>NC_134487.1:230247218-230570968 GCF_040206685.1 Ascaphus truei
CAGCCATAATGTTGTGAGAGTGAAATTATGTCTAAGTCCAGCTTTGGTACATTAGAAGCAACTCTGAAACTTAACCTAAGCGTTTTTCGAAACTACTTTTTGGCTAACTTCTTATAGGAAGGTCTAGGAGCTCTGAAAATGAACGTGCGCGTCTTTCACTCTTCCCGAGGGACATAGAAGAATTTTGTGATATTTTTTATTAAAATGGTGTATAAGGGTATATATATAAATATATTTTATGCACTGTATATGAGCTGGCGATTTCTAAGTCTGTGGTTCCGAGAGGGGGTAACCAGGCTCACTTATAAAGGTCAAGCCACTTGGCTGCCAGAATGCCCTGCTTCAGCACAGACCAGAAAGGCATTGTGATAAGCGTATCCCCGGTATAGTCAGGGGTTAATGGGAGTCCCCCCCGTTCCCCCAGTATACGGCCAGAACCATGGACCCGGTACTTGTGGTTCGGACTGTCTCCAACCAGCCATAATGTTGTGAGAGTGAAATTATGTCTAAGTCCAGCTTTGGTACATTAGAAGCAACTCTGAAACTTAACCTAAGCGTTTTTCGAAGCTACTTTTTGGCTAACCTCTTATAGGAAGGTCTAGGAGCTCTGAAAATGAACGTGCGCGTCTTTCACTCTTCCTGAGGGACTTAGAAGAATTTTGTGATATTTTTTATTAAAATGGTGTATAAGGGTATATATATAAATATATTTTATGCACTGTATATGAGCTGGCGATTTCTAAGTCTGTGGTTCCGAGGGGGGATAACCAGGCTCACTAATAAAGGTCAAGCCACTTGGCTGCCAGAATGGCCTGCTTCAGCACAGACCAGAAAGGCATTGTGATAAGCGTATCCCCGGTATAGTCAGGGGTTAATGGGAGTCGTCCCCGTCCCCCCAGTATACGGCCAGAACCATGGACCCTGTACTTGTGGGTCGGACTGTCTCCAACCAGCCATAATGTTGTGAGAGTGAAATTATGTCTAAGTCCAGCTTTGGTACATTAGAAGCAACTCTGAAACTTAACCTAAGCGTTTTTCGAAGCTACTTTTTGGCTAACTTCTTATAGGAAGGTCTAGGAGCTCTGAAAATGAACGTGCGCGTCTTTCACTCTTCCCGAGGGACTTAGAAGAATTTTGTGATATGTTTTATTAAAATGGTGTATAAGGGTATATATATAAATATATTTTATGCACTGTATATGAGCTGGCGATTTCTAAGTCTGTGGTTCCGAGAGGGGGTAACCAGGCTCACTAATAAAGGTCAAGCCACTTGGCTGCCAGAATGCCCTGCTTCAGCACAGACCAGAAAGGCATTGTGATAAGCGTATCCCCGGTATAGTCAGGGGTTAATGGGAGTCGTCCCCGTCCCCCCAGTATACGCCCAGAACCATGGACCCGGTACTTGTGGTTCGGACTGTCTCCAACCAGCCATAATGTTGTGAGAGTGAAATTATGTCTAAGTCCAGCTTTGGTACATTAGAAGCAACTCTGAAACTTAACCTAAGCGTTTTTCGAAACTACTTTTTGGCTAACCTCTTATAGGTAGGTCTAGGAGCTCTGAAAATGAACGTGCGCGTCTTTCACTCTTCCCGAGGGACTTAGAAGAATTTTGTGATATGTTTTATTAAAATGGTGTATAAGGGTATATATATAAATATATTTTATGCACTGTATATGAGCTGGCGATTTCTAAGTCTGTGGTTCCGAGAGGGGGTAACCAGGCTCACTAATAAAGGTCAAGCCACTTGGCTGCCAGAATGCCCTGCTTCAGCACAGACCAGAAAGGCATTGTGATAAGCGTATCCCCGGTATAGTCAGGGGTTAATGGGAGTCGTCCCCGTCCCCCCAGTATACGGCCAGAACCATGGACCCGGTACTTGTGGTTCGGACTGTCTCCAACCAGCCATAATGTTGTGAGAGTGAAATTATGTCTAAGTCCAGCTTTGGTACATTAGAAGCAACTCTGAAACTTAACCTAAGCGTTTTTCGAAACTACTTTTTGGCTAACTTCTTATAGGAAGGTCTAGGAGCTCTGAAAATGAACGTGCGCGTCTTTCACTCTTCCCGAGGGACTTAGAAGAATTTTGTGATATTTTTTATTAAAATGGTGTATAAGGGTATATATATAAATATATTTTATGCACTGTATATGAGCTGGCGATTTCTAAGTCTGTGGTTCCGAGAGGGGGTAACCAGGCTCACTAATAAAGGTCAAGCCACTTGGCTGCCAGAATGCCCTGATTCAGCACAGACCAGAAAGGCATTGTGATAAGCGTATCCCCGGTATAGTCAGGGGTTAATGGGAGTCCCCCCCGTCCCCCCAGTATACGGCCAGAACCATGGACCCGGTACTTGTGGTTCGGACTGTCTCCAACCAGCCATAATGTTGTGAGAGTGAAATTATGTCTAAGTCCAGCTTTGGTACATTAGAAGCAACTCTGAAACTTAACCTAAGCGTTTTTCGAAACTACTTTTTGGCTAACCTCTTATAGGAAGGTCTAGGAGCTCTGAAAATGAACGTGCGCGTCTTTCACTCTTCCCGAGGGACTTAGATGAATTTTGTGATATTTTTTATTAAAATGGTGTATAAGGGTATATATATAAATATATTTTATGCACTGTATATGAGCTGGCGATTTCTAAGTCTGTGGTTCCGAGAGGGGGTAACCAGGCTCACTAATAAAGGTCAAGCCACTTGGCTGCCAGAATGCCCTCCTTCAGCACAGACCAGAAAGGCATTGTGATAAGCGTATCCCCGGTATAGTCAGGGGTTAATGGGAGTCGTCCCCGTCCCCCCAGTATACGCCCAGAACCATGGACCCGGTACTTGTGGTTCGGACTGTCTCCAACCAGCCATAATGTTGTGAGAGTGAAATTATGTCTAAGTCCAGCTTTGGTACATTAGAAGCAACTCTGAAACTTAACCTAAGCGTTTTTCGAAACTACTTTTTGGCTAACCTCTTATAGGTAGGTCTAGGAGCTCTGAAAATGAACGTGCGCGTCTTTCACTCTTCCCGAGGGACTTAGAAGAATTTTGTGATATGTTTTATTAAAATGGTGTATAAGGGTATATATATAAATATATTTTATGCACTGTATATGAGCTGGCGATTTCTAAGTCTGTGGTTCCGAGAGGGGGTAACCAGGCTCACTAATAAAGGTCAAGCCACTTGGCTGCCAGAATGCCCTGCTTCAGCACAGACCAGAAAGGCATTGTGATAAGCGTATCCCCGGTATAGTCAGGGGTTAATGGGAGTCGTCCCCGTCCCCCCAGTATACGGCCAGAACCATGGACCCGGTACTTGTGGTTCGGACTGTCTCCAACCAGCCATAATGTTGTGAGAGTGAAATTATGTCTAAGTCCAGCTTTGGTACATTAGAAGCAACTCTGAAACTTAACCTAAGCGTTTTTCGAAACTACTTTTTGGCTAACTTCTTATAGGAAGGTCTAGGAGCTCTGAAAATGAACGTGCGCGTCTTTCACTCTTCCCGAGGGACTTAGAAGAATTTTGTGATATTTTTTATTAAAATGGTGTATAAGGGTATATATATAAATATATTTTATGCACTGTATATGAGCTGGCGATTTCTAAGTCTGTGGTTCCGAGAGGGGGTAACCAGGCTCACTAATAAAGGTCAAGCCACTTGGCTGCCAGAATGCCCTGATTCAGCACAGACCAGAAAGGCATTGTGATAAGCGTATCCCCGGTATAGTCAGGGGTTAATGGGAGTCCCCCCCGTCCCCCCAGTATACGGCCAGAACCATGGACCCGGTACTTGTGGTTCGGACTGTCTCCAACCAGCCATAATGTTGTGAGAGTGAAATTATGTCTAAGTCCAGCTTTGGTACATTAGAAGCAACTCTGAAACTTAACCTAAGCGTTTTTCGAAACTACTTTTTGGCTAACCTCTTATAGGAAGGTCTAGGAGCTCTGAAAATGAACGTGCGCGTCTTTCACTCTTCCCGAGGGACTTAGATGAATTTTGTGATATTTTTTATTAAAATGGTGTATAAGGGTATATATATAAATATATTTTATGCACTGTATATGAGCTGGCGATTTCTAAGTCTGTGGTTCCGAGAGGGGGTAACCAGGCTCACTAATAAAGGTCAAGCCACTTGGCTGCCAGAATGCCCTCCTTCAGCACAGACCAGAAAGGCATTGTGATAAGCGTATCCCCGGTATAGTCAGGGGTTAATGGGAGTCGTCCCCTTCCCCCCAGTATACGGCCAGAACCATGGACCCGGTACTTGTGGTTCGGACTGTCTCCAACCAGCCATAATGTTGTGAGAGTGAAATTATGTCTAAGTCCAGCTTTGGTACATTAGAAGCAACTCTGAAACTTAACCTAAGCGTTTTTCGAAACTACTTTTTGGCTAACTTCTTATAGGAAGGTCTAGGAGCTCTGAAAATGAACGTGCGCGTCTTTCACTCTTCCCGAGGGACATAGAAGAATTTTGTGATATTTTTTATTAAAATGGTGTATAAGGGTATATATATAAATATATTTTATGCACTGTATATGAGCTGGCGATTTCTAAGTCTGTGGTTCCGAGAGGGGGTAACCAGGCTCACTAATAAAGGTCAAGCCACTTGGCTGCCAGAATGCCCTGCTTCAGCACAGACCAGAAAGGCATTGTGATAAGCGTATCCCCGGTATAGTCAGGGGTTAATGGGAGTCCCCCCCGTTCCCCCAGTATACGGCCAGAACCATGGACCCGGTACTTGTGGTTCGGACTGTCTCCAACCAGCCATAATGTTGTGAGAGTGAAATTATGTCTAAGTCCAGCTTTGGTACATTAGAAGCAACTCTGAAACTTAACCTAAGCGTTTTTCGAAGCTACTTTTTGGCTAACTTCTTATAGGAAGGTCTAGGAGCTCTGAAAATGAACGTGCGCGTCTTTCACTCTTCCCGAGGGACTTAGAAGAATTTTGTGATATTTTTTATTAAAATGGTGTATACTGTAAGGGTATATATATAAATATATTTTATGCACTGTATATGAGCTGGCGATTTCTAAGTCTGTGGTTCCGAGAGGGGATAACCAGGCTCACTAATAAAGGTCAAGCCACTTGGCTGCCAGAATGGCCTGCTTCAGCACAGACCAGAAAGGCATTGTGATAAGCGTATCCCCGGTATAGTCAGGGGTTAATGGGAGTCGTCCCCGTCCCCCCAGTATACGGCCAGAACCATGGACCCTGTACTTGTGGGTCGGACTGTCTCCAACCAGCCATAATGTTGTGAGAGTGAAATTATGTCTAAGTCCAGCTTTGGTACATTAGAAGCAACTCTGAAACTTAACCTAAGCGTTTTTCGAAGCTACTTTTTGGCTAACTTCTTATAGGAAGGTCTAGGAGCTCTGAAAATGAACGTGCGCGTCTTTCACTCTTCCCGAGGGACTTAGAAGAATTTTGTGATATTTTTTATTAAAATGGTGTATAAGGGTATATATATAAATATATTTTATGCACTGTATATGAGCTGGCGATTTCTAAGTCTGTGGTTCCGAGAGGGGGTAACCAGGCTCACTAATAAAGGTCAAGCCACTTGGCTGCCAGAATGCCCTGCTTCAGCACAGACCAGAAAGGCATTGTGATAAGCGTATCCCCGGTATAGTCAGGGGTTAATGGGAGTCGTCCCCGTCCCCCCAGTATACGCCCAGAACCATGGACCCGGTACTTGTGGTTCGGACTGTCTCCAACCAGCCATAATGTTGTGAGAGTGAAATTATGTCTAAGTCCAGCTTTGGTACATTAGAAGCAACTCTGAAACTTAACCTAAGCGTTTTTCGAAACTACTTTTTGGCTAACCTCTTATAGGAAGGTCTAGGAGCTCTGAAAATGAACGTGCGCGTCTTTCACTCTTCCCGAGGGACTTAGAAGAATTTTGTGATATTTTTTATTAAAATGGTGTATAAGGGTATATATATAAATATATTTTATGCACTGTATATGAGCTGGCGATTTCTAAGTCTGTGGTTCCGAGAGGGGGTAACCAGGCTCACTAATAAAGGTCAAGCCACTTGGCTGCCAGAATGGCCTGCTTCAGCACAGACCAGAAAGGCATTGTGATAAGCGTATCCCCGGTATAGTCAGGGGTTAATGGGAGTCGTCCCCGTCCCCCCAGTATACGGCCAGAACCATGGACCCTGTACTTGTGGGTCGGACTGTCTCCAACCAGCCATAATGTTGTGAGAGTGAAATTATGTCTAAGTCCAACTTTGGTACATTAGAAGCAACTCTGAAACTTAACCTAAGCGTTTTTCGAAGCTACTTTTTGGCTAACTTCTTATAGGAAGGTCTAGGAGCTCTGAAAATGAACGTGCGCGTCTTTCACTCTTCCCGAGGGACTTAGAAGAATTGTGTGATATTTTTTATTAAAATGGTGTATAAGGGTATATATATAAATATATTTTATGCACTGTATATGAGCTGGCGATTTCTAAGTCTGTGGTTCCGAGAGGGGATAACCAGGCTCACTAATAAAGGTCAAGCCACTTGGCTGCCAGAATGGCCTGCTTCAGCACAGACCAGAAAGGCATTGTGATAAGCGTATCCCCGGTATAGTCAGGGGTTAATGGGAGTCGTCCCCGTCCCCCCAGTATACGGCCAGAACCATGGACCCTGTACTTGTGGGTCGGACTGTCTCCAACCAGCCATAATGTTGTGAGAGTGAAATTATGTCTAAGTCCAGCTTTGGTACATTAGAAGCAACTCTGAAACTTAACCTAAGCGTTTTTCGAAGTTACTTTTTGGCTAACTTCTTATAGGAAGGTCTAGGAGCTCTGAAAATGAACGTGCGCGTCTTTCACTCTTCCCGAGGGACTTAGAAGAATTTTGTGATATTTTTTATTAAAATGGTGTATAAGGGTATATATTTAAATATATTTTATGCACTGTATATGAGCTGGCGATTTCTAAGTCTGTGGTTCCGAGAGGGGGTAACCAGGCTCACTAATAAAGGTCAAGCCACTTGGCTGCCAGAATGCCCTGCTTCAGCACAGACCAGAAAGGCATTGTGATAAGCGTATCCCCGGTATAGTCAGGGGTTAATGGGAGTCCCCCCCGTCCCCCCAGTATACGGCCAGAACCATGGACCCGGTACTTGTGGTTCGGACTGTCTCCAACCAGCCATAATGTTGTGAGAGTGAAATTATGTCTAAGTCCAGCTTTGGTACATTAGAAGCAACTCTGAAACTTAACCTAAGCGTTTTTCGAAACTACTTTTTGGCTAACCTCTTATAGGAAGGTCTAGGAGCTCTGAAAATGAACGTGCGCGTCTTTCACTCTTCCCGAGGGACTTAGAAGAATTTTGTGATATTTTTTATTAAAATGGTGTATACTGTAAGGGTATATATATAAATATATTTTATGCACTGTATATGAGCTGGCGATTTCTAAGTCTGTGGTTCCGAGAGGGGATAACCAGGCTCACTAATAAAGGTCAAGCCACTTGGCTGCCAGAATGGCCTGCTTCAGCACAGACCAGAAAGGCATTGTGATAAGCGTATCCCCGGTATAGTCAGGGGTTAATGGGAGTCGTCCCCGTCCCCCCAGTATACGGCCAGAACCATGGACCCTGTACTTGTGGGTCGGACTGTCTCCAACCAGCCATAATGTTGTGAGAGTGAAATTATGTCTAAGTCCAGCTTTGGTACATTAGAAGCAACTCTGAAACTTAACCTAAGCGTTTTTCGAAGCTACTTTTTGGCTAACTTCTTATAGGAAGGTCTAGGAGCTCTGAAAATGAACGTGCGCGTCTTTCACTCTTCCCGAGGGACTTAGAAGAATTTTGTGATATTTTTTATTAAAATGGTGTATAAGGGTATATATATAAATATATTTTATGCACTGTATATGAGCTGGCGATTTCTAAGTCTGTGGTTCCGAGAGGGGATAACCAGGCTCACTAATAAAGGTCAAGCCACTTGGCTGCCAGAATGGCCTGCTTCAGCACAGACCAGAAAGGCATTGTGATAAGCGTATCCCCGGTATAGTCAGGGGTTAAAGGAAGTCGTCCCCGTCCCCCCAGTATACGGCCAGAACCATGGACCCTGTACTTGTGGGTCGGACTGTCTCCAACCAGCCATAATGTTGTGAGAGTGAAATTATGTCTAAGTCCAGCTTTGGTACATTAGAAGCAACTCTGAAACTTAACCTAAGCGTTTTTCGAAGCTACTTTTTGGCTAACTTCTTATAGGAAGGTCTAGGAGCTCTGAAAATGAACGTGCGCGTCTTTCACTCTTCCCGAGGGACTTAGTAGAATTTTGTGATATTTTTTATTAAAATGGTGTATAAGGGTATATATATAAATATATTTTATGCACTGTATATGAGCTGGCGATTTCTAAGTCTGTGGTTCCGAGAGGGGGTAACCAGGCTCACTAATAAAGGTCAAGCCACTTGGCTGCCAGAATGCCCTGCTTCAGCACAGACCAGAAAGGCATTGTGATAAGCGTATCCCCGGTATAGTCAGGGGTTAATGGGAGTCGTCCCCGTCCCCCCAGTATACGCCCAGAACCATGGACCCGGTACTTGTGGTTCGGACTGTCTCCAACCAGCCATAATGTTGTGAGAGTGAAATTATGTCTAAGTCCAGCTTTGGTACATTAGAAGCAACTCTGTAACTTAACCTAAGCGTTTTTCGAAGCTACTTTTTGGCTAACCTCTTATAGGAAGGTCTAGGAGCTCTGAAAATGAACGTGCGCGTCTTTCACTCTTCCTGAGGGACTTAGAAGAATTTTGTGATATTTTTTATTAAAATGGTGTATAAGGGTATATATATAAATATATTTTATGCACTGTATATGAGCTGGCGATTTCTAAGTCTGTGGTTCCGAGAGGGGGTAACCAGGCTCACTAATAAAGGTCAAGCCACTTGGCTGCCAGAATGGCCTGCTTCAGCACAGACCAGAAAGGCATTGTGATAAGCGTATCCCCGGTATAGTCAGGGGTTAATGGGAGTCGTCCCCGTCCCCCCAGTATACGGCCAGAACCATGGACCCTGTACTTGTGGGTCGGACTGTCTCCAACCAGCCATAATGTTGTGAGAGTGAAATTATGTCTAAGTCCAACTTTGGTACATTAGAAGCAACTCTGAAACTTAACCTAAGCGTTTTTCGAAGCTACTTTTTGGCTAACTTCTTATAGGAAGGTCTAGGAGCTCTGAAAATGAACGTGCGCGTCTTTCACTCTTCCCGAGGGACTTAGAAGAATTGTGTGATATTTTTTATTAAAATGGTGTATAAGGGTATATATATAAATATATTTTATGCACTGTATATGAGCTGGCGATTTCTAAGTCTGTGGTTCCGAGAGGGGATAACCAGGCTCACTAATAAAGGTCAAGCCACTTGGCTGCCAGAATTGCCTGCTTCAGCACAGACCAGAAAGGCATTGTGATAAGCGTATCCCCGGTATAGTCAGGGGTTAATGGGAGTCGTCCCCGTCCCTCCAGTATACGGCCAGAACCATGGACCCTGTACTTGTGGGTCGGACTGTCTCCAACCAGCCATAATGTTGTGAGAGTGAAATTATGTCTACAGTAAGTCCAGCTTTGGTACATTAGAAGCAACTCTGAAACTTAACCTAAGCGTTTTTCGAAGCTACTATTTGGCTAACTTCTTATAGGAAGGTCTAGAAGCGCTGAAAATGAACGTGCGCGTCTTTCACTCTTCCCGAGGGACTTAGAAGAATTTTGTGATATTTTTTATTAAAATGGTGTATAAGGGTATATATATAAATATATTTTATGCACTGTATATGAGCTGGCGATTTCTAAGTCTGTGGTTCCGAGAGGGGGTAACCAGGCTCACTAATAAAGGTCAAGCCACTTGGATGCCAGAATGCCCTGCTTCAGCACAGACCAGAAAGGCATTGTGATAAGCGTATCCCCGGTATAGTCAGGGGTTAATGGGAGTCCCCCCCGTCCCCCCAGTATACGGCCAGAACCATGGACCCGGTACTTGTGGTTCGGACTGTCTCCAACCAGCCATAATGTTGTGAGAGTGAAATTATGTCTAAGTCCAGCTTTGGTACATTAGAAGCAACTCTGAAACTTAACCTAAGCGTTTTTCGAAACTACTTTTTGGCTAACCTCTTATAGGAAGGTCTAGGAGCTCTGAAAATGAACGTGCGCGTCTTTCACTCTTCCCGAGGGACTTAGAAGAATTTTGTGATATTTTTTATTAAAATGGTGTATAAGGGTATATATATAAATATATTTTATGCACTGTATATGAGCTGGCGATTTCTAAGTCTGTGGTTCCGAGAGGGGGTAACCAGGCTCACTAATAAAGGTCAAGCCACTTGGCTGCCAGAATGCCCTCCTTCAGCACAGACCAGAAAGGCATTGTGATAAGCGTATCCCCGGTATAGTCAGGGGTTAATGGGAGTCGCCCCCTTCCCCCCAGTATACGGCCAGAACCATGGACCCGGTACTTGTGGTTCGGACTGTCTCCAACCAGCCATAATGTTGTGAGAGTGAAATTATGTCTAAGTCCAGCTTTGGTACATTAGAAGCAACTCTGAAACTTAACCTAAGCGTTTTTCGAAACTACTTTTTGGCTAACCTCTTATAGGAAGGTCTAGGAGCTCTGAAAATGAACGTGCGCGTCTTTCACTCTTCCCGAGGGACTTAGAAGAATTTTGTGATATTTTTTATTAAAATGGTGTATAAGGGTATATATATAAATATATTTTATGCACTGTATATGAGCTGGCGATTTCTAAGTCTGTGGTTCCGAGAGGGGGTAACCAGGCTCACTAATAAAGGTCAAGCCACTTGGCTGCCAGAATGCCCTCCTTCAGCACAGACCAGAAAGGCATTGTGATAAGCGTATCCCCGGTATAGTCAGGGGTTAATGGGAGTCGCCCCCTTCCCCCCAGTATACGGCCAGAACCATGGACCCGGTACTTGTGGTTCGGACTGTCTCCAACCAGCCATAATGTTGTGAGAGTGAAATTATGTCTAAGTCCAGCTTTGGTACATTAGAAGCAACTCTGAAACTTAACCTAAGCGTTTTTCGAAGCTACTTTTTGGCTAACTTCTTATAGGAAGGTCTAGGAGCTCTGAAAATGAACGTGCGCGTCTTTCACTCTTCCCGAGGGACTTAGAAGAATTTTGTGATATTTTTTATTAAAATGGTGTATAAGGGTATATATATAAATATATTTTATGCACTGTATATGAGCTGGCGATTTCTAAGTCTGTGGTTCCGAGAGGGGGTAACCAGGCTCACTAATAAAGGTCAAGCCACTTGGCTGCCAGAATGCCCTGCTTCAGCACAGACCAGAAAGGCATTGTGATAAGCGTATCCCCGGTATAGTCAGGGGTTACTGGGAGTCGTCCCCTTCCCCCCAGTATACGGCCAGAACCATGGACCCGGTACTTGTGGTTCGGACTGTCTCCAACCAGCCATAATGTTGTGAGAGTGAAATTATGTCTAAGTCCAGCTTTGGTACATTAGAAGCAACTCTGAAACTTAACCTAAGCGTTTTTCGAAACTACTTTTTGGCTAACTTCTTATAGGAAGGTCTAGGAGCTCTGAAAATGAACGTGCGCGTCTTTCACTCTTCCCGAGGGACTTAGAAGAATTTTGTGATATTTTTTATTAAAATGGTGTATAAGGGTATATATATAAATATATTTTATGCACTGTATATGAGCTGGCGATTTCTAAGTCTGTGGTTCCGAGAGGGGATAACCAGGCTCACTAATAAAGGTCAAGCCACTTGGCTGCCAGAATGGCCTGCTTCAGCACAGACCAGAAAGGCATTGTGATAAGCGTATCCCCGGTATAGTCAGGGGTTAATGGGAGTCCCCCCCGTCCCCCCAGTATACGGCCAGAACCATGGACCCGGTACTTGTGGTTCGGACTGTCTCCAACCAGCCATAATGTTGTGAGAGTGAAATTATGTCTAAGTCCAGCTTTGGTACATTAGAAGCAACTCTGAAACTTAACCTAAGCGTCTTTTGAATCTACTTTTTGGCTAACTTCTTATAGGAAGGTCTAGGAGCTCTGAAAATGAACGTGCGCGTCTTTCACTCTTCCTGAGGGACTTAGAAGAATTTTGTGATATTTTTTATTAAAATGGTGTATAAGGGTATATATATAAATATATTTTATGCACTGTATATGAGCTGGCGATTTCTAAGTCTGTGGTTCCGAGAGGGGATAACCAGGCTCACTAATAAAGGTCAAGCCACTTGGCTGCCAGAATGGCCTGCTTCAGCACAGACCAGAAAGGCATTGTGATAAGCGTATACCCGGTATAGTCAGGGGTTAATGGGAGTCCCCCCCGTCCCCCCAGTATACGGCCAGAACCATGGACCCGGTACTTGTGGTTCGGACTGTCTCCAACCAGCCATAATGTTGTGAGAGTGAAATTATGTCTAAGTCCAGCTTTGGTACATTAGAAGCAACTCTGAAACTTAACCTAAGCGTATTTTGAAGCTACTTTTTGGCTAACTTCTTATAGGAAGGTCTAGGAGCTCTGAAAATGAACGTGCGCGTCTTTCACTCTTCCCGAGGGACTTAGAAGAATTTTGTGATATTTTTTATTAAAATGGTGTATAAGGGTATATATATAAATATATTTTATGCACTGTATATGAGCTGGCGATTTCTAAGTCTGTGGTTCGGAGAGGGGATAACCAGGCTCACTAATAAAGGTCAAGCCACTTGGCTGCCAGAATGGCCTGCTTCAGCACAGACCAGAAAGGCATTGTGATAAGCGTATCCCCGGTATAGTCAGGGGTTAATGGGAGTCGTCCCCGTCCCCCCAGTATACGGCCAGAACCATGGACCCTGTACTTGTGGGTCGGACTGTCTCCAACCAGCCATAATGTTGTGAGAGTGAAATTATGTCTAAGTCCAGCTTTGGTACATTAGAAGCAACTCTGAAACTTAACCTAAGCGTTTTTCGAAGCTACTTTTTGGCTAACTTCTTATAGGAAGGTCTAGGAGCTCTCAAAATGAACGTGCGCGTCTTTCACTCTTCCCGAGGGACTTAGAAGAATTTTGTGATATTTTTTATTAAAATGGTGTATAAGGGTATATATATAAATATATTTTATGCACTGTATATGAGCTGGCGATTTCTAAGTCTGTGGTTCCGAGAGGGGATAACCAGGCTCACTAATAAAGGTCAAGCCACTTGGCTGCCAGAATGGCCTGCTTCAGCACAGACCAGAAAGGCATTGTGATAAGCGTATCCCCGGTATAGTCAGGGGTTAATGGGAGTCGTCCCCGTCCCCCCAGTATACGGCCAGAACCATGGACCCTGTACTTGTGGGTCGGACTGTCTCCAACCAGCCATAATGTTGTGAGAGTGAAATTATGTCTAAGTCCAGCTTTGGTACATTAGAAGCAACTCTGAAACTTAACCTAAGCGTTTTTCGAAGCTACTTTTTGGCTAACTTCTTATAGGAAGGTCTAGGAGCTCTCAAAATGAACGTGCGCGTCTTTCACTCTTCCCGAGGGACTTAGAAGAATTTTGTGATATTTTTTATTAAAATGGTGTATAAGGGTATATATATAAATATATTTTATGCACTGTATATGAGCTGGCGATTTCTAAGTCTGTGGTTCCGAGAGGGGGTAACCAGGCTCACTAATAAAGGTCAAGCCACTTGGCTGCCAGAATGCCCTGCTTCAGCACAGACCAGAAAGGCATTGTGATAAGCGTATCCCCGGTATAGTCAGGGGTTAATGGGAGTCCCCCCCGTCCCCCCAGTATACGGCCAGAACCATGGACCCGGTACTTGTGGTTCGGACTGTCTCCAACCAGCCATAATGTTGTGAGAGTGAAATTATGTCTAAGTCCAGCTTTGGTACATTAGAAGCAACTCTGAAACTTAACCTAAGCGTTTTTCGAAGCTACTTTTTGGCTAACTTCTTATAGGAAGGTCTAGGAGCTCTGAAAATGAACGTGCGCGTCTTTCACTCTTCCTGAGGGACTTAGAAGAATTTTGTGATATTTTTTATTAAAATGGTGTATAAGGGTATATATATAAATATATTTTATGCACTGTATATGAGCTGGCGATTTCTAAGTCTGTGGTTCCGAGAGGGGATAACCAGGCTCACTAATAAAGGTCAAGCCACTTGGCTGCCAGAATGGCCTGCTTCAGCACAGACCAGAAAGGCATTGTGATAAGCGTATCCCCGGTATAGTCAGGGGTTAATGGGAGTCGTCCCCGTCCCCCCAGTATACGGCCAGAACCATGGACCCTGTACTTGTGGGTCGGACTGTCTCCAACCAGCCATAATGTTGTGAGAGTGAAATTATGTCTAAGTCCAGCTTTGGTACATTAGAAGCAACTCTGAAACTTAACCTAAGCGTTTTTCGAAACTACTTTTTGGCTAACTTCTTATAGGAAGATCTAGGAGCTCTGAAAATGAACGTGCGCGTCTTTCACTCTTCCCGAGGGACTTAGAAGAATTTTGTGATATTTTTTATTAAAATGGTTTATAAGGGTATATACATAAATATATTTTATGCACTGTATATGAGCTGGCGATTTCTAAGTCTGTGGTTCCGAGAGGGGATAACCAGGCTCACTAATAAAGGTCAAGCCACTTGGCTGCCAGAATGGCCTGCTTCAGCACAGACCAGAAAGGCATTGTGATAAGCGTATCCCCGGTATAGTCAGGGGTTAATGGGAGTCGTCCCCGTCCCCCCAGTATACGGCCAGAACCATGGACCCGGTACTTGTGGTTCGGACTGTCTCCAACCAGCCATAATGTTGTGAGAGTGAAATTATGTCTAAGTCCAGCTTTGGTACATTAGAAGCAACTCTGAAACTTAACCTAAGCGTTTTTCGAAGCTACTTTTTGGCTAACTTCTTATAGGAAGGTCTAGGAGCTCTCAAAAATGAACGTGCGCGTCTTTCACTCTTCCCGAGCGACTTAGAAGAATTTTGTGATATTTTTTATTAAAATGGTGTATAAGGGTATACAGTATATATAAATATATTTTATGCACTGTATATGAGCTGGCGATTACTAAGTCTGTGGTTCCGAGAGGGGGTAACCAGGCTCACTAATAAAGGTCAAGCCACTTGGCTGCCAGAATGCCCTGCTTCAGCACAGACCAGAACGGCATTGTGATAAGCGTATACCCGGTATAGTCAGGGGTTAATGGGAGTCGTCCCCGTCCCCCCAGTATACGGCCAGAACCATGGACCCGGTACTTGTGGTTCGGACTGTCTCCAACCAGCCATAATGTTGTGAGAGTGAAATTATGTCTAAGTCCAGCTTTGGTACATTAGAAGCAACTCTGAAACTTAACCTAAGCGTCTTTTGAAGCTACTTTTTGGCTAACTTCTTATAGGAAGGTCTAGGAGCTCTGAAAATGAACGTGCGCGTCTTTCACTCTTCCCGAGGGACTTAGAAGAATTTTGTGATATTTTTTATTAAAATGGTGTATAAGGGTATATATATAAATATATTTTATGCACTGTATATGAGCTGGCGATTTCTAAGTCTGTGGTTCCGAGAGGGGGTAACCAGGCTCACTAATAAAGGTCAAGCCACTTGGCTGCCAGAATGCCCTCCTTCAGCACAGACCAGAAAGGCATTGTGTTAAGCGTATCCCCGGTATAGTCAGGGGTTAATGGGAGTCGTCCCCGTCCCCCCAGTATACGGCCAGAACCATGGACCCGGTACTTGTGGTTCGGACTGTCTCCAACCAGCCATAATGTTGTGAGAGTGAAATTATGTCTAAGTCCAGCTTTGGTACATTAGAAGCAACTCTGAAACTTAACCTAAGCGTTTTTCGAAACAACTTTTTGGCTAACTTCTTATAGGAAGGTCTAGGAGCTCTGAAAATGAACGTGCGCGTCTTTCACTCTTCCCGAGGGACTTAGAAGAATTTTGTGATATTTTTTATTAAAATGGTGTATAAGGGTATATATATAAATATATTTTATGCACTGTATATGAGCTGGCGATTTCTAAGTCTGTGGTTCCGAGAGGGGATAACCAGGCTCACTAATAAAGGTCAAGCCACTTGGCTGCCAGAATGGCCTGCTTCAGCACAGACCAGAAAGGCATTGTGATAAGCGTATCCCCGGTATAGTCAGGGGTTAATGGGAGTCGTCCCCGTCCCCCCAGTATACGGCCAGAACCATGGACCCTGTACTTGTGGGTCGGACTGTCTCCAACCAGCCATAATGTTGTGAGAGTGAAATTATGTCTAAGTCCAGCTTTGGTACATTAGAAGCAACTCTGAAACTTAACCTAAGCGTTTTTCGAAGCTACTTTTTGGCTAACTTCTTATAGGAAGGTCTAGGAGCTCTCAAAATGAACGTGCGCGTCTTTCACTCTTCCCGAGGGACTTAGAAGAATTTTGTGATATTTTTTATTAAAATGGTGTATAAGGGTATATATATAAATATATTTTATGCACTGTATATGAGCTGGCGATTTCTAAGTCTGTGGTTCCGAGAGGGGATAACCAGGCTCACTAATAAAGGTCAAGCCACTTGGCTGCCAGAATGGCCTGCTTCAGCACAGACCAGAAAGGCATTGTGATAAGCGTATCCCCGGTATAGTCAGGGGTTAATGGGAGTCGTCCCCGTCCCCCCAGTATACGGCCAGAACCATGGACCCTGTACTTGTGGGTCGGACTGTCTCCAACCAGCCATAATGTTGTGAGAGTGAAATTATGTCTAAGTCCAGCTTTGGTACATTAGAAGCAACTCTGAAACTTAACCTAAGCGTTTTTCGAAGCTACTTTTTGGCTAACTTCTTATAGGAAGGTCTAGGAGCTCTGAAAATGAACGTGCGCGTCTTTCACTCTTCCCGAGGGACTTAGAAGAATTTTGTGATATTTTTTATTAAAATGGTGTATAAGGGTATATATATAAATATATTTTATGCACTGTATATGAGCTGGCGATTTCTAAGTCTGTGGTTCCGAGAGGGGGTAACCAGGCTCACTAATAAAGGTCAAGCCACTTGGCTGCCAGAATGCCCTGCTTCAGCACAGACCAGAAAGGCATTGTGATAAGCGTATCCCCGGTATAGTCAGGGGTTAATGGGAGTCGTCCCCGTCCCCCCAGTATACGCCCAGAACCATGGACCCGGTACTTGTGGTTCGGACTGTCTCCAACCAGCCATAATGTTGTGAGAGTGAAATTATGTCTAAGTCCAGCTTTGGTACATTAGAAGCAACTCTGAAACTTAACCTAAGCGTTTTTCGAAACTACTTTTTGGCTAACCTCTTATAGGTAGGTCTAGGAGCTCTGAAAATGAACGTGCGCGTCTTTCACTCTTCCCGAGGGACTTAGAAGAATTTTGTGATATTTTTTATTAAAATGGTGTATAAGGGTATATATATAAATATATTTTATGCACTGTATATGAGCTGGCGATTTCTAAGTCTGTGGTTCCGAGAGGGGGTAACCAGGCTCACTAATAAAGGTCAAGCCACTTGGCTGCCAGAATGCCCTGCTTCAGCACAGACCAGAAAGGCATTGTGATAAGCGTATCCCCGGTATAGTCAGGGGTTAATGGGAGTCGTCCCCGTCCCCCCAGTATACGGCCAGAACCATGGACCCTGTACTTGTGGGTCGGACTGTCTCCAACCAGCCATAATGTTGTGAGAGTGAAATTATGTCTAAGTCCAGCTTTGGTACATTAGAAGCAACTCTGAAACTTAACCTAAGCGTTTTTCGAAGCTACTTTTTGGCTAACTTCTTATAGGAAGGTCTAGGAGCTCTGAAAATGAACGTGCGCGTCTTTCACTCTTCCCGAGGGACTTAGAAGAATTTTGTGATATTTTTTATTAAAATGGTGTATAAGGGTATATATATAAATATATTTTATGCACTGTATATGAGCTGGCGATTTCTAAGTCTGTGGTTCCGAGAGGGGGTAACCAGGCTCACTAATAAAGGTCAAGCCACTTGGCTGCCAGAATGCCCTGCTTCAGCACAGACCAGAAAGGCATTGTGATAAGCGTATCCCCGGTATAGTCAGGGGTTAATGGGAGTCGTCCCCGTCCCCCCAGTATACGCCCAGAACCATGGACCCGGTACTTGTGGTTCGGACTGTCTCCAACCAGCCATAATGTTGTGAGAGTGAAATTATGTCTAAGTCCAGCTTTGGTACATTAGAAGCAACTCTGAAACTTAACCTAAGCGTTTTTCGAAACTACTTTTTGGCTAACCTCTTATAGGTAGGTCTAGGAGCTCTGAAAATGAACGTGCGCGTCTTTCACTCTTCCCGAGGGACTTAGAAGAATTTTGTGATATTTTTTATTAAAATGGTGTATAAGGGTATATATATAAATATATTTTATGCACTGTATATGAGCTGGCGATTTCTAAGTCTGTGGTTCCGAGAGGGGGTAACCAGGCTCACTAATAAAGGTCAAGCCACTTGGCTGCCAGAATGCCCTGCTTCAGCACAGACCAGAAAGGCATTGTGATAAGCGTATCCCCGGTATAGTCAGGGGTTAATGGGAGTCGTCCCCGTCCCCCCAGTATACGGCCAGAACCATGGACCCGGTACTTGTGGTTCGGACTGTCTCCAACCAGCCATAATGTTGTGAGAGTGAAATTATGTCTAAGTCCAGCTTTGGTACATTAGAAGAAACTCTGAAACTTAACCTAAGCGTTTTTCGAAGCTACTTTTTGGCTAACTTCTTATAGGAAGGTCTAGGAGCTCTGAAAATGAACGTGCGCGTCTTTCACTCTTCCCGAGGGACTTAGAAGAATTTTGTGATATTTTTTATTAAAATGGTGTATAAGGGTATATATATAAATATATTTTATGCACTGTATATGAGCTGGCGATTTCTAAGTTTGTGGTTCCGAGAGGGGATAACCAGGCTCACTAATAAAGGTCAAGCCACTTGGCTGCCAGAATGGCCTGCTTCAGCACAGACCAGAAAGGCATTGTGATAAGCGTATCCCCGGTATAGTCAGGGGTTAATGGGAGTCGTCCCCGTCCCCCCAGTATACGGCCAGAACCATGGACCCTGTACTTGTGGGTCGGACTGTCTCCAACCAGCCATAATGTTGTGAGAGTGAAATTATGTCTAAGTCCAGCTTTGGTACATTAGAAGCAACTCTGAAACTTAACCTAAGCGTTTTTCGAAGCTACTTTTTGGCTAACTTCTTATAGGAAGGTCTAGGAGCTCTGAAAATGAACGTGCGCGTCTTTCACTCTTCCCGAGGGACTTAGAAGAATTTTGTGATATTTTTTATTAAAATGGTGTATAAGGGTATATATATAAATATATTTTATGCACTGTATATGAGCTGGCGATTTCTAAGTCTGTGGTTCCGAGAGGGGGTAACCAGGCTCACTAATAAAGGTCAAGCCACTTGGCTGCCAGAATGCCCTGCTTCAGCACAGACCAGAAAGGCATTGTGATAAGCGTATCCCCGGTATAGTCAGGGGTTAATGGGAGTCGTCCCCGTCCCCCCAGTATACGCCCAGAACCATGGACCCGGTACTTGTGGTTCGGACTGTCTCCAACCAGCCATAATGTTGTGAGAGTGAAATTATGTCTAAGTCCAGCTTTGGTACATTAGAAGCAACTCTGAAACTTAACCTAAGCGTTTTTCGAAACTACTTTTTGGCTAACCTCTTATAGGTAGGTCTAGGAGCTCTGAAAATGAACGTGCGCGTCTTTCACTCTTCCCGAGGGACTTAGAAGAATTTTGTGATATTTTTTATTAAAATGGTGTATAAGGGTATATATATAAATATATTTTATGCACTGTATATGAGCTGGCGATTTCTAAGTCTGTGGTTCCGAGAGGGGGTAACCAGGCTCACTAATAAAGGTCAAGCCACTTGGCTGCCAGAATGCCCTGCTTCAGCACAGACCAGAAAGGCATTGTGATAAGCGTATCCCCGGTATAGTCAGGGGTTAATGGGAGTCGTCCCCGTCCCCCCAGTATACGGCCAGAACCATGGACCCGGTACTTGTGGTTCGGACTGTCTCCAACCAGCCATAATGTTGTGAGAGTGAAATTATGTCTAAGTCCAGCTTTGGTACATTAGAAGCAACTCTGAAACTTAACCTAAGCGTTTTTCGAAACTACTTTTTGGCTAACTTCTTATAGGAAGGTCTAGGAGCTCTGAAAATGAACGTGCGCGTCTTTCACACTTCCCGAGGGACTTAGAAGAATTTTGTGATATTTTTTATTAAAATGGTGTATAAGGGTATATATATAAATATATTTTATGCACTGTATATGAGCTGGCGATTTCTAAGTCTGTGGTTCCGAGAGGGGGTAACCAGGCTCACTAATAAAGGTCAAGTCACTTGGCTGCCAGAATGCCCTGATTCAGCACAGACCAGAAAGGCATTGTGATAAGCGTATCCCCGGTATAGTCAGGGGTTAATGGGAGTCCCCCCCGTCCCCCCAGTATACGGCCAGAACCATGGACCCGGTACTTGTGGTTCGGACTGTCTCCAACCAGCCATAATGTTGTGAGAGTGAAATTATGTCTAAGTCCAGCTTTGGTACATTAGAAGCAACTCTGAAACTTAACCTAAGCGTTTTTCGAAACTACTTTTTGGCTAACCTCTTATAGGAAGGTCTAGGAGCTCTGAAAATGAACGTGCGCGTCTTTCACTCTTCCCGAGGGACTTAGATGAATTTTGTGATATTTTTTATTAAAATGGTGTATAAGGGTATATATATAAATATATTTTATGCACTGTATATGAGCTGGCGATTTCTAAGTCTGTGGTTCCGAGAGGGGGTAACCAGGCTCACTAATAAAGGTCAAGCCACTTGGCTGCCAGAATGCCCTCCTTCAGCACAGACCAGAAAGGCATTGTGATAAGCGTATCCCCGGTATAGTCAGGGGTTAATGGGAGTCGTCCCCTTCCCCCCAGTATACGGCCAGAACCATGGACCCGGTACTTGTGGTTCGGACTGTCTCCAACCAGCCATAATGTTGTGAGTGAAATTATGTCTAAGTCCAGCTTTGGTACATTAGAAGCAACTCTGAAACTTAACCTAAGCGTTTTTCGAAACTACTTTTTGGCTAACTTCTTATAGGAAGGTCTAGGAGCTCTGAAAATGAACGTGCGCGTCTTTCACTCTTCCCGAGGGACATAGAAGAATTTTGTGATATTTTTTATTAAAATGGTGTATAAGGGTATATATATAAATATATTTTATGCACTGTATATGAGCTGGCGATTTCTAAGTCTGTGGTTCCGAGAGGGGGTAACCAGGCTCACTTATAAAGGTCAAGCCACTTGGCTGCCAGAATGCCCTGCTTCAGCACAGACCAGAAAGGCATTGTGATAAGCGTATCCCCGGTATAGTCAGGGGTTAATGGGAGTCCCCCCCGTTCCCCCAGTATACGGCCAGAACCATGGACCCGGTACTTGTGGTTCGGACTGTCTCCAACCAGCCATAATGTTGTGAGAGTGAAATTATGTCTAAGTCCAGCTTTGGTACATTAGAAGCAACTCTGAAACTTAACCTAAGCGTTTTTCGAAGCTACTTTTTGGCTAACCTCTTATAGGAAGGTCTAGGAGCTCTGAAAATGAACGTGCGCGTCTTTCACTCTTCCTGAGGGACTTAGAAGAATTTTGTGATATTTTTTATTAAAATGGTGTATAAGGGTATATATATAAATATATTTTATGCACTGTATATGAGCTGGCGATTTCTAAGTCTGTGGTTCCGAGGGGGGATAACCAGGCTCACTAATAAAGGTCAAGCCACTTGGCTGCCAGAATGGCCTGCTTCAGCACAGACCAGAAAGGCATTGTGATAAGCGTATCCCCGGTATAGTCAGGGGTTAATGGGAGTCGTCCCCGTCCCCCCAGTATACGGCCAGAACCATGGACCCTGTACTTGTGGGTCGGACTGTCTCCAACCAGCCATAATGTTGTGAGAGTGAAATTATGTCTAAGTCCAGCTTTGGTACATTAGAAGCAACTCTGAAACTTAACCTAAGCGTTTTTCGAAGCTACTTTTTGGCTAACTTCTTATAGGAAGGTCTAGGAGCTCTGAAAATGAACGTGCGCGTCTTTCACTCTTCCCGAGGGACTTAGAAGAATTTTGTGATATTTTTTATTAAAATGGTGTATAAGGGTATATATATAAATATATTTTATGCACTGTATATGAGCTGGCGATTTCTAAGTCTGTGGTTCCGAGAGGGGGTAACCAGGCTCACTAATAAAGGTCAAGCCACTTGGCTGCCAGAATGCCCTGCTTCAGCACAGACCAGAAAGGCATTGTGATAAGCGTATCCCCGGTATAGTCAGGGGTTAATGGGAGTCGTCCCCGTCCCCCCAGTATACGCCCAGAACCATGGACCCGGTACTTGTGGTTCGGACTGTCTCCAACCAGCCATAATGTTGTGAGAGTGAAATTATGTCTAAGTCCAGCTTTGGTACATTAGAAGCAACTCTGAAACTTAACCTAAGCGTTTTTCGAAACTACTTTTTGGCTAACCTCTTATAGGTAGGTCTAGGAGCTCTGAAAATGAACGTGCGCGTCTTTCACTCTTCCCGAGGGACTTAGAAGAATTTTGTGATATGTTTTATTAAAATGGTGTATAAGGGTATATATATAAATATATTTTATGCACTGTATATGAGCTGGCGATTTCTAAGTCTGTGGTTCCGAGAGGGGGTAACCAGGCTCACTAATAAAGGTCAAGCCACTTGGCTGCCAGAATGCCCTGCTTCAGCACAGACCAGAAAGGCATTGTGATAAGCGTATCCCCGGTATAGTCAGGGGTTAATGGGAGTCGTCCCCGTCCCCCCAGTATACGGCCAGAACCATGGACCCGGTACTTGTGGTTCGGACTGTCTCCAACCAGCCATAATGTTGTGAGAGTGAAATTATGTCTAAGTCCAGCTTTGGTACATTAGAAGCAACTCTGAAACTTAACCTAAGCGTTTTTCGAAACTACTTTTTGGCTAACTTCTTATAGGAAGGTCTAGGAGCTCTGAAAATGAACGTGCGCGTCTTTTACTCTTCCCGAGGGACTTAGAAGAATTTTGTGATATTTTTTATTAAAATGGTGTATAAGGGTATATATATAAATATATTTTATGCACTGTATATGAGCTGGCGATTTCTAAGTCTGTGGTTCCGAGAGGGGGTAACCAGGCTCACTAATAAAGGTCAAGCCACTTGGCTGCCAGAATGCCCTGATTCAGCACAGACCAGAAAGGCATTGTGATAAGCGTATCCCCGGTATAGTCAGGGGTTAATGGGAGTCCCCCCCGTCCCCCCAGTATACGGCCAGAACCATGGACCCGGTACTTGTGGTTCGGACTGTCTCCAACCAGCCATAATGTTGTGAGAGTGAAATTATGTCTAAGTCCAGCTTTGGTACATTAGAAGCAACTCTGAAACTTAACCTAAGCGTTTTTCGAAACTACTTTTTGGCTAACCTCTTATAGGAAGGTCTAGGAGCTCTGAAAATGAACGTGCGCGTCTTTCACTCTTCCCGAGGGACTTAGATGAATTTTGTGATATTTTTTATTAAAATGGTGTATAAGGGTATATATATAAATATATTTTATGCACTGTATATGAGCTGGCGATTTCTAAGTCTGTGGTTCCGAGAGGGGGTAACCAGGCTCACTAATAAAGGTCAAGCCACTTGGCTGCCAGAATGCCCTCCTTCAGCACAGACCAGAAAGGCATTGTGATAAGCGTATCCCCGGTATAGTCAGGGGTTAATGGGAGTCGTCCCCTTCCCCCCAGTATACGGCCAGAACCATGGACCCGGTACTTGTGGTTCGGACTGTCTCCAACCAGCCATAATGTTGTGAGAGTGAAATTATGTCTAAGTCCAGCTTTGGTACATTAGAAGCAACTCTGAAACTTAACCTAAGCGTTTTTCGAAACTACTTTTTGGCTAACTTCTTATAGGAAGGTCTAGGAGCTCTGAAAATGAACGTGCGCGTCTTTCACTCTTCCCGAGGGACATAGAAGAATTTTGTGATATTTTTTATTAAAATGGTGTATAAGGGTATATATATAAATATATTTTATGCACTGTATATGAGCTGGCGATTTCTAAGTCTGTGGTTCCGAGAGGGGGTAACCAGGCTCACTAATAAAGGTCAAGCCACTTGGCTGCCAGAATGCCCTGCTTCAGCACAGACCAGAAAGGCATTGTGATAAGCGTATCCCCGGTATAGTCAGGGGTTAATGGGAGTCCCCCCCGTTCCCCCAGTATACGGCCAGAACCATGGACCCGGTACTTGTGGTTCGGACTGTCTCCAACCAGCCATAATGTTGTGAGAGTGAAATTATGTCTAAGTCCAGCTTTGGTACATTAGAAGCAACTCTGAAACTTAACCTAAGCGTTTTTCGAAGCTACTTTTTGGCTAACTTCTTATAGGAAGGTCTAGGAGCTCTGAAAATGAACGTGCGCGTCTTTCACTCTTCCCGAGGGACTTAGAAGAATTTTGTGATATTTTTTATTAAAATGGTGTATACTGTAAGGGTATATATATAAATATATTTTATGCACTGTATATGAGCTGGCGATTTCTAAGTCTGTGGTTCCGAGAGGGGATAACCAGGCTCACTAATAAAGGTCAAGCCACTTGGCTGCCAGAATGGCCTGCTTCAGCACAGACCAGAAAGGCATTGTGATAAGCGTATCCCCGGTATAGTCAGGGGTTAATGGGAGTCGTCCCCGTCCCCCCAGTATACGGCCAGAACCATGGACCCTGTACTTGTGGGTCGGACTGTCTCCAACCAGCCATAATGTTGTGAGAGTGAAATTATGTCTAAGTCCAGCTTTGGTACATTAGAAGCAACTCTGAAACTTAACCTAAGCGTTTTTCGAAGCTACTTTTTGGCTAACTTCTTATAGGAAGGTCTAGGAGCTCTGAAAATGAACGTGCGCGTCTTTCACTCTTCCCGAGGGACTTAGAAGAATTTTGTGATATTTTTTATTAAAATGGTGTATAAGGGTATATATATAAATATATTTTATGCACTGTATATGAGCTGGCGATTTCTAAGTCTGTGGTTCCGAGAGGGGGTAACCAGGCTCACTAATAAAGGTCAAGCCACTTGGCTGCCAGAATGCCCTGCTTCAGCACAGACCAGAAAGGCATTGTGATAAGCGTATCCCCGGTATAGTCAGGGGTTAATGGGAGTCGTCCCCGTCCCCCCAGTATACGCCCAGAACCATGGACCCGGTACTTGTGGTTCGGACTGTCTCCAACCAGCCATAATGTTGTGAGAGTGAAATTATGTCTAAGTCCAGCTTTGGTACATTAGAAGCAACTCTGAAACTTAACCTAAGCGTTTTTCGAAACTACTTTTTGGCTAACCTCTTATAGGAAGGTCTAGGAGCTCTGAAAATGAACGTGCGCGTCTTTCACTCTTCCCGAGGGACTTAGAAGAATTTTGTGATATTTTTTATTAAAATGGTGTATAAGGGTATATATATAAATATATTTTATGCACTGTATATGAGCTGGCGATTTCTAAGTCTGTGGTTCCGAGAGGGGGTAACCAGGCTCACTAATAAAGGTCAAGCCACTTGGCTGCCAGAATGCCCTGCTTCAGCACAGACCAGAAAGGCATTGTGATAAGCGTATCCCCGGTATAGTCAGGGGTTAATGGGAGTCCCCCCCGTCCCCCCAGTATACGCCCAGAACCATGGACCCGGTACTTGTGGTTCGGACTGTCTCCAACCAGCCATAATGTTGTGAGAGTGAAATTATGTCTAAGTCCAGCTTTGGTACATTAGAAGCAACTCTGTAACTTAACCTAAGCGTTTTTCGAAGCTACTTTTTGGCTAACCTCTTATAGGAAGGTCTAGGAGCTCTGAAAATGAACGTGCGCGTCTTTCACTCTTCCTGAGGGACTTAGAAGAATTTTGTGATATTTTTTATTAAAATGGTGTATAAGGGTATATATATAAATATATTTTATGCACTGTATATGAGCTGGCGATTTCTAAGTCTGTGGTTCCGAGAGGGGATAACCAGGCTCACTAATAAAGGTCAAGCCACTTGGCTGCCAGAATGGCCTGCTTCAGCACAGACCAGAAAGGCATTGTGATAAGCGTATCCCCGGTATAGTCAGGGGTTAATGGGAGTCGTCCCCGTCCCCCCAGTATACGGCCAGAACCATGGACCCTGTACTTGTGGGTCGGACTGTCTCCAACCAGCCATAATGTTGTGAGAGTGAAATTATGTCTAAGTCCAACTTTGGTACATTAGAAGCAACTCTGAAACTTAACCTAAGCGTTTTTCGAAGCTACTTTTTGGCTAACTTCTTATAGGAAGGTCTAGGAGCTCTGAAAATGAACGTGCGCGTCTTTCACTCTTCCCGAGGGACTTAGAAGAATTGTGTGATATTTTTTATTAAAATGGTGTATAAGGGTATATATATAAATATATTTTATGCACTGTATATGAGCTGGCGATTTCTAAGTCTGTGGTTCCGAGAGGGGATAACTAGGCTCACTAATAAAGGTCAAGCCACTTGGCTGCCAGAATGGCCTGCTTCAGCACAGACCAGAAAGGCATTGTGATAAGCGTATCCCCGGTATAGTCAGGGGTTAATGGGAGTCGTCCCCGTCCCCCCAGTATACGGCCAGAACCATGGACCCTGTACTTGTGGGTCGGACTGTCTCCAACCAGCCATAATGTTGTGAGAGTGAAATTATGTCTAAGTCCAGCTTTGGTACATTAGAAGCAACTCTGAAACTTAACCTAAGCGTTTTTCGAAGTTACTTTTTGGCTAACTTCTTATAGGAAGGTCTAGGAGCTCTGAAAATGAACGTGCGCGTCTTTCACTCTTCCCGAGGGACTTAGAAGAATTTTGTGATATTTTTTATTAAAATGGTGTATAAGGGTATATATTTAAATATATTTTATGCACTGTATATGAGCTGGCGATTTCTAAGTCTGTGGTTCCGAGAGGGGGTAACCAGGCTCACTAATAAAGGTCAAGCCACTTGGCTGCCAGAATGCCCTGCTTCAGCACAGACCAGAAAGGCATTGTGATAAGCGTATCCCCGGTATAGTCAGGGGTTAATGGGAGTCCCCCCCGTCCCCCCAGTATACGGCCAGAACCATGGACCCGGTACTTGTGGTTCGGACTGTCTCCAACCAGCCATAATGTTGTGAGAGTGAAATTATGTCTAAGTCCAGCTTTGGTACATTAGAAGCAACTCTGAAACTTAACCTAAGCGTTTTTCGAAACTACTTTTTGGCTAACCTCTTATAGGAAGGTCTAGGAGCTCTGAAAATGAACGTGCGCGTCTTTCACTCTTCCCGAGGGACTTAGAAGAATTTTGTGATATTTTTTATTAAAATGGTGTATACTGTAAGGGTATATATATAAATATATTTTATGCACTGTATATGAGCTGGCGATTTCTAAGTCTGTGGTTCCGAGAGGGGATAACCAGGCTCACTAATAAAGGTCAAGCCACTTGGCTGCCAGAATGGCCTGCTTCAGCACAGACCAGAAAGGCATTGTGATAAGCGTATCCCCGGTATAGTCAGGGGTTAATGGGAGTCGTCCCCGTCCCCCCAGTATACGGCCAGAACCATGGACCCTGTACTTGTGGGTCGGACTGTCTCCAACCAGCCATAATGTTGTGAGAGTGAAATTATGTCTAAGTCCAGCTTTGGTACATTAGAAGCAACTCTGAAACTTAACCTAAGCGTTTTTCGAAGCTACTTTTTGGCTAACTTCTTATAGGAAGGTCTAGGAGCTCTGAAAATGAACGTGCGCGTCTTTCACTCTTCCCGAGGGACTTAGAAGAATTTTGTGATATTTTTTATTAAAATGGTGTATAAGGGTATATATATAAATATATTTTATGCACTGTATATGAGCTGGCGATTTCTAAGTCTGTGGTTCCGAGAGGGGATAACCAGGCTCACTAATAAAGGTCAAGCCACTTGGCTGCCAGAATGGCCTGCTTCAGCACAGACCAGAAAGGCATTGTGATAAGCGTATCCCCGGTATAGTCAGGGGTTAAAGGAAGTCGTCCCCGTCCCCCCAGTATACGGCCAGAACCATGGACCCTGTACTTGTGGGTCGGACTGTCTCCAACCAGCCATAATGTTGTGAGAGTGAAATTATGTCTAAGTCCAGCTTTGGTACATTAGAAGCAACTCTGAAACTTAACCTAAGCGTTTTTCGAAGCTACTTTTTGGCTAACTTCTTATAGGAAGGTCTAGGAGCTCTGAAAATGAACGTGCGCGTCTTTCACTCTTCCCGAGGGACTTAGAAGAATTTTGTGATATTTTTTATTAAAATGGTGTATAAGGGTATATATATAAATATATTTTATGCACTGTATATGAGCTGGCGATTTCTAAGTCTGTGGTTCCGAGAGGGGGTAACCAGGCTCACTAATAAAGGTCAAGCCACTTGGCTGCCAGAATGCCCTGCTTCAGCACAGACCAGAAAGGCATTGTGATAAGCGTATCCCCGGTATAGTCAGGGGTTAATGGGAGTCGTCCCCGTCCCCCCAGTATACGCCCAGAACCATGGACCCGGTACTTGTGGTTCGGACTGTCTCCAACCAGCCATAATGTTGTGAGAGTGAAATTATGTCTAAGTCCAGCTTTGGTACATTAGAAGCAACTCTGTAACTTAACCTAAGCGTTTTTCGAAGCTACTTTTTGGCTAACCTCTTATAGGAAGGTCTAGGAGCTCTGAAAATGAACGTGCGCGTCTTTCACTCTTCCTGAGGGACTTAGAAGAATTTTGTGATATTTTTTATTAAAATGGTGTATAAGGGTATATATATAAATATATTTTATGCACTGTATATGAGCTGGCGATTTCTAAGTCTGTGGTTCCGAGAGGGGGTAACCAGGCTCACTAATAAAGGTCAAGCCACTTGGCTGCCAGAATGGCCTGCTTCAGCACAGACCAGAAAGGCATTGTGATAAGCGTATCCCCGGTATAGTCAGGGGTTAATGGGAGTCGTCCCCGTCCCCCCAGTATACGGCCAGAACCATGGACCCTGTACTTGTGGGTCGGACTGTCTCCAACCAGCCATAATGTTGTGAGAGTGAAATTATGTCTAAGTCCAACTTTGGTACATTAGAAGCAACTCTGAAACTTAACCTAAGCGTTTTTCGAAGCTACTTTTTGGCTAACTTCTTATAGGAAGGTCTAGGAGCTCTGAAAATGAACGTGCGCGTCTTTCACTCTTCCCGAGGGACTTAGAAGAATTGTGTGATATTTTTTATTAAAATGGTGTATAAGGGTATATATATAAATATATTTTATGCACTGTATATGAGCTGGCGATTTCTAAGTCTGTGGTTCCGAGAGGGGATAACCAGGCTCACTAATAAAGGTCAAGCCACTTGGCTGCCAGAATTGCCTGCTTCAGCACAGACCAGAAAGGCATTGTGATAAGCGTATCCCCGGTATAGTCAGGGGTTAATGGGAGTCGTCCCCGTCCCTCCAGTATACGGCCAGAACCATGGACCCTGTACTTGTGGGTCGGACTGTCTCCAACCAGCCATAATGTTGTGAGAGTGAAATTATGTCTACAGTAAGTCCAGCTTTGGTACATTAGAAGCAACTCTGAAACTTAACCTAAGCGTTTTTCGAAGCTACTTTTTGGCTAACTTCTTATAGGAAGGTCTAGAAGCGCTGAAAATGAACGTGCGCGTCTTTCACTCTTCCCGAGGGACTTAGAAGAATTTTGTGATATTTTTTATTAAAATGGTGTATAAGGGTATATATATAAATATATTTTTTATGCACTGTATATGAGCTGGCGATATCTAAGTCTGTGGTTCCGAGAGGGGATAACCAGGCTCACTAATAAAGGTCAAGCCACTTGGCTGCCAGAATGGCCTGCTTCAGCACAGACCAGAAAGGCATTGTGATAAGCGTATCCCCGGTATAGTCAGGGGTTAATGGGAGTCGTCCCCGTCCCCCCAGTATACGGCCAGAACCATGGACCCTGTACTTGTGGGTCGGACTGTCTCCAACCAGCCATAATGTTGTGAGAGTGAAATTATGTCTAAGTCCAGCTTTGGTACATTAGAAGCAACTCTGAAATTTAACCTAAGCGTTTTTCGAAGCTACTTTTTGGCTAACTTCTTATAGGAAGGTCTAGGAGCTCTGAAAATGAACGTGCGCGTCTTTCACTCTTCCCGAGGGACTTAGAAGAATTTTGTGATATTTTTTATTAAAATGGTGTATAAGGGTATATATATAAATATATTTTATGCACTGTATATGAGCTGGCGATTTCTAAGTCTGTGGTTCCGAGAGGGGGTAACCAGGCTCACTAATAAAGGTCAAGCCACTTGGATGCCAGAATGCCCTGCTTCAGCACAGACCAGAAAGGCATTGTGATAAGCGTATCCCCGGTATAGTCAGGGGTTAATGGGAGTCCCCCCCGTCCCCCCAGTATACGGCCAGAACCATGGACCCGGTACTTGTGGTTCGGACTGTCTCCAACCAGCCATAATGTTGTGAGAGTGAAATTATGTCTAAGTCCAGCTTTGGTACATTAGAAGCAACTCTGAAACTTAACCTAAGCGTTTTTCGAAACTACTTTTTGGCTAACCTCTTATAGGAAGGTCTAGGAGCTCTGAAAATGAACGTGCGCGTCTTTCACTCTTCCCGAGGGACTTAGAAGAATTTTGTGATATTTTTTATTAAAATGGTGTATAAGGGTATATATATAAATATATTTTATGCACTGTATATGAGCTGGCGATTTCTAAGTCTGTGGTTCCGAGAGGGGGTAACCAGGCTCACTAATAAAGGTCAAGCCACTTGGCTGCCAGAATGCCCTCCTTCAGCACAGACCAGAAAGGCATTGTGATAAGCGTATCCCCGGTATAGTCAGGGGTTAATGGGAGTCGCCCCCTTCCCCCCAGTATACGGCCAGAACCATGGACCCGGTACTTGTGGTTCGGACTGTCTCCAACCAGCCATAATGTTGTGAGAGTGAAATTATGTCTAAGTCCAGCTTTGGTACATTAGAAGCAACTCTGAAACTTAACCTAAGCGTTTTTCGAAACTACTTTTTGGCTAACCTCTTATAGGAAGGTCTAGGAGCTCTGAAAATGAACGTGCGCGTCTTTCACTCTTCCCGAGGGACTTAGAAGAATTTTGTGATATTTTTTATTAAAATGGTGTATAAGGGTATATATATAAATATATTTTATGCACTGTATATGAGCTGGCGATTTCTAAGTCTGTGGTTCCGAGAGGGGGTAACCAGGCTCACTAATAAAGGTCAAGCCACTTGGCTGCCAGAATGCCCTCCTTCAGCACAGACCAGAAAGGCATTGTGATAAGCGTATCCCCGGTATAGTCAGGGGTTAATGGGAGTCGCCCCCTTCCCCCCAGTATACGGCCAGAACCATGGACCCGGTACTTGTGGTTCGGACTGTCTCCAACCAGCCATAATGTTGTGAGAGTGAAATTATGTCTAAGTCCAGCTTTGGTACATTAGAAGCAACTCTGAAACTTAACCTAAGCGTTTTTCGAAGCTACTTTTTGGCTAACTTCTTATAGGAAGGTCTAGGAGCTCTGAAAATGAACGTGCGCGTCTTTCACTCTTCCCGAGGGACTTAGAAGAATTTTGTGATATTTTTTATTAAAATGGTGTATAAGGGTATATATATAAATATATTTTATGCACTGTATATGAGCTGGCGATTTCTAAGTCTGTGGTTCCGAGAGGGGGTAACCAGGCTCACTAATAAAGGTCAAGCCACTTGGCTGCCAGAATGCCCTGCTTCAGCACAGACCAGAAAGGCATTGTGATAAGCGTATCCCCGGTATAGTCAGGGGTTACTGGGAGTCGTCCCCTTCCCCCCAGTATACGGCCAGAACCATGGACCCGGTACTTGTGGTTCGGACTGTCTCCAACCAGCCATAATGTTGTGAGAGTGAAATTATGTCTAAGTCCAGCTTTGGTACATTAGAAGCAACTCTGAAACTTAACCTAAGCGTTTTTCGAAACTACTTTTTGGCTAACTTCTTATAGGAAGGTCTAGGAGCTCTGAAAATGAACGTGCGCGTCTTTCACTCTTCCCGAGGGACTTAGAAGAATTTTGTGATATTTTTTATTAAAATGGTGTATAAGGGTATATATATAAATATATTTTATGCACTGTATATGAGCTGGCGATTTCTAAGTCTGTGGTTCCGAGAGGGGATAACCAGGCTCACTAATAAAGGTCAAGCCACTTGGCTGCCAGAATGGCCTGCTTCAGCACAGACCAGAAAGGCATTGTGATAAGCGTATCCCCGGTATAGTCAGGGGTTAATGGGAGTCCCCCCCGTCCCCCCAGTATACGGCCAGAACCATGGACCCGGTACTTGTGGTTCGGACTGTCTCCAACCAGCCATAATGTTGTGAGAGTGAAATTATGTCTAAGTCCAGCTTTGGTACATTAGAAGCAACTCTGAAACTTAACCTAAGCGTCTTTTGAATCTACTTTTTGGCTAACTTCTTATAGGAAGGTCTAGGAGCTCTGAAAATGAACGTGCGCGTCTTTCACTCTTCCTGAGGGACTTAGAAGAATTTTGTGATATTTTTTATTAAAATGGTGTATAAGGGTATATATATAAATATATTTTATGCACTGTATATGAGCTGGCGATTTCTAAGTCTGTGGTTCCGAGAGGGGATAACCAGGCTCACTAATAAAGGTCAAGCCACTTGGCTGCCAGAATGGCCTGCTTCAGCACAGACCAGAAAGGCATTGTGATAAGCGTATACCCGGTATAGTCAGGGGTTAATGGGAGTCGTCCCCGTCCCCCCAGTATACGGCCAGAACCATGGACCCGGTACTTGTGGTTCGGACGTCTCCAACCAGCCATAATGTTGTGAGAGTGAAATTATGTCTAAGTCCAGCTTTGGTACATTAGAAGCAACTCTGAAACTTAACCTAAGCGTATTTTGAAGCTACTTTTTGGCTAACTTCTTATAGGAAGGTCTAGGAGCTCTGAAAATGAACGTGCGCGTCTTTCACTCTTCCCGAGGGACTTAGAAGAATTTTGTGATATTTTTTATTAAAATGGTGTATAAGGGTATATATATAAATATATTTTATGCACTGTATATGAGCTGGCGATTTCTAAGTCTGTGGTTCGGAGAGGGGATAACCAGGCTCACTAATAAAGGTCAAGCCACTTGGCTGCCAGAATGGCCTGCTTCAGCACAGACCAGAAAGGCATTGTGATAAGCGTATCCCCGGTATAGTCAGGGGTTAATGGGAGTCGTCCCCGTCCCCCCAGTATACGGCCAGAACCATGGACCCTGTACTTGTGGGTCGGACTGTCTCCAACCAGCCATAATGTTGTGAGAGTGAAATTATGTCTAAGTCCAGCTTTGGTACATTAGAAGCAACTCTGAAACTTAACCTAAGCGTTTTTCGAAGCTACTTTTTGGCTAACTTCTTATAGGAAGGTCTAGGAGCTCTCAAAATGAACGTGCGCGTCTTTCACTCTTCCCGAGGGACTTAGAAGAATTTTGTGATATTTTTTATTAAAATGGTGTATAAGGGTATATATATAAATATATTTTATGCACTGTATATGAGCTGGCGATTTCTAAGTCTGTGGTTCCGAGAGGGGGTAACCAGGCTCACTAATAAAGGTCAAGCCACTTGGCTGCCAGAATGCCCTGCTTCAGCACAGACCAGAAAGGCATTGTGATAAGCGTATCCCCGGTATAGTCAGGGGTTAATGGGAGTCCCCCCCGTCCCCCCAGTATACGGCCAGAACCATGGACCCGGTACTTGTGGTTCGGACTGTCTCCAACCAGCCATAATGTTGTGAGAGTGAAATTATGTCTAAGTCCAGCTTTGGTACATTAGAAGCAACTCTGAAACTTAACCTAAGCGTTTTTCGAAGCTACTTTTTGGCTAACTTCTTATAGGAAGGTCTAGGAGCTCTCAAAATGAACGTGCGCGTCTTTCACTCTTCCCGAGGGACTTAGAAGAATTTTGTGATATTTTTTATTAAAATGGTGTATAAGGGTATATATATAAATATATTTTATGCACTGTATATGAGCTGGCGATTTCTAAGTCTGTGGTTCCGAGAGGGGGTAACCAGGCTCACTAATAAAGGTCAAGCCACTTGGCTGCCAGAATGCCCTGCTTCAGCACAGACCAGAAAGGCATTGTGATAAGCGTATCCCCGGTATAGTCATGGGTTAATGGGAGTCCCCCCCGTCCCCCCAGTATACGGCCAGAACCATGGACCCGGTACTTGTGGTTCGGACTGTCTCCAACCAGCCATAATGTTGTGAGAGTGAAATTATGTCTAAGTCCAGCTTTGGTACATTAGAAGCAACTCTGAAACTTAACCTAAGCGTTTTTCGAAGCTACTTTTTGGCTAACTTCTTATAGGAAGGTCTAGGAGCTCTGAAAATGAACGTGCGCGTCTTTCACTCTTCCTGAGGGACTTAGAAGAATTTTGTGATATTTTTTATTAAAATGGTGTATAAGGGTATATATATAAATATATTTTATGCACTGTATATGAGCTGGCGATTTCTAAGTCTGTGGTTCCGAGAGGGGATAACCAGGCTCACTAATAAAGGTCAAGCCACTTGGCTGCCAGAATGGCCTGCTTCAGCACAGACCAGAAAGGCATTGTGATAAGCGTATCCCCGGTATAGTCAGGGGTTAATGGGAGTCGTCCCCGTCCCCCCAGTATACGGCCAGAACCATGGACCCTGTACTTGTGGGTCGGACTGTCTCCAACCAGCCATAATGTTGTGAGAGTGAAATTATGTCTAAGTCCAGCTTTGGTACATTAGAAGCAACTCTGAAACTTAACCTAAGCGTTTTTCGAAACTACTTTTTGGCTAACTTCTTATAGGAAGATCTAGGAGCTCTGAAAATGAACGTGCGCGTCTTTCACTCTTCCCGAGGGACTTAGAAGAATTTTGTGATATTTTTTATTAAAATGGTTTATAAGGGTATATACATAAATATATTTTATGCACTGTATATGAGCTGGCGATTTCTAAGTCTGTGGTTCCGAGAGGGGATAACCAGGCTCACTAATAAAGGTCAAGCCACTTGGCTGCCAGAATGGCCTGCTTCAGCACAGACCAGAAAGGCATTGTGATAAGCGTATCCCCGGTATAGTCAGGGGTTAATGGGAGTCGTCCCCGTCCCCCCAGTATACGGCCAGAACCATGGACCCGGTACTTGTGGTTCGGACTGTCTCCAACCAGCCATAATGTTTTGAGAGTGAAATTATGTCTAAGTCCAGCTTTGGTACATTAGAAGCAACTCTGAAACTTAACCTAAGCGTTTTTCGAAGCTACTTTTTGGCTAACTTCTTATAGGAAGGTCTAGGAGCTCTGAAAATGAACGTGCGCGTCTTTCACTCTTCCCGAGGGACTTAGAAGAATTTTGTGATATTTTTTATTAAAATGGTGTATAAGGGTATATATATAAATATATTTTATGCACTGTATATGAGCTGGCGATTTCTAAGTCTGTGGTTCCGAGAGGGGGTAACCAGGCTCACTAATAAAGGTCAAGCCACTTGGCTGCCAGAATGCCCTGCTTCAGCACAGACCAGAAAGGCATTGTGATAAGCGTATCCCCGGTATAGTCAGGGGTTACTGGGAGTCGTCCCCTTCCCCCCAGTATACGGCCAGAACCATGGACCCGGTACTTGTGGTTCGGACTGTCTCCAACCAGCCATAATGTTGTGAGAGTGAAATTATGTCTAAGTCCAGCTTTGGTACATTAGAAGCAACTCTGAAACTTAACCTAAGCGTTTTTCGAAACTACTTTTTGGCTAACTTCTTATAGGAAGGTCTAGGAGCTCTGAAAATGAACGTGCGCGTCTTTCACTCTTCCCGAGGGACTTAGAAGAATTTTGTGATATTTTTTATTAAAATGGTGTATAAGGGTATATATATAAATATATTTTATGCACTGTATATGAGCTGGCGATTTCTAAGTCTGTGGTTCCGAGAGGGGATAACCAGGCTCACTAATAAAGGTCAAGCCACTTGGCTGCCAGAATGGCCTGCTTCAGCACAGACCAGAAAGGCATTGTGATAAGCGTATCCCCGGTATAGTCAGGGGTTAATGGGAGTCCCCCCCGTCCCCCCAGTATACGGCCAGAACCATGGACCCGGTACTTGTGGTTCGGACTGTCTCCAACCAGCCATAATGTTGTGAGAGTGAAATTATGTCTAAGTCCAGCTTTGGTACATTAGAAGCAACTCTGAAACTTAACCTAAGCGTCTTTTGAATCTACTTTTTGGCTAACTTCTTATAGGAAGGTCTAGGAGCTCTGAAAATGAACGTGCGCGTCTTTCACTCTTCCTGAGGGACTTAGAAGAATTTTGTGATATTTTTTATTAAAATGGTGTATAAGGGTATATATATAAATATATTTTATGCACTGTATATGAGCTGGCGATTTCTAAGTCTGTGGTTCCGAGAGGGGATAACCAGGCTCACTAATAAAGGTCAAGCCACTTGGCTGCCAGAATGGCCTGCTTCAGCACAGACCAGAAAGGCATTGTGATAAGCGTATACCCGGTATAGTCAGGGGTTAATGGGAGTCGTCCCCGTCCCCCCAGTATACGGCCAGAACCATGGACCCGGTACTTGTGGTTCGGACGTCTCCAACCAGCCATAATGTTGTGAGAGTGAAATTATGTCTAAGTCCAGCTTTGGTTCATTAGAAGCAACTCTGAAACTTAACCTAAGCGTATTTTGAAGCTACTTTTTGGCTAACTTCTTATAGGAAGGTCTAGGAGCTCTGAAAATGAACGTGCGCGTCTTTCACTCTTCCCGAGGGACTTAGAAGAATTTTGTGATATTTTTTATTAAAATGGTGTATAAGGGTATATATATAAATATATTTTATGCACTGTATATGAGCTGGCGATTTCTAAGTCTGTGGTTCGGAGAGGGGATAACCAGGCTCACTAATAAAGGTCAAGCCACTTGGCTGCCAGAATGGCCTGCTTCAGCACAGACCAGAAAGGCATTGTGATAAGCGTATCCCCGGTATAGTCAGGGGTTAATGGGAGTCGTCCCCGTCCCCCCAGTATACGGCCAGAACCATGGACCCTGTACTTGTGGGTCGGACTGTCTCCAACCAGCCATAATGTTGTGAGAGTGAAATTATGTCTAAGTCCAGCTTTGGTACATTAGAAGCAACTCTGAAACTTAACCTAAGCGTTTTTCGAAGCTACTTTTTGGCTAACTTCTTATAGGAAGGTCTAGGAGCTCTCAAAATGAACGTGCGCGTCTTTCACTCTTCCCGAGGGACTTAGAAGAATTTTGTGATATTTTTTATTAAAATGGTGTATAAGGGTATATATATAAATATATTTTATGCACTGTATATGAGCTGGCGATTTCTAAGTCTGTGGTTCCGAGAGGGGGTAACCAGGCTCACTAATAAAGGTCAAGCCACTTGGCTGCCAGAATGCCCTGCTTCAGCACAGACCAGAAAGGCATTGTGATAAGCGTATCCCCGGTATAGTCAGGGGTTAATGGGAGTCCCCCCCGTCCCCCCAGTATACGGCCAGAACCATGGACCCGGTACTTGTGGTTCGGACTGTCTCCAACCAGCCATAATGTTGTGAGAGTGAAATTATGTCTAAGTCCAGCTTTGGTACATTAGAAGCAACTCTGAAACTTAACCTAAGCGTTTTTCGAAGCTACTTTTTGGCTAACTTCTTATAGGAAGGTCTAGGAGCTCTCAAAATGAACGTGCGCGTCTTTCACTCTTCCCGAGGGACTTAGAAGAATTTTGTGATATTTTTTATTAAAATGGTGTATAAGGGTATATATATAAATATATTTTATGCACTGTATATGAGCTGGCGATTTCTAAGTCTGTGGTTCCGAGAGGGGGTAACCAGGCTCACTAATAAAGGTCAAGCCACTTGGCTGCCAGAATGCCCTGCTTCAGCACAGACCAGAAAGGCATTGTGATAAGCGTATCCCCGGTATAGTCAGGGGTTAATGGGAGTCCCCCCCGTCCCCCCAGTATACGGCCAGAACCATGGACCCGGTACTTGTGGTTCGGACTGTCTCCAACCAGCCATAATGTTGTGAGAGTGAAATTATGTCTAAGTCCAGCTTTGGTACATTAGAAGCAACTCTGAAACTTAACCTAAGCGTTTTTCGAAGCTACTTTTTGGCTAACTTCTTATAGGAAGGTCTAGGAGCTCTGAAAATGAACGTGCGCGTCTTTCACTCTTCCTGAGGGACTTAGAAGAATTTTGTGATATTTTTTATTAAAATGGTGTATAAGGGTATATATATAAATATATTTTATGCACTGTATATGAGCTGGCGATTTCTAAGTCTGTGGTTCCGAGAGGGGATAACCAGGCTCACTAATAAAGGTCAAGCCACTTGGCTGCCAGAATGGCCTGCTTCAGCACAGACCAGAAAGGCATTGTGATAAGCGTATCCCCGGTATAGTCAGGGGTTAATGGGAGTCGTCCCCGTCCCCCCAGTATACGGCCAGAACCATGGACCCTGTACTTGTGGGTCGGACTGTCTCCAACCAGCCATAATGTTGTGAGAGTGAAATTATGTCTAAGTCCAGCTTTGGTACATTAGAAGCAACTCTGAAACTTAACCTAAGCGTTTTTCGAAACTACTTTTTGGCTAACTTCTTATAGGAAGATCTAGGAGCTCTGAAAATGAACGTGCGCGTCTTTCACTCTTCCCGAGGGACTTAGAAGAATTTTGTGATATTTTTTATTAAAATGGTTTATAAGGGTATATACATAAATATATTTTATGCACTGTATATGAGCTGGCGATTTCTAAGTCTGTGGTTCCGAGAGGGGATAACCAGGCTCACTAATAAAGGTCAAGCCACTTGGCTGCCAGAATGGCCTGCTTCAGCACAGACCAGAAAGGCATTGTGATAAGCGTATCCCCGGTATAGTCAGGGGTTAATGGGAGTCGTCCCCGTCCCCCCAGTATACGGCCAGAACCATGGACCCGGTACTTGTGGTTCGGACTGTCTCCAACCAGCCATAATGTTGTGAGAGTGAAATTATGTCTAAGTCCAGCTTTGGTACATTAGAAGCAACTCTGAAACTTAACCTAAGCGTTTTTCGAAGCTACTTTTTGGCTAACTTCTTATAGGAAGGTCTAGGAGCTCTCAAAAATGAACGTGCGCGTCTTTCACTCTTCCCGAGCGACTTAGAAGAATTTTGTGATATTTTTTATTAAAATGGTGTATAAGGGTATACAGTATATATAAATATATTTTATGCACTGTATATGAGCTGGCGATTACTAAGTCTGTGGTTCCGAGAGGGGGTAACCAGGCTCACTAATAAAGGTCAAGCCACTTGGCTGCCAGAATGCCCTGCTTCAGCACAGACCAGAACGGCATTGTGATAAGCGTATACCCGGTATAGTCAGGGGTTAATGGGAGTCGTCCCCGTCCCCCCAGTATACGGCCAGAACCATGGACCCGGTACTTGTGGTTCGGACTGTCTCCAACCAGCCATAATGTTGTGAGAGTGAAATTATGTCTAAGTCCAGCTTTGGTACATTAGAAGCAACTCTGAAACTTAACCTAAGCGTCTTTTGAAGCTACTTTTTGGCTAACTTCTTATAGGAAGGTCTAGGAGCTCTGAAAATGAACGTGCGCGTCTTTCACTCTTCCCGAGGGACTTAGAAGAATTTTGTGATATTTTTTATTAAAATGGTGTATAAGGGTATATATATAAATATATTTTATGCACTGTATATGAGCTGGCGATTTCTAAGTCTGTGGTTCCGAGAGGGGGTAACCAGGCTCACTAATAAAGGTCAAGCCACTTGGCTGCCAGAATGCCCTCCTTCAGCACAGACCAGAAAGGCATTGTGTTAAGCGTATCCCCGGTATAGTCAGGGGTTAATGGGAGTCGTCCCCGTCCCCCCAGTATACGGCCAGAACCATGGACCCGGTACTTGTGGTTCGGACTGTCTCCAACCAGCCATAATGTTGTGAGAGTGAAATTATGTCTAAGTCCAGCTTTGGTACATTAGAAGCAACTCTGAAACTTAACCTAAGCGTTTTTCGAAACTACTTTTTGGCTAACTTCTTATAGGAAGGTCTAGGAGCTCTGAAAATGAACGTGCGCGTCTTTCACTCTTCCCGAGGGACTTAGAAGAATTTTGTGATATTTTTTATTAAAATGGTGTATAAGGGTATATATATAAATATATTTTATGCACTGTATATGAGCTGGCGATTTCTAAGTCTGTGGTTCCGAGAGGGGATAACCAGGCTCACTAATAAAGGTCAAGCCACTTGGCTGCCAGAATGGCCTGCTTCAGCACAGACCAGAAAGGCATTGTGATAAGCGTATCCCCGGTATAGTCAGGGGTTAATGGGAGTCGTCCCCGTCCCCCCAGTATACGGCCAGAACCATGGACCCTGTACTTGTGGGTCGGACTGTCTCCAACCAGCCATAATGTTGTGAGAGTGAAATTATGTCTAAGTCCAGCTTTGGTACATTAGAAGCAACTCTGAAACTTAACCTAAGCGTTTTTCGAAGCTACTTTTTGGCTAACTTCTTATAGGAAGGTCTAGGAGCTCTCAAAATGAACGTGCGCGTCTTTCACTCTTCCCGAGGGACTTAGAAGAATTTTGTGATATTTTTTATTAAAATGGTGTATAAGGGTATATATATAAATATATTTTATGCACTGTATATGAGCTGGCGATTTCTAAGTCTGTGGTTCCGAGAGGGGGTAACCAGGCTCACTAATAAAGGTCAAGCCACTTGGCTGCCAGAATGCCCTCCTTCAGCACAGACCAGAAAGGCATTGTGTTAAGCGTATCCCCGGTATAGTCAGGGGTTAATGGGAGTCGTCCCCGTCCCCCCAGTATACGGCCAGAACCATGGACCCGGTACTTGTGGTTCGGACTGTCTCCAACCAGCCATAATGTTGTGAGAGTGAAATTATGTCTAAGTCCAGCTTTGGTACATTAGAAGCAACTCTGAAACTTAACCTAAGCGTTTTTCGAAACTACTTTTTGGCTAACTTCTTATAGGAAGGTCTAGGAGCTCTGAAAATGAACGTGCGCGTCTTTCACTCTTCCCGAGGGACTTAGAAGAATTTTGTGATATTTTTTATTAAAATGGTGTATAAGGGTATATATATAAATATATTTTATGCACTGTATATGAGCTGGCGATTTCTAAGTCTGTGGTTCCGAGAGGGGATAACCAGGCTCACTAATAAAGGTCAAGCCACTTGGCTGCCAGAATGGCCTGCTTCAGCACAGACCAGAAAGGCATTGTGATAAGCGTATCCCCGGTATAGTCAGGGGTTAATGGGAGTCGTCCCCGTCCCCCCAGTATACGGCCAGAACCATGGACCCGGTACTTGTGGTTCGGACTGTCTCCAACCAGCCATAATGTTGTGAGAGTGAAATTATGTCTAAGTCCAGCTTTGGTACATTAGAAGCAACTCTGAAACTTAACCTAAGCGTTTTTCGAAGCTACTTTTTGGCTAACTTCTTATAGGAAGGTCTAGGAGCTCTGAAAATGAACGTGCGCGTCTTTCACTCTTCCTGAGGGACTTAGAAGAATTTTGTGATATTTTTTATTAAAATGGTTTATAAGGGTATATACATAAATATATTTTATGCACTGTATATGAGCTGGCGATTTCTAAGTCTGTGGTTCCGAGAGGGGATAACCAGGCTCACTAATAAAGGTCAAGCCACTTGGCTGCCAGAATGGCCTGCTTCAGCACAGACCAGAAAGGCATTGTGATAAGCGTATCCCCGGTATAGTCAGGGGTTAATGGGAGTCGTCCCCGTCCCCCCAGTATACGGCCAGAACCATGGACCCGGTACTTGTGGTTCGGACTGTCTCCAACCAGCCATAATGTTGTGAGAGTGAAATTATGTCTAAGTCCAGCTTTGGTACATTAGAAGCAACTCTGAAACTTAACCTAAGCGTTTTTCGAAGCTACTTTTTGGCTAACTTCTTATAGGAAGGTCTAGGAGCTCTCAAAAATGAACGTGCGCGTCTTTCACTCTTCCCGAGCGACTTAGAAGAATTTTGTGATATTTTTTATTAAAATGGTGTATAAGGGTATACAGTATATATAAATATATTTTATGCACTGTATATGAGCTGGCGATTACTAAGTCTGTGGTTCCGAGAGGGGGTAACCAGGCTCACTAATAAAGGTCAAGCCACTTGGCTGCCAGAATGCCCTGCTTCAGCACAGACCAGAAAGGCATTGTGATAAGCGTATACCCGGTATAGTCAGGGGTTAATGGGAGTCGTCCCCGTCCCCCCAGTATACGGCCAGAACCATGGACCCGGTACTTGTGGTTCGGACTGTCTCCAACCAGCCATAATGTTGTGAGAGTGAAATTATGTCTAAGTCCAGCTTTGGTACATTAGAAGCAACTCTGAAACTTAACCTAAGCGTTTTTCGAAGCTACTTTTTGGCTAACTTCTTATAGGAAGATCTAGGAGCTCTGAAAATGAACGTGCGCGTCTTTCACTCTTCCCGAGGGACTTAGAAGAATTTTGTGATATTTTTTATTAAAATGGTTTATAAGGGTATATACATAAATATATTTTATGCACTGTATATGAGCTGGCGATTTCTAAGTCTGTGGTTCCGAGAGGGGGTAACCAGGCTCACTAATAAAGGTCAAGCCACTTGGCTGCCAGAATGCCCTCCTTCAGCACAGACCAGAAAGGCATTGTGTTAAGCGTATCCCCGGTATAGTCAGGGGTTAATGGGAGTCGTCCCCGTCCCCCCAGTATACGGCCAGAACCATGGACCCGGTACTTGTGGTTCGGACTGTCTCCAACCAGCCATAATGTTGTGAGAGTGAAATTATGTCTAAGTCCAGCTTTGGTACATTAGAAGCAACTCTGAAACTTAACCTAAGCGTTTTTCGAAGCTACTTTTTGGCTAACTTCTTATAGGAAGGTCTAGGAGCTCTGAAAATGAACGTGCGCGTCTTTCACTCTTCCTGAGGGACTTAGAAGAATTTTGTGATATTTTTTATTAAAATGGTTTATAAGGGTATATACATAAATATATTTTATGCACTGTATATGAGCTGGCGATTTCTAAGTCTGTGGTTCCGAGAGGGGATAACCAGGCTCACTAATAAAGGTCAAGCCACTTGGCTGCCAGAATGGCCTGCTTCAGCACAGACCAGAAAGGCATTGTGATAAGCGTATCCCCGGTATAGTCAGGGGTTAATGGGAGTCGTCCCCGTCCCCCCAGTATACGGCCAGAACCATGGACCCGGTACTTGTGGTTCGGACTGTCTCCAACCAGCCATAATGTTGTGAGAGTGAAATTATGTCTAAGTCCAGCTTTGGTACATTAGAAGCAACTCTGAAACTTAACCTAAGCGTTTTTCGAAGCTACTTTTTGGCTAACTTCTTATAGGAAGGTCTAGGAGCTCTCAAAAATGAACGTGCGCGTCTTTCACTCTTCCCGAGCGACTTAGAAGAATTTTGTGATATTTTTTATTAAAATGGTGTATAAGGGTATACAGTATATATAAATATATTTTATGCACTGTATATGAGCTGGCGATTACTAAGTCTGTGGTTCCGAGAGGGGGTAACCAGGCTCACTAATAAAGGTCAAGCCACTTGGCTGCCAGAATGCCCTGCTTCAGCACAGACCAGAAAGGCATTGTGATAAGCGTATACCCGGTATAGTCAGGGGTTAATGGGAGTCGTCCCCGTCCCCCCAGTATACGGCCAGAACCATGGACCCGGTACTTGTGGTTCGGACTGTCTCCAACCAGCCATAATGTTGTGAGAGTGAAATTATGTCTAAGTCCAGCTTTGGTACATTAGAAGCAACTCTGAAACTTAACCTAAGCGTCTTTTGAAGCTACTTTTTGGCTAACTTCTTATAGGAAGGTCTAGGAGCTCTGAAAATGAACGTGCGCGTCTTTCACTCTTCCCGAGGGACTTAGAAGAATTTTGTGATATTTTTTATTAAAATGGTGTATAAGGGTATATATATAAATATATTTTATGCACTGTATATGAGCTGGCGATTTCTAAGTCTGTGGTTCCGAGAGGGGGTAACCAGGCTCACTAATAAAGGTCAAGCCACTTGGCTGCCAGAATGCCCTCCTTCAGCACAGACCAGAAAGGCATTGTGTTAAGCGTATCCCCGGTATAGTCAGGGGTTAATGGGAGTCGTCCCCGTCCCCCCAGTATACGGCCAGAACCATGGACCCGGTACTTGTGGTTCGGACTGTCTCCAACCAGCCATAATGTTGTGAGAGTGAAATTATGTCTAAGTCCAGCTTTGGTACATTAGAAGCAACTCTGAAACTTAACCTAAGCGTTTTTCGAAACTACTTTTTGGCTAACTTCTTATAGGAAGGTCTAGGAGCTCTGAAAATGAACGTGCGCGTCTTTCACTCTTCCCGAGGGACTTAGAAGAATTTTGTGATATTTTTTATTAAAATGGTGTATAAGGGTATATATATAAATATATTTTATGCACTGTATATGAGCTGGCGATTTCTAAGTCTGTGGTTCCGAGAGGGGATAACCAGGCTCACTAATAAAGGTCAAGCCACTTGGCTGCCAGAATGGCCTGCTTCAGCACAGACCAGAAAGGCATTGTGATAAGCGTATCCCCGGTATAGTCAGGGGTTAATGGGAGTCGTCCCCGTCCCCCCAGTATACGGCCAGAACCATGGACCCTGTACTTGTGGGTCGGACTGTCTCCAACCAGCCATAATGTTGTGAGAGTGAAATTATGTCTAAGTCCAGCTTTGGTACATTAGAAGCAACTCTGAAACTTAACCTAAGCGTTTTTCGAAGCTACTTTTTGGCTAACTTCTTATAGGAAGGTCTAGGAGCTCTCAAAATGAACGTGCGCGTCTTTCACTCTTCCCGAGGGACTTAGAAGAATTTTGTGATATTTTTTATTAAAATGGTGTATAAGGGTATATATATAAATATATTTTATGCACTGTATATGAGCTGGCGATTTCTAAGTCTGTGGTTCCGAGAGGGGGTAACCAGGCTCACTAATAAAGGTCAAGCCACTTGGCTGCCAGAATGCCCTGCTTCAGCACAGACCAGAAAGGCATTGTGATAAGCGTATCCCCGGTATAGTCAGGGGTTAATGGGAGTCCCCCCCGTCCCCCCAGTATACGGCCAGAACCATGGACCCGGTACTTGTGGTTCGGACTGTCTCCAACCAGCCATAATGTTGTGAGAGTGAAATTATGTCTAAGTCCAGCTTTGGTACATTAGAAGCAACTCTGAAACTTAACCTAAGCGTTTTTCGAAGCTACTTTTTGGCTAACTTCTTATAGGAAGGTCTAGGAGCTCTGAAAATGAACGTGCGCGTCTTTCACTCTTCCTGAGGGACTTAGAAGAATTTTGTGATATTTTTTATTAAAATGGTGTATAAGGGTATATATATAAATATATTTTATGCACTGTATATGAGCTGGCGATTTCTAAGTCTGTGGTTCCGAGAGGGGATAACCAGGCTCACTAATAAAGGTCAAGCCACTTGGCTGCCAGAATGGCCTGCTTCAGCACAGACCAGAAAGGCATTGTGATAAGCGTATCCCCGGTATAGTCAGGGGTTAATGGGAGTCGTCCCCGTCCCCCCAGTATACGGCCAGAACCATGGACCCTGTACTTGTGGGTCGGACTGTCTCCAACCAGCCATAATGTTGTGAGAGTGAAATTATGTCTAAGTCCAGCTTTGGTACATTAGAAGCAACTCTGAAACTTAACCTAAGCGTTTTTCGAAACTACTTTTTGGCTAACTTCTTATAGGAAGGTCTAGGAGCTCTGAAAATGAACGTGCGCGTCTTTCACTCTTCCCGAGGGACTTAGAAGAATTTTGTGATATTTTTTATTAAAATGGTGTATAAGGGTATATATATAAATATATTTTATGCACTGTATATGAGCTGGCGATTTCTAAGTCTGTGGTTCCGAGAGGGGATAACCAGGCTCACTAATAAAGGTCAAGCCACTTGGCTGCCAGAATGGCCTGCTTCAGCACAGACCAGAAAGGCATTGTGATAAGCGTATCCCCGGTATAGTCAGGGGTTAATGGGAGTCCCCCCCGTCCCCCCAGTATACGGCCAGAACCATGGACCCGGTACTTGTGGTTCGGACTGTCTCCAACCAGCCATAATGTTGTGAGAGTGAAATTATGTCTAAGTCCAGCTTTGGTACATTAGAAGCAACTCTGAAACTTAACCTAAGCGTTTTTCGAAGCTACTTTTTGGCTAACTTCTTATAGGAAGGTCTAGGAGCTCTGAAAATGAACGTGCGCGTCTTTCACTCTTCCTGAGGGACTTAGAAGAATTTTGTGATATTTTTTATTAAAATGGTGTATAAGGGTATATATATAAATATATTTTATGCACTTAATATGAGCTGGCGATTTCTAAGTCTGTGGTTCCGAGAGGGGATAACCAGGCTCACTAATAAAGGTCAAGCCACTTGGCTGCCAGAATGGCCTGCTTCAGCACAGACCAGAAAGGCATTGTGATAAGCGTATCCCCGGTATAGTCAGGGGTTAATGGGAGTCGTCCCCGTCCCCCCAGTATACGGCCAGAACCATGGACCCTGTACTTGTGGGTCGGACTGTCTCCAACCAGCCATAATGTTGTGAGAGTGAAATTATGTCTAAGTCCAGCTTTGGTACATTAGAAGCAACTCTGAAACTTAACCTAAGCGTTTTTCGAAGCTACTTTTTGGCTAACTTCTTATAGGAAGGTCTAGGAGCTCTGAAAATGAACGTGCGCGTCTTTCACTCTTCCCGAGGGACTTAGAAGAATTTTGTGATATTTTTTATTAAAATGGTGTATAAGGGTATACAGTATATATAAATATATTTTATGCACTGTATATGAGCTGGCGATTACTAAGTCTGTGGTTCCGAGAGGGGGTAACCAGGCTCACTAATAAAGGTCAAGCCACTTGGCTGCCAGAATGCCCTGCTTCAGCACAGACCAGAAAGGCATTGTGATAAGCGTATCCCCGGTATAGTCAGGGGTTAATGTGAGTCGTCCCCGTCCCCCCAGTATACGGCCATAACCATGGACCTGGTACTTGTGGTTCGGACTGTCTCCAACCAGCCATAATGTTGTGAGAGTGAAATTATGTCTAAGTCCAGCTTTGGTACATTAGAAGCAACTCTGAAACTTAACCTAAGCGTTTTTCGAAGCTACTTTTTGGCTAACTTCTTATAGGAAGGTCTAGGAGCTCTGAAAATGAACGTGCGCGTCTTTCACTCTTCCCTAGGGACTTAGAAGAATTTTGTGATATTTTTTATTAAAATGGTGTATAAGGGTATATATATAAATATATTTTATGCACTGTATATGAGCTGGCGATTTCTAAGTCTGTGGTTCCGAGAGGGGGTAACCAGGCTCACTAATAAAGGTCAAGCCACTTGGCTGCCAGAATGCCCTGCTTCAGCACAGACCAGAAAGGCATTGTGATAAGCGTATACCCGGTATAGTCAGGGGTTAATGGGAGTCGTCCCCGTCCCCCCAGTATACGGCCAGAACCATGGACCCGGTACTTGTGGTTCGGACTGTCTCCAACCAGCCATAATGTTGTGAGAGTGAAATTATGTCTAAGTCCAGCTTTGGTACATTAGAAGCAACTCTGAAACTTAACCTAAGCGTCTTTTGAAGCTACTTTTTGGCTAACTTCTTATAGGAAGGTCTAGGAGCTCTGAAAATGAACGTGCGCGTCTTTCACTCTTCCCGAGGGACTTAGAAGAATTTTGTGATATTTTTTATTAAAATGGTGTATAAGGGTATATATATAAATATATTTTATGCACTGTATATGAGCTGGCGATTTCTAAGTCTGTGGTTCCGAGAGGGGGTAACCAGGCTCACTAATAAAGGTCAAGCCACTTGGCTGCCAGAATGCCCTCCTTCAGCACAGACCAGAAAGGCATTGTGTTAAGCGTATCCCCGGTATAGTCAGGGGTTAATGGGAGTCGTCCCCGTCCCCCCAGTATACGGCCAGAACCATGGACCCGGTACTTGTGGTTCGGACTGTCTCCAACCAGCCATAATGTTGTGAGAGTGAAATTATGTCTAAGTCCAGCTTTGGTACATTAGAAGCAACTCTGAAACTTAACCTAAGCGTTTTTCGAAGCTACTTTTTGGCTAACTTCTTATAGGAAGGTCTAGGAGCTCTGAAAATGAACGTGCGCGTCTTTCACTCTTCCCGAGGGACTTAGAAGAATTTTGTGATATTTTTTATTAAAATGGTGTATAAGGGTATATATATAAATATATTTTATGCACTGTATATGAGCTGGCGATTTCTAAGTCTGTGGTTCCGAGAGGGGGTAACCAGGCTCACTAATAAAGGTCAAGCCACTTGGCTGCCAGAATGCCCTCCTTCAGCACAGACCAGAAAGGCATTGTGTTAAGCGTATCCCCGGTATAGTCAGGGGTTAATGGGAGTCGTCCCCGTCCCCCCAGTATACGGCCAGAACCATGGACCCGGTACTTGTGGTTCGGACTGTCTCCAACCAGCCATAATGTTGTGAGAGTGAAATTATGTCTAAGTCCAGCTTTGGTACATTAGAAGCAACTCTGAAACTTAACCTAAGCGTTTTTCGAAGCTACTTTTTGGCTAACTTCTTATAGGAAGGTCTAGGAGCTCTGAAAATGAACGTGCGCGTCTTTCACTCTTCCCGAGGGACTTAGAAGAATTTTGTGATATTTTTTATTAAAATGGTGTATAAGGGTATATATATAAATATATTTTATGCACTGTATATGAGCTGGCGATTTCTAAGTCTGTGGTTCCGAGAGGGGGTAACCAGGCTCACTAATAAAGGTCAAGCCACTTGGCTGCCAGAATGCCCTGCTTCAGCACAGACCAGAAAGGCATTGTGATAAGCGTATACCCGGTATAGTCAGGGGTTAATGGGAGTCGTCCCCGTCCCCCCAGTATACGGCCAGAACCATGGACCCGGTACTTGTGGTTCGGACTGTCTCCAACCAGCCATAATGTTGTGAGAGTGAAATTATGTCTAAGTCCAGCTTTGGTACATTAGAAGCAACTCTGAAACTTAACCTAAGCGTCTTTTGAAGCTACTTTTTGGCTAACTTCTTATAGGAAGGTCTTGGAGCTCTGAAAATGAACGTGCGCGTCTTTCACTCTTCCCGAGGGACTTAGAAGAATTTTGTGATATTTTTTATTAAAATGGTGTATAAGGGTATATATATAAATATATTTTATGCACTGTATATGAGCTGGCGATTTCTAAGTCTGTGGTTCCGAGAGGGGGTAACCAGGCTCACTAATAAAGGTCAAGTCACTTGGCTGCCAGAATGCCATCCTTCAGCACAGACCAGAAAGGCATTGTGTTAAGCGTATCCCCGGTATAGTCAGGGGTTAATGGGAGTCGTCCCCGTCCCCCCAGTATACGGCCAGAACCATGGACCCGGTACTTGTGGTTCGGACTGTCTCCAACCAGCCATAATGTTGTGAGAGTGAAATTATGTCTAAGTCCAGCTTTGGTACATTAGAAGCAACTCTGAAACTTAACCTAAGCGTTTTTCGAAGCTACTTTTTGGCTAACTTCTTATAGGAAGGTCTAGGAGCTCTGAAAATGAACGTGCGCGTCTTTAACTCTTCCCGAGGGACTTAGAAGAATTTTGTGATATTTTTTATTAAAATGGTGTATAAGGGTATATATATAAATATATTTTATGCACTGTATATGAGCTGGCGATTTCTAAGTCTGTGGTTCCGAGAGGGGATAACCAGGCTCACTAATAAAGGTCAAGCCACTTGGCTGCCAGAATGGCCTGCTTCAGCACAGACCAGAAAGGCATTGTGATAAGCGTATCCCCGGTATAGTCAGGGGTTAATGGGAGTCGTCCCCGTCCCCCCAGTATACGGCCAGAACCATGGACCCTGTACTTGTGGGTCGGACTGTCTCCAACCAGCCATAATGTTGTGAGAGTGAAATTATGTCTAAGTCCAGCTTTGGTACATTAGAAGCAACTCTGAAACTTAACCTAAGCGTTTTTCGAAGCTACTTTTTGGCTAACTTCTTATAGGAAGGTCTAGGAGCTCTGAAAATGAACGTGCGCGTCTTTCACTCTTCCTGAGGGACTTAGAAGAATTTTGTGATATTTTTTATTAAAATGGTGTATAAGGGTATATATATAAATATATTTTATGCACTGTATATGAGCTGGCGATTTCTAAGTCTGTGGTTCCGAGAGGGGATAACCAGGCTCACTAATAAAGGTCAAGCCACTTGGCTGCCAGAATGGCCTGCTTCAGCACAGACCAGAAAGGCATTGTGATAAGCGTATCCCCGGTATAGTCAGGGGTTAATGGGAGTCGTCCCCGTCCCCCCAGTATACGGCCAGAACCATGGACCCTGTACTTGTGGGTCGGACTGTCTCCAACCAGCCATAATGTTGTGAGAGTGAAATTATGTCTAAGTCCAGCTTTGGTACATTAGAAGCAACTCTGAAACTTAACCTAAGCGTTTTTCGAAACTACTTTTTGGCTAACTTCTTATAGGAAGGTCTAGGAGCTCTGAAAATGAACGTGCGCGTCTTTCACTCTTCCCGAGGGACTTAGAAGAATTTTGTGATATTTTTTATTAAAATGGTGTATAAGGGTATATATATAAATATATTTTATGCACTGTATATGAGCTGGCGATTTCTAAGTCTGTGGTTCCGAGAGGGGATAACCAGGCTCACTAATAAAGGTCAAGCCACTTGGCTGCCAGAATGGCCTGCTTCAGCACAGACCAGAAAGGCATTGTGATAAGCGTATCCCCGGTATAGTCAGGGGTTAATGGGAGTCCCCCCCGTCCCCCCAGTATACGGCCAGAACCATGGACCCGGTACTTGTGGTTCGGACTGTCTCCAACCAGCCATAATGTTGTGAGAGTGAAATTATGTCTAAGTCCAGCTTTGGTACATTAGAAGCAACTCTGAAACTTAACCTAAGCGTTTTTCGAAGCTACTTTTTGGCTAACTTCTTATAGGAAGGTCTAGGAGCTCTGAAAATGAACGTGCGCGTCTTTCACTCTTCCTGAGGGACTTAGAAGAATTTTGTGATATTTTTTATTAAAATGGTGTATAAGGGTATATATATAAATATATTTTATGCACTGTATATGAGCTGGCGATTTCTAAGTCTGTGGTTCCGAGAGGGGATAACCAGGCTCACTAATAAAGGTCAAGCCACTTGGCTGCCAGAATGGCCTGCTTCAGCACAGACCAGAAAGGCATTGTGATAAGCGTATCCCCGGTATAGTCAGGGGTTAATGGGAGTCGTCCCCGTCCCCCCAGTATACGGCCAGAACCATGGACCCTGTACTTGTGGGTCGGACTGTCTCCAACCAGCCATAATGTTGTGAGAGTGAAATTATGTCTAAGTCCAGCTTTGGTACATTAGAAGCAACTCTGAAACTTAACCTAAGCGTTTTTCGAAGCTACTTTTTGGCTAACTTCTTATAGGAAGGTCTAGGAGCTCTGAAAATGAACGTGCGCGTCTTTCACTCTTCCTGAGGGACTTAGAAGAATTTTGTGATATTTTTTATTAAAATGGTGTATAAGGGTATATATATAAATATATTTTATGCACTGTATATGAGCTGGCGATTTCTAAGTCTGTGGTTCCGAGAGGGGATAACCAGGCTCACTAATAAAGGTCAAGCCACTTGGCTGCCAGAATGGCCTGCTTCAGCACAGACCAGAAAGGCATTGTGATAAGCGTATCCCCGGTATAGTCAGGGGTTAATGGGAGTCGTCCCCGTCCCCCCAGTATACGGCCAGAACCATGGACCCTGTACTTGTGGGTCGGACTGTCTCCAACCAGCCATAATGTTGTGAGAGTGAAATTATGTCTAAGTCCAGCTTTGGTACATTAGAAGCAACTCTGAAACTTAACCTAAGCGTTTTTCGAAACTACTTTTTGGCTAACTTCTTATAGGAAGGTCTAGGAGCTCTGAAAATGAACGTGCGCGTCTTTCACTCTTCCCGAGGGACTTAGAAGAATTTTGTGATATTTTTTATTAAAATGGTGTATAAGGGTATATATATAAATATATTTTATGCACTGTATATGAGCTGGCGATTTCTAAGTCTGTGGTTCCGAGAGGGGATAACCAGGCTCACTAATAAAGGTCAAGCCACTTGGCTGCCAGAATGGCCTGCTTCAGCACAGACCAGAAAGGCATTGTGATAAGCGTATCCCCGGTATAGTCAGGGGTTAATGGGAGTCGTCCCCGTCCCCCCAGTATACGGCCAGAACCATGGACCCTGTACTTGTGGGTCGGACTGTCTCCAACCAGCCATAATGTTGTGAGAGTGAAATTATGTCTAAGTCCAGCTTTGGTACATTAGAAGCAACTCTGAAACTTAACCTAAGCGTTTTTCGAAACTACTTTTTGGCTAACTTCTTATAGGAAGGTCTAGGAGCTCTGAAAATGAACGTGCGCGTCTTTCACTCTTCCCGAGGGACTTAGAAGAATTTTGTGATATTTTTTATTAAAATGGTGTATAAGGGTATATATATAAATATATTTTATGCACTGTATATGAGCTGGCGATTTCTAAGTCTGTGGTTCCGAGAGGGGATAACCAGGCTCACTAATAAAGGTCAAGCCACTTGGCTGCCAGAATGGCCTGCTTCAGCACAGACCAGAAAGGCATTGTGATAAGCGTATCCCCGGTATAGTCAGGGGTTAATGGGAGTCCCCCCCGTCCCCCCAGTATACGGCCAGAACCATGGACCCGGTACTTGTGGTTCGGACTGTCTCCAACCAGCCATAATGTTGTGAGAGTGAAATTATGTCTAAGTCCAGCTTTGGTACATTAGAAGCAACTCTGAAACTTAACCTAAGCGTTTTTCGAAGCTACTTTTTGGCTAACTTCTTATAGGAAGGTCTAGGAGCTCTGAAAATGAACGTGCGCGTCTTTCACTCTTCCTGAGGGACTTAGAAGAATTTTGTGATATTTTTTATTAAAATGGTGTATAAGGGTATATATATAAATATATTTTATGCACTGTATATGAGCTGGCGATTTCTAAGTCTGTGGTTCCGAGAGGGGATAACCAGGCTCACTAATAAAGGTCAAGCCACTTGGCTGCCAGAATGGCCTGCTTCAGCACAGACCAGAAAGGCATTGTGATAAGCGTATCCCCGGTATAGTCAGGGGTTAATGGGAGTCGTCCCCGTCCCCCCAGTATACGGCCAGAACCATGGACCCTGTACTTGTGGGTCGGACTGTCTCCAACCAGCCATAATGTTGTGAGAGTGAAATTATGTCTAAGTCCAGCTTTGGTACATTAGAAGCAACTCTGAAACTTAACCTAAGCGTTTTTCGAAGCTACTTTTTGGCTAACTTCTTATAGGAAGGTCTAGGAGCTCTGAAAATGAACGTGCGCGTCTTTCACTCTTCCTGAGGGACTTAGAAGAATTTTGTGATATTTTTTATTAAAATGGTGTATAAGGGTATATATATAAATATATTTTATGCACTGTATATGAGCTGGCGATTTCTAAGTCTGTGGTTCCGAGAGGGGATAACCAGGCTCACTAATAAAGGTCAAGCCACTTGGCTGCCAGAATGGCCTGCTTCAGCACAGACCAGAAAGGCATTGTGATAAGCGTATCCCCGGTATAGTCAGGGGTTAATGGGAGTCGTCCCCGTCCCCCCAGTATACGGCCAGAACCATGGACCCTGTACTTGTGGGTCGGACTGTCTCCAACCAGCCATAATGTTGTGAGAGTGAAATTATGTCTAAGTCCAGCTTTGGTACATTAGAAGCAACTCTGAAACTTAACCTAAGCGTTTTTCGAAACTACTTTTTGGCTAACTTCTTATAGGAAGGTCTAGGAGCTCTGAAAATGAACGTGCGCGTCTTTCACTCTTCCCGAGGGACTTAGAAGAATTTTGTGATATTTTTTATTAAAATGGTGTATAAGGGTATATATATAAATATATTTTATGCACTGTATATGAGCTGGCGATTTCTAAGTCTGTGGTTCCGAGAGGGGATAACCAGGCTCACTAATAAAGGTCAAGCCACTTGGCTGCCAGAATGGCCTGCTTCAGCACAGACCAGAAAGGCATTGTGATAAGCGTATCCCCGGTATAGTCAGGGGTTAATGGGAGTCCCCCCCGTCCCCCCAGTATACGGCCAGAACCATGGACCCGGTACTTGTGGTTCGGACTGTCTCCAACCAGCCATAATGTTGTGAGAGTGAAATTATGTCTAAATCCAGCTTTGGTACATTAGAAGCAACTCTGAAACTTAACCTAAGCGTTTTTCGAAGCTACTTTTTGGCTAACTTCTTATAGGAAGGTCTAGGAGCTCTGAAAATGAACGTGCGCGTCTTTCACTCTTCCTGAGGGACTTAGAAGAATTTTGTGATATTTTTTATTAAAATGGTGTATAAGGGTATATATATAAATATATTTTATGCACTGTATATGAGCTGGCGATTTCTAAGTCTGTGGTTCCGAGAGGGGATAACCAGGCTCACTAATAAAGGTCAAGCCACTTGGCTGCCAGAATGGCCTGCTTCAGCACAGACCAGAAAGGCATTGTGATAAGCGTATCCCCGGTATAGTCAGGGGTTAATGGGAGTCGTCCCCGTCCCCCCAGTATACGGCCAGAACCATGGACCCTGTACTTGTGGGTCGGACTGTCTCCAACCAGCCATAATGTTGTGAGAGTGAAATTATGTCTAAGTCCAGCTTTGGTACATTAGAAGCAACTCTGAAACTTAACCTAAGCGTCTTTCGAAGCTCTTTTTTGGCTAACTTCTTATAGGAAGGTCTAGGAGCTCTGAAAATGAACGTGCGCGTCTTTCACTCTTCCCGAGGGACTTAGAAGAATTTTGTGATAATTTTTATTAAAATGGTGTATTAGGGTATATATATAAATATATTTTATGCACTGTATATGAGCTGGCGATTTCTAAGTCTGTGGTTCCGTGAGGGGGTAACCAGGCTCACTAATAAAGGTCAACCCACTTGGCTGCCAGAATGCCCAGCTTCAGCACAGACCAGAAAGGCATTGTGATAAGCGTATCCCCGGTATAGTCAGGGGTTAATGGGAGTCGTCCCCGTCCCCCCAGTATACGGCCAGAACCATGGACCCGGTACTTGTGGTTCGGACTGTCTCCAACCAGCCATAATGTTGTGAGAGTGAAATTATGTCTAAGTCCAGCTTTGGTACATTAGAAGCAACTCTGAAACTTAACCTAAGCGTTTTTCGAAACTACTTTTTGGCTAACTTCTTATAGGAAGGTCTAGGAGCTCTGAAAATGAACGTGCGCGTCTTTCACTCTTCCCAAGGGACTTAGAAGAATTTTGTGATATTTTTTATTAAAATGGTGTATAAGGGTATATATATAAATATATTTTATGCACTGTATATGAGCTGGCGATTTCTAAGTCTGTGGTTCCGAGAGGGGGTAACCAGGCTCACTAATAAAGGTCAAGCCACTTGGCTGCCAGAATGCCCTGCTTCAGCACAGACCAGAAAGGCATTGTGATAAGCGTATCCCCGGTATAGTCAGGGGTTAATGGGAGTCGTCCCCGTCCCCCCAGTATACGGCCAGAACCATGGACCCTGTACTTGTGGGTCGGACTGTCTCCAACCAGCCATAATGTTGTGAGAGTGAAATTATGTCTAAGTCCAGCTTTGGTACATTAGAAGCAACTCTGAAACTTAACCTAAGCGTTTTTCGAAGCTACTTTTTGGCTAACTTCTTATAGGAAGGTCTAGGAGCTCTGAAAATGAACGTGCGCGTCTTTCACTCTTCCCGAGGGACTTAGAAGAATTTTGTGATATTTTTTATTAAAATGGTGTATAAGGGTATATATATAAATATATTTTATGCACTGTATATGAGCTGGCGATTTCTAAGTCTGTGGTTCCGAGAGGGGGTAACCAGGCTCACTAATAAAGGTCAAGCCACTTGGCTGCCAGAATGCCCTGCTTCAGCACAGACCAGAAAGGCATTGTGATAAGCGTATCCCCGGTATAGTCAGGGGTTAATGGGAGTCCCCCCCGTCCCCCCAGTATACGGCCAGAACCATGGACCCGGTACTTGTGGTTCGGACTGTCTCCAACCAGCCATAATGTTGTGAGAGTGAAATTATGTCTAAGTCCAGCTTTGGTACATTAGAAGCAACTCTGAAACTTAACATAAGCGTTTTTCGAAACTACTTTTTGGCTAACCTCTTATAGGAAGGTCGAGGAGCTTTGAAAATGAACGTGCGCGTCTTTCACTCTTCCCGAGGGACTTAGAAGAATTTTGTGATATTTTTTATTAAAATGGTGTATAAGGGTATATATATAAATATATTTTATGCACTGTATATGAGCTGGCGATTTCTAAGTCTGTGGTTCCGAGAGGGGGTAACCAGGCTCACTAATAAAGGTCAAGCCACTTGGCTGCCAGAATGCCCTCCTTCAGCACAGACCAGAAAGGCATTGTGTTAAGCGTATCCCCGGTATAGTCAGGGGTTAATTGGAGTCGCCCCCTTCCCCCCAGTATACGGCCAGAACCATGGACCCGGTACTTGTGGTTCGGACTGTCTCCAACCAGCCATAATGTTGTGAGAGTGAAATTATGTCTAAGTCCAGCTTTGGTACATTAGAAGCAACTCTGAAACTTAACCTAAGCGTTTTTCGAAGCTACTTTTTGGCTAACTTCTTATAGGAAGGTCTAGGAGCTCTGAAAATGAACGTGCGCGTCTTTCACTCTTCCTGAGGGACTTAGAAGAATTTTGTGATATTTTTTATTAAAATGGTGTATAAGGGTATATATATAAATATATTTTATGCACTGTATATGAGCTGGCGATTTCTAAGTCTGTGGTTCCGAGAGGGGATAACCAGGCTCACTAATAAAGGTCAAGCCACTTGGCTGCCAGAATGGCCTGCTTCAGCACAGACCAGAAAGGCATTGTGATAAGCGTATCCCCGGTATAGTCAGGGGTTAATGGGAGTCGTCCCCTTCCCCCCAGTATACGGCCAGAACCATGGACCCGGTACTTGTGGTTCGGACTGTCTCCAACCAGCCATAATGTTGTGAGAGTGAAATTATGTCTAAGTCCAGCTTTGGTACATTAGAAGCAACTCTGAAACTTAACCTAAGCGTTTTTCGAAGCTACTTTTTGGCTAACTTCTTATAGGAAGGTCTAGGAGCTCTGAAAATGAACGTGCGCGTCTTTCACTCTTCCCGAGGGACTTAGAAGAATTTTGTGATAATTTTTATTAAAATGGTGTATAAGGGTATATATATAAATATATTTTATGCACTGTATATGAGCTGGCGATTTCTAAGTCTGTGGTTCCGAGAGGGGGTAACCAGGCTCACTAATAAAGGTCAAGCCACTTGGCTGCCAGAATGCCCTGCTTCAGCACAGACCAGAAAGGCATTGTGATAAGCGTATCCCCGGTATAGTCAGGGGTTAATGGGAGTCGTCCCCGTCCCCCCAGTATACGCCCAGAACCATGGACCCGGTACTTGTGGTTCGGACTGTCTCCAACCAGCCATAATGTTGTGAGAGTGAAATTATGTCTAAGTCCAGCTTTGGTACATTAGAAGCAACTCTGAAACTTAACCTAAGCGTTTTTCGAAACTACTTTTTGGCTAACTTCTTATAGGAAGGTCTAGGAGCTCTGAAAATGAACGTGCGCGTCTTTCACTCTTCCCAAGGGACTTAGAAGAATTTTGTGATATTTTTTATTAAAATGGTGTATAAGGGTATATATATAAATATATTTTATGCACTGTATATGAGCTGGCGATTTCTAAGTCTGTGGTTCCGAGAGGGGGTAACCAGGCTCACTAATAAAGGTCAAGCCACTTGGCTGCCAGAATGCCCTGCTTCAGCACAGACCAGAAAGGCATTGTGATAAGCGTATCCCCGGTATAGTCAGGGGTTAATGGGAGTCGTCCCCGTCCCCCCAGTATACGGCCAGAACCATGGACCCTGTACTTGTGGGTCGGACTGTCTCCAACCAGCCATAATGTTGTGAGAGTGAAATTATGTCTAAGTCCAGCTTTGGTACATTAGAAGCAACTCTGAAACTTAACCTAAGCGTTTTTCGAAGCTACTTTTTGGCTAACTTCTTATAGGAAGGTCTAGGAGCTCTCAAAATGAACGTGCGCGTCTTTCACTCTTCCCGAGGGACTTAGAAGAATTTTGTGATATTTTTTATTAAAATGGTGTATAAGGGTATATATATAAATATATTTTATGCACTGTATATGAGCTGGCGATTTCTAAGTCTGTGGTTCCGAGAGGGGGTAACCAGGCTCACTAATAAAGGTCAAGCCACTTGGCTGCCAGAATGCCCTGCTTCAGCACAGACCAGAAAGGCATTGTGATAAGCGTATCCCCGGTATAGTCAGGGGTTAATGGGAGTCCCCCCCGTCCCCCCAGTATACGGCCAGAACCATGGACCCGGTACTTGTGGTTCGGACTGTCTCCAACCAGCCATAATGTTGTGAGAGTGAAATTATGTCTAAGTCCAGCTTTGGTACATTAGAAGCAACTCTGAAACTTAACATAAGCGTTTTTCGAAACTACTTTTTGGCTAACCTCTTATAGGAAGGTCGAGGAGCTCTGAAAATGAACGTGCGCGTCTTTCACTCTTCCCGAGGGACTTAGAAGAATTTTGTGATATTTTTTATTAAAATGGTGTATAAGGGTATATATATAAATATATTTTATGCACTGTATATGAGCTGGCGATTTCTAAGTCTGTGGTTCCGAGAGGGGGTAACCAGGCTCACTAATAAAGGTCAAGCCACTTGGCTGCCAGAATGCCCTCCTTCAGCACAGACCAGAAAGGCATTGTGTTAAGCGTATCCCCGGTATAGTCAGGGGTTAATGGGAGTCGCCCCCTTCCCCCCAGTATACGGCCAGAACCATGGACCCGGTACTTGTGGTTCGGACTGTCTCCAACCAGCCATAATGTTGTGAGAGTGAAATTATGTCTAAGTCCAGCTTTGGTACATTAGAAGCAACTCTGAAACTTAACCTAAGCGTTTTTCGAAGCTACTTTTTGGCTAACTTCTTATAGGAAGGTCTAGGAGCTCTGAAAATGAACGTGCGCGTCTTTCACTCTTCCTGAGGGACTTAGAAGAATTTTGTGATATTTTTTATTAAAATGGTGTATAAGGGTATATATATAAATATATTTTATGCACTGTATATGAGCTGGCGATTTCTAAGTCTGTGGTTCCGAGAGGGGATAACCAGGCTCACTAATAAAGGTCAAGCCACTTGGCTGCCAGAATGGCCTGCTTCAGCACAGACCAGAAAGGCATTGTGATAAGCGTATCCCCGGTATAGTCAGGGGTTAATGGGAGTCGTCCCCTTCCCCCCAGTATACGGCCAGAACCATGGACCCGGTACTTGTGGTTCGGACTGTCTCCAACCAGCCATAATGTTGTGAGAGTGAAATTATGTCTAAGTCCAGCTTTGGTACATTAGAAGCAACTCTGAAACTTAACCTAAGCGTTTTTCGAAGCTACTTTTTGGCTAACTTCTTATAGGAAGGTCTAGGAGCTCTGAAAATGAACGTGCGCGTCTTTCACTCTTCCCGAGGGACTTAGAAGAATTTTGTGATAATTTTTATTAAAATGGTGTATAAGGGTATATATATAAATATATTTTATGCACTGTATATGAGCTGGCGATTTCTAAGTCTGTGGTTCCGAGAGGGGGTAACCAGGCTCACTAATAAAGGTCAAGCCACTTGGCTGCCAGAATGCCCTGCTTCAGCACAGACCAGAAAGGCATTGTGATAAGCGTATCCCCGGTATAGTCAGGGGTTAATGGGAGTCGTCCCCGTCCCCCCAGTATACGGCCAGAACCATGGACCCTGTACTTGTGGGTCGGACTGTCTCCAACCAGCCATAATGTTGTGAGAGTGAAATTATGTCTAAGTCCAGCTTTGGTACATTAGAAGCAACTCTGAAACTTAACCTAAGCGTTTTTCGAAGCTACTTTTTGGCTAACTTCTTATAGGAAGGTCTAGGAGCTCTAAAAATGAACGTGCGCGTCTTTCACTCTTCCCGAGGGACTTAGAAGAATTTTGTGATATTTTTTATTAAAATGGTGTATAAGGGTATATATATAAATATATTTTATGCACTGTATATGAGCTGGCGATTTCTAAGTCTGTGGTTCCGAGAGGGGGTAACCAGGCTCACTAATAAAGGTCAAGCCACTTGGCTGCCAGAATGCCCTGCTTCAGCACAGACCAGAAAGGCATTGTGATAAGCGTATCCCCGGTATAGTCAGGGGTTAATGGGAGTCCCCCCCGTCCCCCCAGTATACGGCCAGAACCATGGACCCGGTACTTGTGGTTCGGACTGTCTCCAACCAGCCATAATGTTGTGAGAGTGAAATTATGTCTAAGTCCAGCTTTGGTACATTAGAAGCAACTCTGAAACTTAACATAAGCGTTTATCGAAACTACTTTTTGGCTAACCTCTTATAGGAAGGTCGAGGAGCTCTGAAAATGAACGTGCGCGTCTTTCACTCTTCCCGAGGGACTTAGAAGAATTTTGTGATATTTTTTATTAAAATGGTGTATAAGGGTATATATATAAATATATTTTATGCACTGTATATGAGCTGGCGATTTCTAAGTCTGTGGTTCCGAGAGGGGGTAACCAGGCTCACTAATAAAGGTCAAGCCACTTGGCTGCCAGAATGCCCTCCTTCAGCACAGACCAGAAAGGCATTGTGTTAAGCGTATCCCCGGTATAGTCAGGGGTTAATGGGAGTCGCCCCCTTCCCCCCAGTATACGGCCAGAACCATGGACCCGGTACTTGTGGTTCGGACTGTCTCCAACCAGCCATAATGTTGTGAGAGTGAAATTATGTCTAAGTCCAGCTTTGGTACATTAGAAGCAACTCTGAAACTTAACCTAAGCGTTTTTCGAAGCTACTTTTTGGCTAACTTCTTATAGGAAGGTCTAGGAGCTCTGAAAATGAACGTGCGCGTCTTTCACTCTTCCTGAGGGACTTAGAAGAATTTTGTGATATTTTTTATTAAAATGGTGTATAAGGGTATATATATAAATATATTTTATGCACTGTATATGAGCTGGCGATTTCTAAGTCTGTGGTTCCGAGAGGGGATAACCAGGCTCACTAATAAAGGTCAAGCCACTTGGCTGCCAGAATGGCCTGCTTCAGCACAGACCAGAAAGGCATTGTGATAAGCGTATCCCCGGTATAGTCAGGGGTTAATGGGAGTCGTCCCCTTCCCCCCAGTATACGGCCAGAACCATGGACCCGGTACTTGTGGTTCGGACTGTCTCCAACCAGCCATAATGTTGTGAGAGTGAAATTATGTCTAAGTCCAGCTTTGGTACATTAGAAGCAACTCTGAAACTTAACCTAAGCGTTTTTCGAAGCTACTTTTTGGCTAACTTCTTATAGGAAGGTCTAGGAGCTCTGAAAATGAACGTGCGCGTCTTTCACTCTTCCCGAGGGACTTAGAAGAATTTTGTGATAATTTTTATTAAAATGGTGTATAAGGGTATATATATAAATATATTTTATGCACTGTATATGAGCTGGCGATTTCTAAGTCTGTGGTTCCGAGAGGGGGTAACCAGGCTCACTAATAAAGGTCAAGCCACTTGGCTGCCAGAATGCCCTGCTTCAGCACAGACCAGAAAGGCATTGTGATAAGCGTATCCCCGGTATAGTCAGGGGTTAATGGGAGTCGTCCCCGTCCCCCCAGTATACGCCCAGAACCATGGACCCGGTACTTGTGGTTCGGACTGTCTCCAACCAGCCATAATGTTGTGAGAGTGAAATTATGTCTAAGTCCAGCTTTCGTACATTAGAAGCAACTCTGAAACTTAACCTAAGCGTTTTTCGAAACTACTTTTTGGCTAACCTCTTATAGGAAGGTCTAGGAGCTCTGAAAATGAACGTGCGCGTCTTTCACTCTTCCCGAGGGACTTAGAAGAATTTTGTGATATTTTTTATTAAAATGGTGTATAAGGGTATATATATAAATATATTTTATGCACTGTATATGAGCTGGCGATTTCTAAGTCTGTGGTTCCGAGAGGGGGTAACCAGGCTCACTAATAAAGGTCAAGCCACTTGGCTGCCAGAATGCCCTGCTTCAGCACAGACCAGAAAGGCATTGTGATAAGCGTATCCCCGGTATAGTCAGGGGTTAATGGGAGTCGTCCCCGTCCCCCCAGTATACGGCCAGAACCATGGACCCTGTACTTGTGGGTCGGACTGTCTCCAACCAGCCATAATGTTGTGAGAGTGAAATTATGTCTAAGTCCAGCTTTGGTACATTAGAAGCAACTCTGAAACTTAACCTAAGCGTTTTTCGAAGCTACTTTTTGGCTAACTTCTTATAGGAAGGTCTAGGAGCTCTGAAAATGAACGTGCGCGTCTTTCACTCTTCCCGAGGGACTTAGAAGAATTTTGTGATATTTTTTATTAAAATGGTGTATAAGGGTATATATATAAATATATTTTATGCACTGTATATGAGCTGGCGATTTCTAAGTCTGTGGTTCCGAGAGGGGGTAACCAGGCTCACTAATAAAGGTCAAGCCACTTGGCTGCCAGAATGCCCTGCTTCAGCACAGACCAGAAAGGCATTGTGATAAGCGTATCCCCGGTATAGTCAGGGGTTAATGGGAGTCCCCCCCGTCCCCCCAGTATACGGCCAGAACCATGGACCCGGTACTTGTGGTTCGGACTGTCTCCAACCAGCCATAATGTTGTGAGAGTGAAATTATGTCTAAGTCCAGCTGTGGTACATTAGAAGCAACTCTGAAACTTAACATAAGCGTTTATCGAAACTACTTTTTGGCTAACCTCTTATAGGAAGGTCGAGGAGCTCTGAAAATGAACGTGCGCGTCTTTCACTCTTCCCGAGGGACTTAGAAGAATTTTGTGATATTTTTTATTAAAATGGTGTATAAGGGTATATATATAAATATATTTTATGCACTGTATATGAGCTGGCGATTTCTAAGTCTGTGGTTCCGAGAGGGGGTAACCAGGCTCACTAATAAAGGTCAAGCCACTTGGCTGCCAGAATGCCCTCCTTCAGCACAGACCAGAAAGGCATTGTGTTAAGCGTATCCCCGGTATAGTCAGGGGTTAATGGGAGTCGCCCCCTTCCCCCCAGTATACGGCCAGAACCATGGACCCGGTACTTGTGGTTCGGACTGTCTCCAACCAGCCATAATGTTGTGAGAGTGAAATTATGTCTAAGTCCAGCTTTGGTACATTAGAAGCAACTCTGAAACTTAACCTAAGCGTTTTTCGAAGCTACTTTTTGGCTAACTTCTTATAGGAAGGTCTAGGAGCTCTGAAAATGAACGTGCGCGTCTTTCACTCTTCCTGAGGGACTTAGAAGAATTTTGTGATATTTTTTATTAAAATGGTGTATAAGGGTATATATATAAATATATTTTATGCACTGTATATGAGCTGGCGATTTCTAAGTCTGTGGTTCCGAGAGGGGATAACCAGGCTCACTAATAAAGGTCAAGCCACTTGGCTGCCAGAATGGCCTGCTTCAGCACAGACCAGAAAGGCATTGTGATAAGCGTATCCCCGGTATAGTCAGGGGTTAATGGGAGTCGTCCCCTTCCCCCCAGTATACGGCCAGAACCATGGACCCGGTACTTGTGGTTCGGACTGTCTCCAACCAGCCATAATGTTGTGAGAGTGAAATTATGTCTAAGTCCAGCTTTGGTACATTAGAAGCAACTCTGAAACTTAACCTAAGCGTTTTTCGAAGCTACTTTTTGGCTAACTTCTTATAGGAAGGTCTAGGAGATCTGAAAATGAACGTGCGCGTCTTTCACTCTTCCCGAGGGACTTAGAAGAATTTTGTGATAATTTTTATTAAAATGGTGTATAAGGGTATATATATAAATATATTTTATGCACTGTATATGAGCTGGCGATTTCTAAGTCTGTGGTTCCGAGAGGGGGTAACCAGGCTCACTAATAAAGGTCAAGCCACTTGGCTGCCAGAATGCCCTGCTTCAGCACAGACCAGAAAGGCATTGTGATAAGCGTATCCCCGGTATAGTCAGGGGTTAATGGGAGTCGTCCCCGTCCCCCCAGTATACGCCCAGAACCATGGACCCGGTACTTGTGGTTCGGACTGTCTCCAACCAGCCATAATGTTGTGAGAGTGAAATTATGTCTAAGTCCAGCTTTCGTACATTAGAAGCAACTCTGAAACTTAACCTAAGCGTTTTTCGAAACTACTTTTTGGCTAACCTCTTATAGGAAGGTCTAGGAGCTCTGAAAATGAACGTGCGCGTCTTTCACTCTTCCCGAGGGACTTAGAAGAATTTTGTGATATTTTTTATTAAAATGGTGTATAAGGGTATATATATAAATATATTTTATGCACTGTATATGAGCTGGCGATTTCTAAGTCTGTGGTTCCGAGAGGGGGTAACCAGGCTCACTAATAAAGGTCAAGCCACTTGGCTGCCAGAATGCCCTGCTTCAGCACAGACCAGAAAGGCATTGTGATAAGCGTATCCCCGGTATAGTCAGGGGTTAATGGGAGTCGTCCCCGTCCCCCCAGTATACGGCCAGAACCATGGACCCTGTACTTGTGGGTCGGACTGTCTCCAACCAGCCATAATGTTGTGAGAGTGAAATTATGTCTAAGTCCAGCTTTGGTACATTAGAAGCAACTCTGAAACTTAACCTAAGCGTTTTTCGAAGCTACTTTTTGGCTAACTTCTTATAGGAAGGTCTAGGAGCTCTCAAAATGAACGTGCGCGTCTTTCACTCTTCCCGAGGGACTTAGAAGAATTTTGTGATATTTTTTATTAAAATGGTGTATAAGGGTATATATATAAATATATTTTATGCACTGTATATGAGCTGGCGATTTCTAAGTCTGTGGTTCCGAGAGGGGGTAACCAGGCTCACTAATAAAGGTCAAGCCACTTGGCTGCCAGAATGCCCTGCTTCAGCACAGACCAGAAAGGCATTGTGATAAGCGTATCCCCGGTATAGTCAGGGGTTAATGGGAGTCCCCCCCGTCCCCCCAGTATACGGCCAGAACCATGGACCCGGTACTTGTGGTTCGGACTGTCTCCAACCAGCCATAATGTTGTGAGAGTGAAATTATGTCTAAGTCCAGCTTTGGTACATTAGAAGCAACTCTGAAACTTAACATAAGCGTTTTTCGAAACTACTTTTTGGCTAACCTCTTATAGGAAGGTCTAGGAGCTCTGAAAATGAACGTGCGCGTCTTTCACTCTTCCCGAGGGACTTAGAAGAATTTTGTGATATTTTTTATTAAAATGGTGTATAAGGGTATATATATAAATATATTTTATGCACTGTATATGAGCTGGCGATTTCTAAGTCTGTGGTTCCGAGAGGGGGTAACCAGGCTCACTAATAAAGGTCAAGCCACTTGGCTGCCAGAATGCCCTCCTTCAGCACAGACCAGAAAGGCATTGTGTTAAGCGTATCCCCGGTATAGTCAGGGGTTAATGGGAGTCGCCCCCTTCCCCCCAGTATACGGCCAGAACCATGGACCCGGTACTTGTGGTTCGGACTGTCTCCAACCAGCCATAATGTTGTGAGAGTGAAATTATGTCTAAGTCCAGCTTTGGTACATTAGAAGCAACTCTGAAACTTAACCTAAGCGTTTTTCGAAGCTACTTTTTGGCTAACTTCTTATAGGAAGGTCTAGGAGCTCTGAAAATGAACGTGCGCGTCTTTCACTCTTCCTGAGGGACTTAGAAGAATTTTGTGATATTTTTTATTAAAATGGTGTATAAGGGTATATATATAAATATATTTTATGCACTGTATATGAGCTGGCGATTTCTAAGTCTGTGGTTCCGAGAGGGGGTAACCAGGCTCACTAATAAAGGTCAAGCCACTTGGCTGCCAGAATGCCCTGCTTCAGCACAGACCAGAAAGGCATTGTGATAAGCGTATCCCCGGTATAGTCAGGGGTTAATGGGAGTCGTCCCCGTCCCCCCAGTATACGGCCAGAACCATGGACCCGGTACTTGTGGTTCGGACTGTCTCCAACCAGCCATAATGTTGTGAGAGTGAAATTATGTCTAAGTCCAGCTTTCGTACATTAGAAGCAACTCTGAAACTTAACCTAAGCGTTTTTCGAAACTACTTTTTGGCTAACCTCTTATAGGAAGGTCTAGGAGCTCTGAAAATGAACGTGCGCGTCTTTCACTCTTCCCGAGGGACTTAGAAGAATTTTGTGATCATTTTTATTAAAATGGTGTATTAGGGTAATATATAAATATATTTTATGCACTGTATATGAGCTGGCGATTTCTAAGTCTGTGGTTCCGTGAGGGGGTAACCAGGCTCACTAATAAAGGTCAACCCACTTGGCTGCCAGAATGCCCAGCTTCAGCACAGACCAGAAAGGCATTGTGATAAGCGTATCCCCGGTATAGTCAGGGGTTAATGGGAGTCGTCCCCGTCCCCCCAGTATACGGCCAGAACCATGGACCCGGTACTTGTGGTTCGGACTGTCTCCAACCAGCCATAATGTTGTGAGAGTGAAATTATGTCTAAGTCCAGCTTTGGTACATTAGAAGCAACTCTGAAACTTAACCTAAGCGTTTTTCGAAAATACTTTTTGGCTAACTTCTTATAGGAAGGTCTAGGAGCTCTGAAAATGAACGTGCGCGTCTTTCACTCTTCCCGAGGGACTTAGAAGAATTTTGTGATATTGTTTATTAAAATGGTGTATAAGAGTATATATATAAATATATTTTATGCACTGTATATGAGCTGGCGATTTCTAAGTCTGTGGTTCCGAGAGGGGGTAACCAGGCTCACTAATAAAGGTCAAGCCACTTGGCTGCCAGAATGCCCTGCTTCAGCACAGACCAGAAAGGCATTGTGATAAGCGTATCCCCGGTATAGTCAGGGGTTAATGGGAGTCGTCCCCGTCCCCCCAGTATACGGCCAGAACCATGGACCCTGTACTTGTGGGTCGGACTGTCTCCAACCAGCCATAATGTTGTGAGAGTGAAATTATGTCTAAGTCCAGCTTTCGTACATTAGAAGCAACTCTGAAACTTAACCTAAGCGTTTTTCGAAACTACTTTTTGGCTAACCTCTTATAGGAAGGTCTAGGAGCTCTGAAAATGAACGTGCGCGTCTTTCACTCTTCCCGAGGGACTTAGAAGAATTTTGTGATAATTTTTATTAAAATGGTGTATTAGGGTATATATATAAATATATTTTATGCACTGTATATGAGCTGGCGATTTCTAAGTCTGTGGTTCCGTGAGGGGGTAACCAGGCTCACTAATAAAGGTCAACCCACTTGGCTGCCAGAATGCCCAGCTTCAGCACAGACCAGAAAGGCATTGTGATAAGCGTATCCCCGGTATAGTCAGGGGTTAATGGGAGTCGTCCCCGTCCCCCCAGTATACGGCCAGAACCATGGACCCGGTACTTGTGGTTCGGACTGTCTCCAACCAGCCATAATGTTGTGAGAGTGAAATTATGTCTAAGTCCAGCTTTGGTACATTAGAAGCAACTCTGAAACTTAACCTAAGCGTTTTTCGAAAATACTTTTTGGCTAACTTCTTATAGGAAGGTCTAGGAGCTCTGAAAATGAACGTGCGCGTCTTTCACTCTTCCCGGGGGACTTAGAAGAATTTTGTGATATTTTTTATTAAAATGGTGTATAAGGGTATATATATAAATATATTTTATGCACTGTATATGAGCTGGCGATTTCTAAGTCTGTGGTTCCGAGAGGGGGTAACCAGGCTCACTAATAAAGGTCAAGCCACTTGGCTGCCAGAATGCCCTGCTTCAGCACAGACCAGAAAGGCATTGTGATAAGCGTATCCCCGGTATAGTCAGGGGTTAATGGGAGTCGTCCCCGTCCCCCCAGTATACGGCCAGAACCATGGACCCTGTACTTGTGGGTCGGACTGTCTCCAACCAGCCATAATGTTGTGAGAGTGAAATTATGTCTAAGTCCAGATTTGGTACATTAGAAGCAACTCTGAAACTTAACCTAAGCGTTTTTCGAAGCTACTTTTTGGCTAACTTCTTATAGGAAGGTCTAGGAGCTCTGAAAATGAACGTGCGCGTCTTTCACTCTTCCCGAGGGACTTAGAAGAATTTTGTGATATTTTTTATTAAAATGGTGTATAAGGGTATATATATAGATATATTTTATGCACTGTATATGAGCTGGCGATTTCTAAGTCTGTGGTTCCGAGAGGGGGTAACCAGGCTCACTAATAAAGGTCAAGCCACTTGGCTGCCAGAATGCCCTGCTTCAGCACAGACCAGAAAGGCATTGTGATAAGCGTATCCCCGGTATAGTCAGGGGTTAATGGGAGTCCCCCCGTCCCCCCAGTATACGCCCAGAACCATGGACCCGGTACTTGTGGGTCGGACTGTCTCCAACCAGCCATAATGTTGTGAGAGTGAAATTACTGTATGTCTAAGTCCAGATTTGGTACATTAGAAGCAACTCTGAAACTTAACCTAAGCGTTTTTCGAAGCTACTTTTTGGCTAACTTCTTATAGGAAGGTCTAGGAGCTCTGAAAATGAACGTGCGCGTCTTTCACTCTTCCCGAGGGACTTAGAAGAATTTTGTGATATTTTTTATTAAAATGGTGTATAAGGGTATATATATAAATATATTTTATGCACTGTATATGAGCTGGCGATTTCTAAGTCTGTGGTTCCGAGAGGGGGTAACCAGGCTCACTAATAAAGGTCAAGCCACTTGGCTGCCAGAATGCCCTCCTTCAGCACAGACCAGAAAGGCATTGTGATAAGCGTATCCCCGGTATAGTCAAGGGTTAAAGGGAGTCGTCCCCTTCCCCCCAGTATACGGCCAGAACCATGGACCCGGTACTTGTGGTTCGGACTGTCTCCAACCAGCCATAATGTTGTGAGAGTGAAATTATGTCTAAGTCCAGCTTTGGTACATTAGAAGCAACTCTGAAACTTAACCTAAGCGTTTTTCGAAGCTACTTTTTGGCTAACTTCTTATAGGAAGGTCTAGGAGCTCTGAAAATGAACGTGCGCGTCTTTCACTCTTCCCGAGGGACTTAGAAGAATTTTGTGATATTTTTTATTAAAATGGTGTATAAGGGTATATACTGTATATAAATATATTTTATGCACTGTATATGAGCTTGCGATTTCTAAGTCTGTGGTTCCGAGAGGGGGTAACCAGGCTCACTAATAAAGGTCAAGCCACTTGGCTGCCAGAATGCCCTGCTTCAGCACAGACCAGAAAGGCATTGTGATAAGCGTATCCCCGGTATAGTCAGGGGTTAATGGGAGTCGTCCCTGTCCCCCCAGTATACGGCCAGAACCATGGACCCGGTACTTGTGGTTCGGACTGTCTCCAACCAGCCATAATGTTGTGAGAGTGAAATTATGTCTAAGTCCAGCTTTGGTACATTAGAAGCAACTCTGAAACTTAACCTAAGCGTTTTTCGAAGCTACTTTTGGCTAACTTCTTATAGGAAGGTCTAGGAGCTCTGAAAATGAACGTGCGCGTCTTTCACTCTTCCCGAGGGACTTAGAAGAATTTTGTGATATTTTTTATTAAAATGGTGTATAAGGGTATATATATAAATATATTTTATGCACTGTATATGAGCTGGCGATTTCTAAGTCTGTGGTTCCGAGAGGGGGTAACCAGGCTCACTAATAAAGGTCAAGCCACTTGGCTGCCAGAATGCCCTGCTTCAGCACAGACCAGAAAGGCATTGTGATAAGCGTATCCCCGGTATAGTCAGGGGTTAATGGGAGTCGTCCCCGTCCCCCCAGTATACGGCCAGAACCATGGACCCGGTACTTGTGGTTCGGACTGTCTCCAACCAGCCATAATGTTGTGAGAGTGAAATTATGTCTAAGTCCAGCTTTGGTACATTAGAAGCAACTCTGAAACTTAACCTAAGCGTTTTTCGAAGCTACTTTTTGGCTAACTTCTTATAGGAAGGTCTAGGAGCTCTGAAAATGAACGTGCGCGTCTTTCACTCTTCCCGAGGGACTTAGAAGAATTTTGTGATAATTTTTATTAAAATGGTGTATAAGGGTATATATATAAATATATTTTATGCACTGTATATGAGCTGGCGATTTCTAAGTCTGTGGTTCCGAGAGGGGGTAACCAGGCTCACTAATAAAGGTCAAGCCACTTGGCTGCCAGAATGCCCTGCTTCAGCACAGACCAGAAAGGCATTGTGATAAGCGTATCCCCGGTATAGTCAGGGGTTAATGGGAGTCGTCCCCGTCCCCCCAGTATACGGCCAGAACCATGGACCCTGTACTTGTGGGTCGGACTGTCTCCAACCAGCCATAATGTTGTGAGAGTGAAATAATGTCTAAGTCCAGCTTTGGTACATTAGAAGCAACTCTGAAACTTAACCTAAGCGATTTTCGAAGCTACTTTTTGGCTAACTTCTTATAGGAAGGTCTAGGAGCTCTGAAAATGAACGTGCGCGTCTTTCACTCTTCCCGAGGGACTTAGATGAATTTTGTGATATTTTTTATTAAAATGGTGTATAAGGGTATATATATTGATATATTTTATGCACTGTATATGAGCTGGCGATTTCTAAGTCTGTGGTTCCGAGAGGGGGTAACCAGGCTCACTAATAAAGGTCAAGCCACTTGGCTGCCAGAATGCCCTCCTTCAGCACAGACCAGAAAGGCATTGTGATAAGCGTATCCCCGGTATAGTCAGGGGTTAATGGGAGTCGTCCCCTTCCCCCCAGTATACGGCCAGAACCATGGACCCGGTACTTGTGGTTCGGACTGTCTCCAACCAGCCATAATGTTGTGAGAGTGAAATTATGTCTAAGTCCAGCTTTGGTACATTAGAAGCAACTCTGAAACTTAACCTAAGCGTTTTTCGAAGCTACTTTTTGGCTAACTTCTTATAGGAAGGTCTAGGAGCTCTGAAAATGAACGTGCGCGTCTTTCACTCTTCCCGAGGGACTTAGAAGAATTTTGTGATAATTTTTATTAAAATGGTGTATAAGGGTATATATATAAATATATTTTATGCACTGTATATGAGCTGGCGATTTCTAAGTCTGTGGTTCCGAGAGGGGGTAACCAGGCTCACTAATAAAGGTCAAGCCACTTGGCTGCCAGAATGCCCTGCTTCAGCACAGACCAGAAAGGCATTGTGATAAGCGTATCCCCGGTATAGTCAGGGGTTAATGGGAGTCGTCCCTGTCCCCCCAGTATACGGCCAGAACCATGGACCCGGTACTTGTGGTTCGGACTGTCTCCAACCAGCCATAATGTTGTGAGAGTGAAATTATGTCTAAGTCCAGCTTTGGTACATTAGAAGCAACTCTGAAACTTAACCTAAGCGTTTTTCGAAGCTACTTTTGGCTAACTTCTTATAGGAAGGTCTAGGAGCTCTGAAAATGAACGTGCGCGTCTTTCACTCTTCCCGAGGGACTTAGAAGAATTTTGTGATATTTTTTATTAAAATGGTGTATAAGGGTATATATATAAATATATTTTATGCACTGTATATGAGCTGGCGATTTCTAAGTCTGTGGTTCCGAGAGGGGGTAACCAGGCTCACTAATAAAGGTCAAGCCACTTGGCTGCCAGAATGCCCTGCTTCAGCACAGACCAGAAAGGCATTGTGATAAGCGTATCCCCGGTATAGTCAGGGGTTAATGGGAGTCGTCCCCGTCCCCCCAGTATACGGCCAGAACCATGGACCCGGTACTTGTGGTTCGGACTGTCTCCAACCAGCCATAATGTTGTGAGAGTGAAATTATGTCTAAGTCCAGCTTTGGTACATTAGAAGCAACTCTGAAACTTAACCTAAGCGTTTTTCGAAGCTACTTTTTGGCTAACTTCTTATAGGAAGGTCTAGGAGCTCTGAAAATGAACGTGCGCGTCTTTCACTCTTCCCGAGGGACTTAGAAGAATTTTGTGATAATTTTTATTAAAATGGTGTATAAGGGTATATATATAAATATATTTTATGCACTGTATATGAGCTGGCGATTTCTAAGTCTGTGGTTCCGAGAGGGGGTAACCAGGCTCACTAATAAAGGTCAAGCCACTTGGCTGCCAGAATGCCCTGCTTCAGCACAGACCAGAAAGGCATTGTGATAAGCGTATCCCCGGTATAGTCAGGGGTTAATGGGAGTCGTCCCCGTCCCCCCAGTATACGGCCAGAACCATGGACCCTGTACTTGTGGGTCGGACTGTCTCCAACCAGCCATAATGTTGTGAGAGTGAAATAATGTCTAAGTCCAGCTTTGGTACATTAGAAGCAACTCTGAAACTTAACCTAAGCGATTTTCGAAGCTACTTTTTGGCTAACTTCTTATAGGAAGGTCTAGGAGCTCTGAAAATGAACGTGCGCGTCTTTCACTCTTCCCGAGGGACTTAGATGAATTTTGTGATATTTTTTATTAAAATGGTGTATAAGGGTATATATATTGATATATTTTATGCACTGTATATGAGCTGGCGATTTCTAAGTCTGTGGTTCCGAGAGGGGGTAACCAGGCTCACTAATAAAGGTCAAGCCACTTGGCTGCCAGAATGCCCTCCTTCAGCACAGACCAGAAAGGCATTGTGATAAGCGTATCCCCGGTATAGTCAGGGGTTAATGGGAGTCGTCCCCTTCCCCCCAGTATACGGCCAGAACCATGGACCCGGTACTTGTGGTTCGGACTGTCTCCAACCAGCCATAATGTTGTGAGAGTGAAATTATGTCTAAGTCCAGCTTTGGTACATTAGAAGCAACTCTGAAACTTAACCTAAGCGTTTTTCGAAGCTACTTTTTGGCTAACTTCTTATAGGAAGGTCTAGGAGCTCTGAAAATGAACGTGCGCGTCTTTCACTCTTCCCGAGGGACTTAGAAGAATTTTGTGATAATTTTTATTAAAATGGTGTATAAGGGTATATATATAAATATATTTTATGCACTGTATATGAGCTGGCGATTTCTAAGTCTGTGGTTCCGAGAGGGGGTAACCAGGCTCACTAATAAAGGTCAAGCCACTTGGCTGCCAGAATGCCCTGCTTCAGCACAGACCAGAAAGGCATTGTGATAAGCGTATCCCCGGTATAGTCAGGGGTTAATGGGAGTCGTCCCTGTCCCCCCAGTATACGGCCAGAACCATGGACCCGGTACTTGTGGTTCGGACTGTCTCCAACCAGCCATAATGTTGTGAGAGTGAAATTATGTCTAAGTCCAGCTTTGGTACATTAGAAGCAACTCTGAAACTTAACCTAAGCGTTTTTCGAAGCTACTTTTGGCTAACTTCTTATAGGAAGGTCTAGGAGCTCTGAAAATGAACGTGCGCGTCTTTCACTCTTCTCGAGGGACTTAGAAGAATTTTGTGATATTTTTTATTAAAATGGTGTATAAGGGTATATATATAAATATATTTTATGCACTGTATATGAGCTGGCAATTTCTAAGTCTGTGGTTCCGAGAGGGGGTAACCAGGCTCACTAATAAAGGTCAACCCACTTGGCTGCCAGAATGCCCTGCTTCAGCACAGACCAGAAAGGCATTGTGATAAGCGTATCCCCGGTATAGTCAGGGGTTAATGGGAGTCGTCCCCGTCCCCCCAGTATACGGCCAGAACCATGGACCCGGTACTTGTGGTTCGGACTGTCTCCAACCAGCCATAATGTTGTGAGAGTGAAATTATGTCAAAGTCCAGCTTTGGTACATTAGAAGCAACTCTGAAACTTAACCTAAGCGTTTTTCGAAGCTACTTTTGGCTAACTTCTTATAGGAAGGTCTAGGAGCTCTGAAAATGAACGTGCGCGTCTTTCACTCTTCCCGAGGGACTTAGAAGAATTTTGTGATATTTTTTATTAAAATGGTGTATAAGGGTATATATATAAATATATTTTATGCACTGTATATGAGCTGGCGATTTCTAAGTCTGTGGTTCCGAGAGGGGGTAACCAGGCTCACTAATAAAGGTCAAGCCACTTGGCTGCCAGAATGCCCTGCTTCAGCACAGACCAGAAAGGCATTGTGATAAGCGTATCCCCGGTATAGTCAGGGGTTAATGGGAGTCGTCCCCGTCCCCCCAGTATACGGCCAGAACCATGGACCCGGTACTTGTGGTTCGGACTGTCTCCAACCAGCCATAATGTTGTGAGAGTGAAATTATGTCTAAGTCCAGCTTTGGTACATTAGAAGCAACTCTGAAACTTAACCTAAGCGTTTTTCGAAGCTACTTTTTGGCTAACTTCTTATAGGAAGGTCTAGGAGCTCTGAAAATGAACGTGCGCGTCTTTCACTCTTCCCGAGGGACTTAGAAGAATTTTGTGATAATTTTTATTAAAATGGTGTATAAGGGTATATATATAAATATATTTTATGCACTGTATATGAGCTGGCGATTTCTAAGTCTGTGGTTCCGAGAGGGGGTAACCAGGCTCACTAATAAAGGTCAAGCCACTTGGCTGCCAGAATGCCCTGCTTCAGCACAGACCAGAAAGGCATTGTGATAAGCGTATCCCCGGTATAGTCAGGGGTTAATGGGAGTCGTCCCTGTCCCCCCAGTATACGGCCAGAACCATGGACCCGGTACTTGTGGTTCGGACTGTCTCCAACCAGCCATAATGTTGTGAGAGTGAAATTATGTCTAAGTCCAGCTTTGGTACATTAGAAGCAACTCTGAAACTTAACCTAAGCGTTTTTCGAAGCTACTTTTGGCTAACTTCTTATAGGAAGGTCTAGGAGCTCTGAAAATGAACGTGCGCGTCTTTCTCTCTTCTCGAGGGACTTAGAAGAATTTTGTGATATTTTTTATTAAAATGGTGAATAAGGGTATATATATAAATATATTTTATGCACTGTATATGAGCTGGCGATTTCTAAGTCTGTGGTTCCGAGAGGGGGTAACCAGGCTCACTAATAAAGGTCAAGCCACTTGGCTGCCAGAATGCCCTGCTTCAGCACAGACCAGAAATGCATTGTGATAAGCGTATCCCCGGTATAGTCAGGGGTTAATGGGAGTCGTCCCCGTCCCCCCAGTATACGGCCAGAACCATGGACCCGGTACTTGTGGTTCGGACTGTCTCCAACCAGCCATAATGTTGTGAGAGTGAAATTATGTCTAAGTCCAGCTTTGGTACATTAGAAGCAACTCTGAAACTTAACCTAAGCGTTTTTCGAAGCTACTTTTTGGCTAACTTCTTATAGGAAGGTCTAGGAGCTCTGAAAATGAACGTGCGCGTCTTTCACTCTTCCCGAGGGACTTAGAAGAATTTTGTGATATTTTTTATTAAAATGGTGTATAAGGGTATATATAAATATATTTTATGCACTGTATATGAGCTGGCGATTTCTAAGTCTGTGGTTCCGAGAGGGGGTAACAAGGCTCACTAATAAAGGTCAAGCCACTTGGCTGCCAGAATGCCCTGCTTCAGCACAGACCAGAAAGGCATTGTGATAAGCGTATCCCCGGTATAGTCAGGGGTTAATGGGAGTCGTCCCCGTCCCCCCAGTATACGGCCAGAACCATGGACCCTGTACTTGTGGGTCGGACTGTCTACAACCAGCCATAATGTTGTGAGAGTGAAATTATGTCTAAGTCCAGCTTTGGTACATTAGAAGCAACTCTGAAACTTAACCTAAGCGTTTTTCGAAGCTACTTTTTGGCTAACTTCTTATAGGAAGGTCTAGGAGCTCTGAAAATGAACGTGCGCGTCTTTTACTCTTCCCGAGGGACTTAGAAGAATTTTGTGATAATTTTTATTAAAATGGTGTATAAGGGTATATATATAAATATATTTTATGCACTGTATATGAGCTGGCGATTTCTAAGTCTGTGGTTCCGAGAGGGGGTAACCAGGCTCACTAATAAAGGTCAAGCCACTTGGCAGCCAGAATGCCCTGCTTCAGCACAGACCAGAAAGGCATTGTGATAAGCGTATCCCCGGTATAGTCAGGGGTTAATGGGAGTCGTCCCTGTCCCCCCAGTATACGGCCAGAACCATGGACCCGGTACTTGTGGTTCGGACTGTCTCCAACCAGCCATAATGTTGTGAGAGTGAAATTATGTCTAAGTCCAGCTTTGGTACATTAGAAGCAACTCTGAAACTTAACCTAAGCGTTTTTCGAAGCTACTTTTGGCTAACTTCTTATAGGAAGGTCTAGGAGCTCTGAAAATGAACGTGCGCGTCTTTCACTCTTCTCGAGGGACTTAGAAGAATTTTGTGATATTTTTTATTAAAATGGTGTATAAGGGTATATATGTAAATATATTTTATGCACTGTATATGAGGTGGCGATTTCTAAGTCTGTGGTTCCGAGAGGGGGTAACCAGGCTCACTAATAAAGGTCAAGCCACTTGGCTGCCAGAATGCCCTGCTTCAGCACAGACCAGAAAGGCATTGTGATAAGCGTATCCCCGGTATAGTCAGGGGTTAATGGGAGTCGTCCCCGTCCCCCCAGTATACGCCCAGAACCATGGACCCGGTACTTGTGGTTCGGACTGTCTCCAACCAGCCATAATGTTGTGAGCGTGAAATTATGTCTAAGTCCAGCTTTGGTACATTAGAAGCAACTCTGAAACTTAACCTAAGCGTTTTTCGAAAATACTTTTTGGCTAACTTCTTATAGGAAGGTCTAGGAGCTCTGAAAATGAACGTGCGCGTCTCTCACTCTTCCCGAGGGACTTAGAAGAATTTTGTGATATTTTTTATTAAAATGGTGTATAAGGGTATATATATAAATATATTTTATGCACTGTATATGAGCTGGCGATTTCTAAGTCTGTGGTTCCGAGAGGGGGTAACCAGGCTCACTAATAAAGGTCAAGCCACTTGGCTGCCAGAATGCCCTGCTTCAGCACAGACCAGAAAGGCATTGTGATAAGCGTATCCCCGGTATAGTCAGGGGTTAATGGGAGTCGTCCCCGTCCCCCCAGTATACGGCCAGAACCATGGACCCTGTACTTGTGGGTCGGACTGTCTCCAACCAGCCATAATGTTGTGAGAGTGAAATTATGTCTAAGTCCAGATTTGGTACATTAGAAGCAACTCTGAAACTTAACCTAAGCGTTTTTCGAAGCTACTTTTTGGCTAACTTCTTATAGGAAGGTCTAGGAGCTCTGAAAATGAACGTGCGCGTCTTTCACTCTTCCCGAGGGACTTAGAAGAATTTTGTGATATTTTTTATTAAAATGGTGTATAAGGGTATATATATATAAATATATTTTATGCACTGTATATGAGCTGGCGATTTCTAAGTCTGTGGTTCCGAGAGGGGGTAACCAGGCTCACTAATAAAGGTCAAGCCACTTGGCTGCCAGAATGCCCTCCTTCAGCACAGACCAGAAAGGCATTGTGATAAGCGTATCCCCGGTATAGTCAGGGGTTAAAGGGAGTCGTCCCCTTCCCCCCAGTATACGGCCAGAACCATGGACCCGGTATTTGTGGTTCGGACTGTCTCCAACCAGCCATAATGTTGTGAGAGTGAAATTATGTCTAAGTCCAGCTTTGGTACATTAGAAGCAACTCTGAAACTTAACCTAAGCGATTTTCGAAGCTACTTTTTGGCTAACTTCTTATAGGAAGGTCTAGGAGCTCTGAAAATGAACGTGCGCGTCTTTCACTCTTCCCGAGGGACTTAGAAGAATTTTGTGATATTTTTTATTAAAATGGTGTATAAGGGTATATATATAAATATATTTTATGCACTGTATATGAGCTGGCGATTTCTAAGTCTGTGGTTCCGAGAGGGGGTAACCAGGCTCACTAATAAAGGTCAAGCCACTTGGCTGCCAGAATGCCCTGCTTCAGCACAGACCAGAAAGGCATTGTGATAAGCGTATCCCCGGTATAGTCAGGGGTTAATGGGAGTCGTCCCCGTCCCCCCAGTATACGGCCAGAACCATGGACCCGGTACTTGTGGTTCGGACTGTCTCCAACCAGCCATAATGTTGTGAGAGTGAAATTATGTCTAAGTCCAGCTTTGGTACATTAGAAGCAACTCTGAAACTTAACCTAAGCGTTTTTCGAAGCTACTTTTGGCTAACTTCTTATAGGAAGGTCTAGGAGCTCTGAAAATGAACGTGCGCGTCTTTCACTCTTCCCGAGGGACTTAGAAGAATTTTGTGATAATTTTTATTAAAATGGTGTATAAGGGTATATATATAAATATATTTTATGCACTGTATATGAGCTGGCGATTTCTAAGTCTGTGGTTCCGAGAGGGGGTAACCAGGCTCACTAATAAAGGTCAAGCCACTTGGCTGCCAGAATGCCCTGCTTCAGCACAGACCAGAAAGGCATTGTGATAAGCGTATCCCCGGTATAGTCAGGGGTTAATGGGAGTCGTCCCTGTCCCCCCAGTATACGGCCAGAACCATGGACCCGGTACTTGTGGTTCGGACTGTCTCCAACCAGCCATAATGTTGTGAGAGTGAAATTATGTCTAAGTCCAGCTTTGGTACATTAGAAGCAACTCTGAAACTTAACCTAAGCGTTTTTCGAAGCTACTTTTGGCTAACTTCTTATAGGAAGGTCTAGGAGCTCTGAAAATGAACGTGCGCGTCTTTCACTCTTCTCGAGGGACTTAGAAGAATTTTGTGATATTTTTTATTAAAATGGTGTATAAGGGTATATATATAAATATATTTTATGCACTGTATATGAGCTGGCGATTTCTAAGTCTGTGGTTCCGAGAGGGGGTAACCAGGCTCACTAATAAAGGTCAACCCACTTGGCTGCCAGAATGCCCTGCTTCAGCACAGACCAGAAAGGCATTGTGATAAGCGTATCCCCGGTATAGTCAGGGGTTAATGGGAGTCGTCCCCGTCCCCCCAGTATACGGCCAGAACCATGGACCCGGTACTTGTGGTTCGGACTGTCTCCAACCAGCCATAATGTTGTGAGAGTGAAATTATGTCTAAGTCCAGCTTTGGTACATTAGAAGCAACTCTGAAACTTAACCTAAGCGTTTTTCGAAGCTACTTTTGGCTAACTTCTTATAGGAAGGTCTAGGAGCTCTGAAAATGAACGTGCGCGTCTTTCACTCTTCCCGAGGGACTTAGAAGAATTTTGTGATATTTTTTATTAAAATGGTGTATAAGGGTATATATATAAATATATTTTATGCACTGTATATGAGCTGGCGATTTCTAAGTCTGTGGTTCCGAGAGGGGGTAACCAGGCTCACTAATAAAGGTCAAGACACTTGGCTGCCAGAATGCCCTGCTTCAGCACAGACCAGAAAGGCATTGTGATAAGCGTATCCCCGGTATAGTCAGGGGTTAATGGGAGTCGTCCCCGTCCCCCCAGTATACGGCCAGAACCATGGACCCTGTACTTGTGGGTCGGACTGTCTCCAACCAGCCATAATGTTGTGAGAGTGAAATTATGTCTAAGTCCAGATTTGGTACATTAGAAGCAACTCTGAAACTTAACCTAAGCGTTTTTCGAAGCTACTTTTTGGCTAACTTCTTATAGGAAGGTCTAGGAGCTCTGAAAATGAACGTGCGCGTCTTTCACTCTTCCCGAGGGACTTAGAAGAATTTTGTGATATTTTTTATTAAAATGGTGTATAAGGGTATATATATAAATATATTTTATGCACTGTATATGAGCTGGCGATTTCTAAGTCTGTGGTTCCGAGAGGGGGTAACCAGGCTCACTAATAAAGGTCAAGCCACTTGGCTGCCAGAATGCCCTGCTTCAGCACAGACCAGAAAGGCATTGTGATAAGCGTATCCCCGGTATAGTCAGGGGTTAATGGGAGTCGTCCCCGTCCCCCCAGTATACGGCCAGAACCATGGACCCTGTACTTGTGGGTCGGACTGTCTCCAACCAGCCATAATGTTGTGAGAGTGAAATAATGTCTAAGTCCAGCTTTGGTACATTAGAAGCAACTCTGAAACTTAACCTAAGCGATTTTCGAAGCTACTTTTTGGCTAACTTCTTATAGGAAGGTCTAGGAGCTCTGAAAATGAACGTGCGCGTCTTTCACTCTTCCCGAGGGACTTAGATGAATTTTGTGATATTTTTTATTAAAATGGTGTATAAGGGTATATATATAAATATATTTTATGCACTGTATATGAGCTGGCGATTTCTAAGTCTGTGGTTCCGAGAGGGGGTAACCAGGCTCACTAATAAAGGTCAAGCCACTTGGCTGCCAGAATGCCCTCCTTCAGCACAGACCAGAAAGGCATTGTGATAAGCGTATCCCCGGTATAGTCAGGGGTTAATGGGAGTCGTCCCCTTCCCCCCAGTATACGGCCAGAACCATGGACCCGGTACTTGTGGTTCGGACTGTCTACAACCAGCCATAATGTTGTGAGAGTGAAATTATGTTTAAGTCCAGCTTTGGTACATTAGAAGCAACTCTGAAACTTAACCTAAGCGTTTTTCGAAGCTACTTTTTGGCTAACTTCTTATAGGAAGGTCTAGGAACTCTGAAAATGAACGTGCGCGTCTTTCACTCTTCCCGAGGGACTTAGAAGAATTTTGTGATAATTTTTATTAAAATGGTGTATAAGGGTATATATATAAATATATTTTATGCACTGTATATGAGCTGGCGATTTCTAAGTCTGTGGTTCCGAGAGGGGGTAACCAGGCTCACTAATAAAGGTCAAGCCACTTGGCTGCCAGAATGCCCTCCTTCAGCACAGACCAGAAAGGCATTGTGATAAGCGTATCCCCGGTATAGTCAGTGGTTAATGGGAGTCGTCCCCTTCCCCCCAGTATACGGCCAGAACCATGGACCCGGTACTTGTGGTTCGGAATGTCTCCAACCAGCCATAATGTTGTGAGAGTGAAATTATGTCTAAGTCCAGCTTTGGTACATTAGAAGCATCTGAAACTTAACCTAAGCGTTTTTCGAAGCTACTTTTTGGCTAACTTCTTATAGGAAGGTCTAGGAGCTCTGAAAATGAACGTGCGCGTCTTTCACTCTTCCCGAGGGACTTAGATGAATTTTGTGATATTTTTTATTAAAATGGTGTATAAGGGTATATATATAAATATATTTTATGCACTGTATATGAGCTGGCGATTTCTAAGTCTGTGGTTCCGAGAGGGGGTAACCAGGCTCACTAATAAAGGTCAAGCCACTTGGCTGCCAGAATGCCATCCTTCAGCACAGACCAGAAAGGCATTGTGATAAGCGTATCCCCGGTATAGTCAGGGGTTAATGGGAGTCGTCCCCTTCCCCCCAGTATACGGCCAGAACCATGGACCCGGTACTTGTGGTTCGGACTGTCTCCAACCAGCCATAATGTTGTGAGAGTGAAATTATGTCTAAGTCCAGCTTTGGTACATTAGAAGCAACTCTGAAACTTAACCTAAGCGTTTTTCGAAGCTACTTTTTGGCTAACTTCTTATAGGAAGGTCTAGGAGCTCTGAAAATGAACGTGCGCGTCTTTCACTCTTCCCGAGGGACTTAGAAGAATTTTGTGATGAATTTTGTGATAATTTTTATTAAAATGGTGTATAAGGGTATATATATAAATATATTTTATGCACTGTATATGAGCTGGCGATTTCTAAGTCTGTGGTTCCGAGAGGGGGTAACCAGGCTCACTAATAAAGGTCAAGCCACTTGGCTGCCAGAATGCCCTGCTTCAGCACAGACCAGAAAGGCATTGTGATAAGCGTATCCCCGGTATAGTCAGGGGTTAATGGGAGTCGTCCCTGTCCCCCCAGTATACGGCCAGAACCATGGACCCGGTACTTGTGGTTCGGACTGTCTCCAACCAGCCATAATGTTGTGAGAGTGAAATTATGTCTAAGTCCAGCTTTGGTACATTAGAAGCAACTCTGAAACTTAACCTAAGCGTTTTTCGAAGCTACTTTTGGCTAACTTCTTATAGGAAGGTCTAGGAGCTCTGAAAATGAACGTGCGCGTCTTTCACTCTTTCCGAGGGACTTAGAAGAATTTTGTGATATTTTTTATTAAAATGGTGTATAAGGGTATATATATAAATATATTTTATGCACTGTATATGAGCTGGCGATTTCTAAGTCTGTGGTTCCGAGAGGGGGTAACCAGGCTCACTAATAAAGGTCAAGCCACTTGGCTGCCAGAATGCCCTGCTTCAGCACAGACCAGAAAGGCATTGTGATAAGCGTATCCCCGGTATAGTCAGGGGTTAATGGGAGTCCCCCCCGTCCCCCCAGTATACGCCCAGAACCATGGACCTGGTACTTGTGGTTCGGACTGTCTACAACCAGCCATAATGTTGTGAGAGTGAAATTATGTCTAAGTCCAGCTTTGGTACATTAGAAGCAACTCTGAAACTTAACCTAAGCGTTTTTCGAAGCTACTTTTTGGCTAACTTCTTATAGGAAGGTCTAGGAACTCTGAAAATGAACGTGCGCGTCTTTCACTCTTCCCGAGGGACTTAGAAGAATTTTGTGATAATTTTTATTAAAATGGTGTATAAGGGTATATATATAAATATATTTTATGCACTGTATATGAGCTGGCGATTTCTAAGTCTGTGGTTCCGAGAGGGGGTAACCAGGCTCACTAATAAAGGTCAAGCCACTTGGCTGCCAGAATGCCCTCCTTCAGCACAGACCAGAAAGGCATTGTGATAAGCGTATCCCCGGTATAGTCAGTGGTTAATGGGAGTCGTCCCCTTCCCCCCAGTATACGGCCAGAACCATGGACCCGGTACTTGTGGTTCGGAATGTCTCCAACCAGCCATAATGTTGTGAGAGTGAAATTATGTCTAAGTCCAGCTTTGGTACATTAGAAGCATCTGAAACTTAACCTAAGCGTTTTTCGAAGCTACTTTTTGGCTAACTTCTTATAGGAAGGTCTAGGAGCTCTGAAAATGAACGTGCGCGTCTTTCACTCTTCCCGAGGGACTTAGATGAATTTTGTGATATTTTTTATTAAAATGGTGTATAAGGGTATATATATAAATATATTTTATGCACTGTATATGAGCTGGCGATTTCTAAGTCTGTGGTTCCGAGAGGGGGTAACCAGGCTCACTAATAAAGGTCAAGCCACTTGGCTGCCAGAATGCCATCCTTCAGCACAGACCAGAAAGGCATTGTGATAAGCGTATCCCCGGTATAGTCAGGGGTTAATGGGAGTCGTCCCCTTCCCCCCAGTATACGGCCAGAACCATGGACCCGGTACTTGTGGTTCGGACTGTCTCCAACCAGCCATAATGTTGTGAGAGTGAAATTATGTCTAAGTCCAGCTTTGGTACATTAGAAGCAACTCTGAAACTTAACCTAAGCGTTTTTCGAAGCTACTTTTTGGCTAACTTCTTATAGGAAGGTCTAGGAGCTCTGAAAATGAACGTGCGCGTCTTTCACTCTTCCCGAGGGACTTAGAAGAATTTTGTGATGAATTTTGTGATAATTTTTATTAAAATGGTGTATAAGGGTATATATATAAATATATTTTATGCACTGTATATGAGCTGGCGATTTCTAAGTCTGTGGTTCCGAGAGGGGGTAACCAGGCTCACTAATAAAGGTCAAGCCACTTGGCTGCCAGAATGCCCTGCTTCAGCACAGACCAGAAAGGCATTGTGATAAGCGTATCCCCGGTATAGTCAGGGGTTAATGGGAGTCGTCCCTGTCCCCCCAGTATACGGCCAGAACCATGGACCCGGTACTTGTGGTTCGGACTGTCTCCAACCAGCCATAATGTTGTGAGAGTGAAATTATGTCTAAGTCCAGCTTTGGTACATTAGAAGCAACTCTGAAACTTAACCTAAGCGTTTTTCGAAGCTACTTTTGGCTAACTTCTTATAGGAAGGTCTAGGAGCTCTGAAAATGAACGTGCGCGTCTTTCACTCTTTCCGAGGGACTTAGAAGAATTTTGTGATATTTTTTATTAAAATGGTGTATAAGGGTATATATATAAATATATTTTATGCACTGTATATGAGCTGGCGATTTCTAAGTCTGTGGTTCCGAGAGGGGGTAACCAGGCTCACTAATAAAGGTCAAGCCACTTGGCTGCCAGAATGCCCTCCTTCAGCACAGACCAGAAAGGCATTGTGATAAGCGTATCCCCGGTATAGTCAGGGGTTAAAGGGAGTCGTCCCCTTCCCCCCAGTATACGGCCAGAACCATGGACCCGGTACTTGTGGTTCGGACTGTCTCCAACCAGCCATAATGTTGTGAGAGTGAAATTATGTCTAAGTCCAGCTTTGGTACATTAGAAGCAACTCTGAAACTTAACCTAAGCGTTTTTCGAAGCTACTTTTTGGCTAACTTCTTATAGGAAGGTCTAGGAGCTCTGAAAATGAACGTGCGCGTCTTTCACTCTTCCCGAGGGACTTAGAAGAATTTTGTGATAATTTTTATTAAAATGGTGTATAAGGGTATATATATAAATATATTTTATGCACTGTATATGAGCTGGCGATTTCTAAGTCTGTGGTTCCGAGAGGGGGTAACCAGGCTCACAAATAAAGGTCAAGCCACTTGGCTGCCAGAATGCCCTCCTTCAGCACAGACCAGAAAGGCATTGTGATAAGCGTATCCCCGGTATAGTCAGGGGTTAAAGGGAGTCGTCCCCTTCCCCCCAGTATACGGCCAGAACCATGGACCCGGTACTTGTGGTTCGGACTGTCTCCAACCAGCCATAATGTTGTGAGAGTGAAATTATGTCTAAGTCCAGATTTGGTACATTAGAAGCAACTCTGAAACTTAACCTAAGCGTTTTTCGAAGCTACTTTTTGGCTAACTTCTTATAGGAAGGTCTAGGAGCTCTGAAAATGAACGTGCGCGTCTTTCACTCTTACCGAGGGACTTAGATGAATTTTGTGATATTTTTTATTAAAATGGTGTATAAGGGTATATATATAAATATATTTTATGCACTGTATATGAGCTGGCGATTTCTAAGTCTGTGGTTCCGAGAGGGGGTAACCAGGCTCACTAATAAAGGTCAAGCCACTTGGCTGCCAGAATGCCCTCCTTCAGCACAGACCAGAAAGGCATTGTGATAAGCGTATCCCCGGTATAGTCAGGGGTTAATGGGAGTCGTCCCCTTCCCCCCAGTATACGGCCAGAACCATGGACCCGGTACTTGTGGTTCGGACTGTCTACAACCAGCCATAATGTTGTGAGAGTGAAATTATGTCTAAGTCCAGCTTTGGTACATTAGAAGCAACTCTGAAACTTAACCTAAGCGTTTTTCGAAGCTACTTTTTGGCTAACTTCTTATAGGAAGGTCTAGGAGCTCTGAAAATGAACGTGCGCGTCTTTCACTCTTCTCGAGGGACTTAGAAGAATTTTGTGATATTTTTTATTAAAATGGTGTATAAGGGTATATATATAAATATATTTTATGCACTGTATATGAGCTGGCGATTTCTAAGTCTGTGGTTCCGAGAGGGGGTAACCAGGCTCACTAATAAAGGTCAACCCACTTGGCTGCCAGAATGCCCTGCTTCAGCACAGACCAGAAAGGCATTGTGATAAGCGTATCCCCGGTATAGTCAGGGGTTAATGGGAGTCCCCCCCGTCCCCCCAGTATACGCCCAGAACCATGGACCCGGTACTTGTGGTTCGGACTGTCTCCAACCAGCCATAATGTTGTGAGAGTGAAATTATGTCTAAGTCCAGCTTTGGTACATTAGAAGCAACTCTGAAACTTAACCTAAGCGTTTTTCGAAGCTACTTTTGGCTAACTTCTTATAGGAAGGTCTAGGAGCTCTGAAAATGAACGTGCGCGTCTTTCACTCTTCCCGAGGGACTTAGAAGAATTTTGTGATATTTTTTATTAAAATGGTGTATAAGGGTATATATATAAATATATTTTATGCACTGTATATGAGCTGGCGATTTCTAAGTCTGTGGTTCCGAGAGGGGGTAACCAGGCTCACTAATAAAGGTCAACCCACTTGGCTGCCAGAATGCCCTGCTTCAGCACAGACCAGAAAGGCATTGTGATAAGCGTATCCCCGGTATAGTCAGGGGTTAATGGGAGTCCCCCCCGTCCCCCCAGTATACGCCCAGAACCATGGACCCGGTACTTGTGGTTCGGACTGTCTCCAACCAGCCATAATGTTGTGAGAGTGAAATTATGTCTAAGTCCAGCTTTGGTACATTAGAAGCAACTCTGAAACTTAACCTAAGCGTTTTTCGAAAATACTTTTTGGCTAACTTCTTATAGGAAGGTCTAGGAGCTCTGAAAATGAACGTGCGCGTCTTTCACTCTTCCCGAGGGACTTAGAAGAATTTTGTGATATTTTTTATTAAAATGGTGTATAAGGGTATATATATAAATATATTTTATGCACTGTATATGAGCTGGCGATTTCTAAGTCTGTGGTTCCGAGAGGGGGTAACCAGGCTCACTAATAAAGGTCAAGCCACTTGGCTGCCAGAATGCCCTGCTTCAGCACAGACCAGAAAGGCATTGTGATAAGCGTATCCCCGGTATAGTCAGGGGTTAATGGGAGTCGTCCCCGTCCCCCCAGTATACGGCCAGAACCATGGACCCTGTACTTGTGGGTCGGACTGTCTCCAACCAGCCATAATGTTGTGAGAGTGAAATAATGTCTAAGTCCCGCTTTGGTACATTAGAAGCAACTCTGAAACTTAACCTAAGCGATTTTCGAAGCTACTTTTTGGCTAACTTCTTATAGGAAGGTCTAGGAGCTCTGAAAATGAACGTGCGCGTCTTTCACTCTTCCCGAGGGACTTAGAAGAATTTTGTGATATTTTTTATTAAAATGGTGTATAAGGGTATATATATAAATATATTTTATGCACTGTATATGAGCTGGCGATTTCTAAGTCTGTGGTTCCGAGAGGGGGTAACCAGGCTCACTAATAAAGGTCAAGCCACTTGGCTGCCAGAATGCCCTCCTTCAGCACAGACCAGAAAGGCATTGTGATAAGCGTATCCCCGGTATAGTCAGTGGTTAATGGGAGTCGTCCCCTTCCCCCCAGTATACGGCCAGAACCATGGACCCGGTACTTGTGGTTCGGAATGTCTCCAACCAGCCATAATGTTGTGAGAGTGAAATTATGTCTAAGTCCAGCTTTGGTACATTAGAAGCATCTGAAACTTAACCTAAGCGTTTTTCGAAACTACTTTTTGGCTAACTTCTTATAGGAAGGTCTAGGAGCTCTGAAAATGAACGTGCGCGTCTTTCACTCTTCCCGAGGGACTTAGATGAATTTTGTGATATTTTTTATTAAAATGGTGTATAAGGGTATATATATAAATATATTTTATGCACTGTATATGAGCTGGCGATTTCTAAGTCTGTGGTTCCGAGAGGGGGTAACCAGGCTCACTAATAAAGGTAAAGCCACTTGGCTGCCAGAATGCCATCCTTCAGCACAGACCAGAAAGGCATTGTGATAAGCGTATCCCCGGTATAGTCAGGGGTTAATGGGAGTCGTCCCCTTCCCCCCAGTATACGGCCAGAACCATGGACCCGGTACTTGTGGTTCGGACTGTCTCCAACCAGCCATAATGTTGTGAGAGTGAAATTATGTCTAAGTCCAGCTTTGGTACATTAGAAGCATCTGAAACTTAACCTAAGCGTTTTTCGAAGCTACTTTTTGGCTAACTTCTTATAGGAAGGTCTAGGAGCTCTGAAAATGAACGTGCGCGTCTTTCACTCTTCCCGAGGGACTTAGATGAATTTTGTGATATTTTTTATTAAAATGGTGTATAAGGGTATATATATAAATATATTTTATGCACTGTATATGAGCTGGCGATTTCTAAGTCTGTGGTTCCGAGAGGGGGTAACCAGGCTCACTAATAAAGGTCAAGCCACTTGGCTGCCAGAATGCCATCCTTCAGCACAGACCAGAAAGGCATTGTGATAAGCGTATCCCCGGTATAGTCAGGGGTTAATGGGAGTCGTCCCCTTCCCCCCAGTATACGGCCAGAACCATGGACCCGGTACTTGTGGTTCGGACTGTCTCCAACCAGCCATAATGTTGTGAGAGTGAAATTATGTCTAAGTCCAGCTTTGGTACATTAGAAGCAACTCTGAAACTTAACCTAAGCGTTTTTCGAAGCTACTTTTTGGCTAACTTCTTATAGGAAGGTCTAGGAGCTCTGAAAATGAACGTGCGCGTCTTTCACTCTTCCCGAGGGACTTAGAAGAATTTTGTGATAATTTTTATTAAAATGGTGTATAAGGGTATATATATAAATATATTTTATGCACTGTATATGAGCTGGCGATTTCTAAGTCTGTGGTTCCGAGAGGGGGTAACCAGGCTCACTAATAAAGGTCAAGCCACTTGGCTGCCAGAATGCCCTGCTTCAGCACAGACCAGAAAGGCATTGTGATAAGCGTATCCCCGGTATAGTCAGGGGTTAATGGGAGTCGTCCCTGTCCCCCCAGTATACGGCCAGAACCATGGACCCGGTACTTGTGGTTCGGACTGTCTCCAACCAGCCATAATGTTGTGAGAGTGAAATTATGTCTAAGTCCAGCTTTGGTACATTAGAAGCAACTCTGAAACTTAACCTAAGCGTTTTTCGAAGCTACTTTTGGCTAACTTCTTATAGGAAGGTCTAGGAGCTCTGAAAATGAACGTGCGCGTCTTTCACTCATTCCGAGGGACTTAGAAGAATTTTGTGATATTTTTTATTAAAATGGTGTATAAGGGTATATATATAAATATATTTTATGCACTGTATATGAGCTGGCGATTTCTAAGTCTGTGGTTCCGAGAGGGGGTAACCAGGCTCACTAATAAAGGTCAAGCCACTTGGCTGCCAGAATGCCCTGCTTCAGCACAGACCAGAAAGGCATTGTGATAAGCGTATCCCCGGTATAGTCAGGGGTTAATGGGAGTCCCCCCCGTCCCCCCAGTATACGCCCAGAACCATGGACCTGGTACTTGTGGTTCGGACTGTCTCCAACCAGCCATAATGTTGTGAGAGTGAAATTATGTCTAAGTCCAGCTTTGGTACATTAGAAGCAACTCTGAAACTTAACCTAAGCGTTTTTCGAAGCTACTTTTTGGCTAACTTCTTATAGGAAGGTCTAGGAGCTCTGAAAATGAACGTGCGCGTCTTTCAATCTTCCCGAGGGACTTAGAAGAATTTTGTGATATTTTTTATTAAAATGGTGTATAAGGGTATATATATAAATATATTTTATGCACTGTATATGAGCTGGCGATTTCTAAGTCTGTGGTTCCGAGAGGGGGTAACCAGGCTCACTAATAAAGGTCAAGCCACTTGGCTGCCAGAATGGCCTGCTTCAGCACAGACCAGAAAGGCATTGTGATAAGCGTATCCCCGGTATAGTCAGGGGTTAATGGGAGTCGTCCCCGTCCCCCCAGTATACGGCCAGAACCATGGACCCTGTACTTGTGGGTCGGACTGTCTCCAACCAGCCATAATGTTGTGAGAGTGAAATTATGTCTAAGTCCAGCTTTGGTACATTAGAAGCAACTCTGAAACTTAACCTAAGCGTTTTTCGAAGCTACCTTTTGGCTAACTTCTTATTGGAAGGTCTAGGAGCTCTGAAAATGAACGTGCGCGTCTTTCACTCTTCCCGAGGGACTTAGAAGAATTTTGTGATATTTTTTATTAAAATGGTGTATAAGGGTATATATATAAATATATTTTATGCACTGTATATGAGCTGGCGATTTCTAATTCTGTGGTTCCGAGAGGGGGTAACCAGGCTCACTAATAAAGGTCAAGCCACTTGGCTGCCAGAATGCCCTCCTTCAGCACAGACCAGAAAGGCATTGTGATAAGCGTATCCCCGGTATAGTCAGGGGTTAATGGGAGTCGTCCCCTTCCCCCCAGTATACGGCCAGAACCATGGACCCGGTACTTGTGGTTCGGACTGTCTCCAACCAGCCATAATGTTGTGAGAGTGAAATTATGTCTAAGTCCAGCTTTGGTGCATTAGAAGCAACTCTGAAACTTAACCTAAGCGTTTTTCAAAAATACTTTTTGGCTAACTTCTTATAGGAAGTTCTAGGAGCTCTGAAAATGAACGTGCGCGTCTTTCACTCTTCCCGAGGGACTTAGAATAATTTTGTGATATTTTTTATTAAAATGGTGTATAAGCGTATATATATAAATATATTTTATGCACTGTATATGAGCTGGCGATTTCTAAGTCTGTGGTTCCGAGAGGGGGTAACCAGGCTCACTAATAAAGGTCAAGCCACTTGGCTGCCAGAATGCCCTGCTTCAGCACAGACCAGAAAGGCATTGTGATAAGCGTATCCCCGGTATAGTCAGGGGTTAATGGGAGTCGTCCCCGTCCCCCCAGTATACGGCCAGAACCATGGACCCTGTACTTGTGGGTCGGACTGTCTCCAACCAGCCATAATGTTGTGAGAGTGAAATTATGTCTAAGTCCAGCTTTGGTACATTAGAAGCAACTCTGAAACTTAACCTAAGCGTTTTTCGAAGCTACTTTTTGGCTAACTTCTTATAGGAAGGTCTAGGAGCTCTGAAAATGAACGTGCGCGTCTTTCACTCTTGCCGAGGGACTTATAGTAGAAGAATTTTGTGATATTTTTTATTAAAATGGTGTATAAGGGTATATATATAAATATATTTTATGCACTGTATATGAGCTGGCGATTTCTAAGTCTGTGTTTATGAGAGGGGGTAACCAGGCTCACTAATAAAGGTCAAGCCACTTGGCTGCCAGAATGGCCTGCTTCAGCACAGACCAGAAAGGCATTGTGATAAGCGTATCCCCGGTATAGTCAGGGGTTAATGGGAGTCCCCCCCGTCCCCCCAGTATACGGCCAGAACCATGGACCCTGTACTTGTGGGTCGGACTGTCTCCAACCAGCCATAATGTTGTGAGAGTGAAATTATGTCTAAGTCCAGCTTTGGTACATTAGAAGCAACTCTGAAACTTAACCTAAGCGTTTTTCGAAGCTACTTTTTGGCTAACTTCTTATAGGAAGGTCTAGGAGCTCTGAAAATGAACGTGCGCGTCTTTCATTCTTCCCGAGGGACTTAGAAGAATTTTGTGATATTTTTTATTAAAATGGTGTATAAGGGTATATATATACTGTAAATATATTTTATGCACTGTATATGAGCAGGCGATTTCTAAGTCTGTGGTTCCGAGAGGGGGTAACCAGGCTCACTAATAAAGGTCAAGCCACTTGGCTGCCAGAATGCCCTGCTTCAGCACAGACCAGAAAGGCATTGTGATAAGCGTATCCCCGGTATAGTCAGGGGTTAATGGGAGTCGTCCCCGTCCCCCCAGTATACGGCCAGAACCATGGACCCTGTACTTGTGGGTCGGACTGTCTCCAACCAGCCATAATGTTGTGAGAGTGAAATTATGTCTAAGTCCAGCTTTGGTACATTAGAAGCAACTCTGAAACTTAACCTAAGCGTTTTTCGAAGCTACTTTTTGGCTAACTTCTTATAGGAAGGTCTAGGAGCTCTGAAAATGAACGTGCGCGTCTTTCACTCTTCCCGAGGGACTTAGAAGAATTTTGTGATATTTTTTATTAAAATGGTGTATAAGGGTATATATATAAATATATTTTATGCACTGTATATGAGCTGGCGATTTCTAAGTCTGTGGTTCCGAGAGGGGGTAACCAGGCTCACTAATAAAGGTCAAGCCACTTGGCTGCCAGAATGCCCTGCTTCAGCACAGACCAGAAAGGCATTGTGATAAGCGTATCCCCGGTATAGTCAGGGGTTAATGGGAGTCGTCCCCGTCCCCCCAGTATACGGCCAGAACCATGGACCCTGTACTTGTGGGTCGGACTGTCTCCAACCAGCCATAATGTTGTGAGAGTGAAATTATGTCTAAGTCCAGCTTTGGTACATTAGAAGCAACTCTGAAACTTAACCTAAGCGTTTTTCGAAGCTACTTTTTGGCTAACTTCTTATAGGAAGGTCTAGGAGCTCTGAAAATGAACGTGCGCGTCTTTCACTCTTCCCGAGGGACTTAGAAGAATTTTGTGATATTTTTTATTAAAATGGTGTATAAGGGTATATATATAAATATATTTTATGCACTGTATATGAGCTGGCGATTTCTAAGTCTGTGGTTCCGAGAGGGGGTAACCAGGCTCACTAATAAAGGTCAAGCCACTTGGCTGCCAGAATGCCCTGCTTCAGCACAGACCAGAAAGGCATTGTGATAAGCGAATCCCCGGTATAGTCAGGGGTTAATGGGAGTCGTCCCCTTCCCCCCAGTATACGGCCAGAACCATGGACCCGGTACTTGTGGTTCGGACTGTCTCCAACCAGCCATAATGTTGTGAGAGTGAAATTATGTCTAAGTCCAGCTTTGGTACATTAGAGGAACTTTGAAACTTAACCTAAGCGTTTTTCGAAGCTACTTTTTGACTAACTTCTTATAGGAAGGTCTAGGAGCTCTGAAAATGAACGTGCGCGTCTTTCACTCTTCCCGAGGGACTTAGAAGAATTTTGTGATAATTTTTATTAAAATGGTGTATAAGGGTATATATATAAATATATTTTATGCACTGTATATGAGCTGGCGATTTCTAATTCTGTGGTTCCGAGAGGGGGTAACCAGGCTCACTAATAAAGGTCAAGCCACTTGGCTGCCAGAATGCCCTCCTTCAGCACAGACCAGAAAGGCATTGTGATAAGCGTATCCCCGGTATAGTCAGGGGTTAATGGGAGTCGTCCCCTTCCCCCCAGTATACGGCCAGAACCATGGACCCGGTACTTGTGGTTCGGACTGTGTCCAACCAGCCATAATGTTGTGAGAGTGAAATTATGTCTAAGTCCAGCTTTGGTGCATTAGAAGCAACTCTGAAACTTAACCTAAGCGTTTTTCAAAAATACTTTTTGGCTAACTTCTTATAGGAAGTTCTAGGAGCTCTGAAAATGAACGTGCGCGTCTTTCACTCTTCCCGAGGGACTTAGAATAATTTTGTGATATTTTTTATTAAAATGGTGTATAAGCGTATATATATAAATATATTTTATGCACTGTATATGAGCTGGCGATTTCTAAGTCTGTGGTTCCGAGAGGGGGTAACCAGGCTCACTAATAAAGGTCAAGCCACTTGGCTGCCAGAATGCCCTCCTTCAGCACAGACCAGAAAGGCATTGTGATAAGCGTATCCCCGGTATAGTCAGGGGTTAATGGGAGTCGTCCCCGTCCCCCCAGTATACGGCCAGAACCATGGACCCTGTACTTGTGGGTCGGACTGTCTCCAACCAGCCATAATGTTGTGAGAGTGAAATTATGTCTAAGTCCAGCTTTGGTACATTAGAAGCAACTCTGAAACTTAACCTAAGCGTTTTTCGAAGCTACTTTTTGGCTAACTTCTTATAGGAAGGTCTAGGAGCTCTGAAAATGAACGTGCGCGTCTTTCACTCTTGCCGAGGGACTTATAGTAGAAGAATTTTGTGATATTTTTTATTAAAATGGTGTATAAGGGTATATATATAAATATATTTTATGCACTGTATATGAGCTGGCGATTTCTAAGTCTGTGTTTATGAGAGGGGGTAACCAGGCTCACTAATAAAGGTCAAGCCACTTGGCTGCCAGAATGGCCTGCTTCAGCACAGACCAGAAAGGCATTGTGATAAGCGTATCCCCGGTATAGTCAGGGGTTAATGGGAGTCGTCCCCGTCCCCCCAGTATACGGCCAGAACCATGGACCCTGTACTTGTGGGTCGGACTGTCTCCAACCAGCCATAATGTTGTGAGAGTGAAATTATGTCTAAGTCCAGCTTTGGTACATTAGAAGCAACTCTGAAACTTAACCTAAGCGTTTTTCGAAGCTACTTTTTGGCTAACTTCTTATAGGAAGGTCTAGGAGCTCTGAAAATGAACGTGCGCGTCTTTCATTCTTCCCGAGGGACTTAGAATAATTTTGTGATATTTTTTATTAAAATGGTGTATAAGCGTATATATATAAATATATTTTATGCACTGTATATGAGCTGGCGATTTCTAAGTCTGTGGTTCCGAGAGGGGGTAACCAGGCTCACTAATAAAGGTCAAGCCACTTGGCTGCCAGAATGCCCTGCTTCAGCACAGACCAGAAAGGCATTGTGATAAGCGTATCCCCGGTATAGTCAGGGGTTAATGGGAGTCGTCCCCGTCCCCCCAGTATACGGCCAGAACCATGGACCCTGTACTTGTGGGTCGGACTGTCTCCAACCAGCCATAATGTTGTGAGAGTGAAATTATGTCTAAGTCCAGCTTTGGTGCATTAGAAGCAACTCTGAAACTTAACCTAAGCGTTTTTCAAAAATACTTTTTGGCTAACTTCTTATAGGAAGTTCTAGGAGCTCTGAAAATGAACGTGCGCGTCTTTCACTCTTCCCGAGGGACTTAGAATAATTTTGTGATATTTTTTATTAAAATGGTGTATAAGCGTATATATATAAATATATTTTATGCACTGTATATGAGCTGGCGATTTCTAAGTCTGTGGTTCCGAGAGGGGGTAACCAGGCTCACTAATAAAGGTCAAGCCACTTGGCTGCCAGAATGCCCTGCTTCAGCACAGACCAGAAAGGCATTGTGATAAGCGTATCCCCGGTATAGTCAGGGGTTAATGGGAGTCGTCCCCGTCCCCCCAGTATACGGCCAGAACCATGGACCCTGTACTTGTGGGTCGGACTGTCTCCAACCAGCCATAATGTTGTGAGAGTGAAATTATGTCTAAGTCCAGCTTTGGTACATTAGAAGCAACTCTGAAACTTAACCTAAGCGTTTTTCGAAGCTACTTTTTGGCTAACTTCTTATAGGAAGGTCTAGGAGCTCTGAAAATGAACGTGCGCGTCTTTCACTCTTCCCGAGGGACTTACAGTAGAAGAATTTTGTGATATTTTTTATTAAAATGGTGTATAAGGGTATATATATAAATATATTTTATGCACTGTATATGAGCTGGCGATTTCTAAGTCTGTGGTTCCGAGAGGGGGTAACCAGGCTCACTAATAAAGGTCAAGCCACTTGGCTGCCAGAATGGCCTGCTTCAGCACAGACCAGAAAGGCATTGTGATAAGCGTATCATCGGTATAGTCAGGGGTTAATGGGAGTCGTCCCCGTCCCCCCAGTATACGGCCAGAACCATGGACCCGGTACTTGTGGGTCGGACTGTCTCCAACCAGCCATAATGTTGTGAGAGTGAAATTATGTCTAAGTCCAGCTTTGGTACATTAGAAGCAACTCTGAAACTTAATCTAAGCGTTTTTCGAAGCTACTTTTTGGCTAACTTCTTATAGGAAGGTCTAGGAGCTCTGAAAATGAACGTGCGCGTCTTTCACTCTTCCCGAGGGACTTAGAAGAATTTTGTGATATTTTTTATTAAAATGGTGTATAAGGGTATATATATAAATATATTTTATGCACTGTATATGAGCTGGCGATTTCTAAGTCTGTGGTTCCGAGAGGGGGTAACCAGGCTCACTAATAAAGGTCAAGCCACTTGGCTGCCAGAATGCCCTCCTTCAGCACAGACCAGAAAGGCATTGTGATAAGCGTATCCCCGGTATAGTCAGGGGTTCATGGGAGTCGTCCCCGTCCCCCCAGTATACGGCCAGAACCATGGACCCGGTACTTGTGGTTCGGACTGTCTCCAACCAGCCATAATGTTGTGAGAGTGAAATTATGTCTAAGTCCAGCTTTGGTACATTAGAAGCAACTCTGAAACTTAACCTAAGCGTTTTTTGAAGCTACCTTTTGGCTAACTTCTTATAGGAAGATCTAGGAGCTCTGAAAATGAACGTGCGCGTCTTTCACTCTTCCCGAGGGACTTAGAAGAATTTTGTGATATTTTTTATTAAAATGGTGTATAAGGGTATATATATAAATATATTTTATGCACTGTATATGAGCTGGCGATTTCTAAGTCTGTGGTTCCGAGAGGGGGTAACCAGGCTCACTAATAAAGGTCAAGCCACTTGGCTGCCAGAATGCCCTCCTTCAGCACAGACCAGAAAGGCATTGTGATAAGCGTATCCCCGGTATAGTCAGGGGTTAATGGGAGTCGTCCCCTTCCCCCCAGTATACGGCCAGAACCATGGACCCGGTACTTGTGGTTCGGACTGTCTCCAACCAGCCATAATGTTGTGAGAGTGAAATTATGTCTAAGTCCAGCTTTGGTACATTAGAAGCAACTCTGAAACTTAACCTAAGCGTTTTTCGAAGCTACTTTTTGGCTAACTTCTTATAGGAAGGTCTAGGAGCTCTGAAAATGAACGTGCGCGTCTTTCACTCTTCCCGAGGGACTTAGAAGAATTTTGTGATATTTTTTATTAAAATGGTGTATAAGGGTATATATATAAATATATTTTATGCACTGTATATGAGCTGGCGATTTCTAAGTCTGTGGTTCCGAGAGGGGGTAACCAGGCTCACTAATAAAGGTCAAGCCACTTGGCTGCCAGAATGCCCTCCTTCAGCACAGACCAGAAAGGCATTGTGATAAGCGTAACCCCGGTATAGTCAGGGGTTAATGGGAGTAGTCCCCTTCCCCCCAGTATACGGCCAGAAACATGGACCCGGTACTTGTGGTTCGGACTGTCTCCAACCAGCCATAATGTTGTGAGAGTGAAATTATGTCTAAGTCCAGCTTTGGTACATTAGAAGCCACTCTGAAACTTAACCTAAGCGTTTTTCGAAGCTACGTTTTGGCTAACTTCTTATAGGAAGGTCTAGGAGCTCTGAAAATGAACGTGCGCGTCTTTCACTCTTCCTGAGGAACTTAGAAGAATTTTGTGATATTTTTTATTAAAATGGTGTATAAGGGTATATATATAAATATATTTTATGCACTGTATATGAGCTGGCGATTTCTAAGTCTGTTGTTCCGAGAGGGGATAACCAGGCTCACTAATAAAGGTCAAGCCACTTGGCTGCCAGAATGGCCTGCTTCAGCACAGACCAGAAAGGCATTGTGATAAGCGTATCCCCGGTATAGTCAGGGGTTAATGGGAGTCGTCCCCGTCCCCCCAGTATACGGCCAGAACCATGGACCCTGTACTTGTGGGTTGGACTGTCTCCAACCAGCTATAATGTTGTGAGAGTGAAATTATGTCTAAGTCCAGCTTTGGTACATTAGAAGCAACTCTGAAACTTAACCTAAGCGTTTTTCGAAGCTACTTTTTGGCTAACTTCTTATAGGAAGGTCTAGGAGCTCTGAAAATGAACGTGCGCGTCTTTCACTCTTCCCGAGGGACTTAGAAGAATTTTGTGATATTTTTTATTAAAATGGTGTATAAGGGTATATATATAAATATATTTTATGCACTGTATATGAGCTGGCGATTTCTAAGTCTGTGGTTCCGAGAGGGGGTAACCAGGCTCACTAATAAAGGTCAAGCCACTTGGCTGCCAGAATGCCCTCCTTCAGCACAGACCAGAAAGGCATTGTGATAAGCGTATACCCGGTATAGTCAGGGGTTAATGGGAGTCGTCCCCTTCCCCCCAGTATACGGCCAGAACCATGGACCCGGTACTTGTGGTTCGGACTGTCTCCAACCAGCCATAATGTTGTGAGAGTGAAATTATGTCTAAGTCCAGCTTTCGTACATTAGAAGCAACTCTGAAACTTAACCTAAGCGTTTTTCGAAACTACTTTTTGGCTAACCTCTTATAGGAAGGTCTAGGAGCTCTGAAAATGAACGTGCGCGTCTTTCACTCTTCCCGAGGGACTTAGAAGAATTTTGTGATATTTTTTATTAAAATGGTGTACAGTATAAGGGTATATATATAAATATATTTTATGCACTGTATATGAGCTGGCGATTTCTAAGTCTGTGGTTCCGAGAGGGGGTAACCAGGCTCACTAATAAAGGTCAAGCCACTTGGCTGCCAGAATGACCTGCTTCAGCACAGACCAGAAAGGCATTGTGATAAGCGTATCCCCGGTATAGTCAGGGGTTAATGGGAGTCCCCCCCGTCCCCCCAGTATACGGCCAGAACCATGGACCCGGTACTTGTGGTTCGGACTGTCTCCAACCAGCCATAATGTTGTGAGAGTGAAATTATGTCTAAGTCCAGCTTTGGTACATTTGAAGCAACTCTGAAACTTAACCTAAGCGTTTTTCGAAACTACTTTTTGGCTAACCTCTTATAGGAAGGTCTAGGAGCTCTGAAAATGAACGTGCGCGTCTTTCAATCTTCCCGAGGGACTTAGAAGAATTTTGTGATATTTTTTATTAAAATGGTGTATAAGGGTATATATATAAATATATTTTATGCACTGTATATGAGCTGGCGATTTCTAAGTCTGTGGTTCCGAGAGGGGGTAACCAGGCTCACTAATAAAGGTCAAGCCACTTGGCTGCCAGAATGCCCTGCTTCAGCACAGACCAGAAAGGCATTGTGATAAGCGTATCCCCGGTATAGTCAGGGGTTAATGGGAGTCCCCCCCGTCCCCCCAGTATACGGCCAGAACCATGGACCCGGTACTTGTGGTTCGGACTGTCTCCAACCAGCCATAATGTTGTGAGAGTGAAATTATGTCTAAGTCCAGCTTTGGTACCTTAGAAGCAACTCTGAAACTTAACCTAAGCGTTTTTCGAAGCTACTTTTTGGCTAACTTCTTATAGGAAGGTCTAGGAGCTCTGAAAATGAACGTGCGCGTCTTTCACTCTTCCCGAGGGACTTAGAAGAATTTTGTGATATTTTTTATTAAAATGGTGTATAAGGGTATATATATAAATATATTTTATGCACTGTATATGAGCTGGCGATTTCTAAGTCTGTGGTTCCGAGAGGGGGTAACCAGGCTCACTAATAAAGGTCAAGCCACTTGGCTGCCAGAATGCCCTGCTTCAGCACAGACCAGAAAGGCATTGTGATAAGCGTATCCCCGGTATAGTCAGGGGTTAATGGGAGTCCCCCCCGTCCCCCCAGTATACGGCCAGAACCATGGACCCGGTACTTGTGGTTCGGACTGTCTCCAACCAGCCATAATGTTGTGAGAGTGAAATTATGTCTAAGTCCAGCTTTGGTACCTTAGAAGCAACTCTGAAACTTAACCTAAGCGTTTTTCGAAACTACTTTTTGGCTAACCTCTTATAGGAAGGTCTAGGAGCTCTGAAAATGAACGTGCGCGTCTTTCACTCTTCCCGAGGGACTTAGAAGAATGTTGTGATATTTTTTATTAAAATGGTGTATAAGGGTATATATATAAATACATTTTATGCACTGTATATGAGCTGGCGATTTCTAAGTCTGTGGTTCCGAGAGGGGATAACCAGGCTCACTAATAAAGGTCAAGCCACTTGGCTGCCAGAATGGCCTGCTTCAGCACAGACCAGAAAGGCATTGTGATAAGCGTATCCCCGGTATAGTCAGGGGTTAATGGGAGTCGTCCCCGTCCCCCCAGTATACGGCCAGAACCATGGACCCTGTACTTGTGGGTCGGACTGTCTCCAACCAGCCATAATGTTGTGAGAGTGAAATTATGTCTAAGTCCAGCTTTCGTACATTAGAAGCAACTCTGAAACTTAACCTAAGCGTTTTTCGAAACTACTTTTTGGCTAACCTCTTATAGGAAAGTCTAGGAGCTCTGAAAATGAACGTGCGCGTCTTTCACTCTTCCCGAGGGACTTAGAAGAATTTTGTGATATTTTTTATTAAAATGGTGTATAAGGGTATATATATAAATATATTTTATGCACTGTATATGAGCTTGCGATTTCTAAGTCTGTGGTTCCGAGAGGGGGTAACCAGGCTCACTAATAAAGGTCAAGCCACTTGGCTGCCAGAATGCCCTGCTTCAGCACAGACCAGAAAGGCATTGTGATAAGCGTATCCCCGGTATAGTCAGGGGTTAATGGGAGTCCCCCCCGTCCCCCCAGTATACGGCCAGAACCATGGACCCGGTACTTGTGGTTCGGACTGTCTCCAACCAGCCATAATGTTGTGAGAGTGAAATTATGTCTAAGTCCAGCATTGGTACATTAGAAGCAACTCTGAAACTTAACCTAAGCGTTTTTCGAAGCTACTTTTTGGCTAACCTCTTATAGGAAGGTCTAGGAGCTCTGAAAATGAACGTGCGCGTCTTTCACTCTTCCCGAGGGACTTAGAAGAATTTTGTGATATTTTTTATTAAAATGGTGTATAAGGGTATATATATAAATATATTTTATGCACTGTATATGAGCTGGCGATTTCTAAGTCTGTGGTTCCGAGAGGGGGTAACCAGGCTCACTAATAAAGGTCAAGCCACTTGGCTGCCAGAATGCCCTGCTTCAGCACAGACCAGAAAGGCATTGTGATAAGCGTATCCCCGGTATAGTCAGGGGTTAATGGGAGTCCCCCCCGTCCCCCCAGTATACGGCCAGAACCATGGACCCTGTACTTGTGGGTCGGACTGTCTCCAACCAGCTATAATGTTGTGAGAGTGAAATTATGTCTAAGTCCAGCTTTGGTACATTAGAAGCAACTCTGAAACTTAACCTAAGCGTTTTTCGAAGCTACTTTTTGGCTAACTTCTTATAGGAAGGTCTAGGAGCTCTGAAAATGAACGTGCGCGTCTTTCACTCTTCCCGAGGGACTTAGAAGAATTTTGTGATATTTTTTATTAAAATGGTGTATAAGGGTATATATATAAATATATTTTATGCACTGTATATGAGCTGGCGATTTCTAAGTCTGTGGTTCCGAGAGGGGGTAACCAGGCTCACTAATAAAGGTCAAGCCACTTGGCTGCCAGAATGCCCTCCTTCAGCACAGACCAGAAAGGCATTGTGATAAGCGTATCCCCGGTATAGTCAGGGGTTAATGGGAGTCGTCCCCTTCCCCCCAGTATACGGCCAGAACCATGGACCCGGTACTTGTGGTTCGGACTGTCTCCAACCAGCCATAATGTTGTGAGAGTGAAATTATGTCTAAGTCCAGCTTTGGTACATTAGAAGCAACTCTGAAACTTAACCTAAGCGTTTTTCGAAGCTACTTTTTGGCTAACTTCTTATAGGAAGGTCTAGGAGCTCTGAAAATGAACGTGCGCGTCTTTCACTCTTCCCGAGGGACTTAGAAGAATTTTGTGATATTTTTTATTAAAATGGTGTATAAGGGTATATATATAAATATATTTTATGCACTGTATATGAGCTGGCGATTTCTAAGTCTGTGGTTCCGAGAGGGGGTAACCAGGCTCACTAATAAAGGTCAAGCCACTTGGCTGCCAGAATGCCCTGCTTCAGCACAGACCAGAAAGGCATTGTGATAAGCGTATCCCCGGTATAGTCAGGGGTTAATGGGAGTCGTCCCCGTCCCCCCAGTATACGCCCAGAACCATGGACCCGGTACTTGTGGTTCGGACTGTCTCCAACCAGCCATAATGTTGTGAGAGTGAAATTATGTCTAAGTCCAGCTTTCGTACATTAGAAGCAACTCTGAAACTTAACCTAAGCGTTTTTCGAAACTACTTTTTGGCTAACCTCTTATAGGAAGGTCTAGGAGCTCTGAAAATGAACGTGCACGTCTTTCACTCTTCCCGAGGGACTTAGAAGAATTTTGTGATATTTTTTTATTAAAATGGTGTATAAGGGTATATATATAAATATATTTTATGCACTGTATATGAGCTGGCGATTTCTAAGTCTGTGGTTCCGAGAGGGGGTAACCAGGCTCACTAATAAAGGTCAAGCCACTTGGCTGCCAGAATGCCCTGCTTCAGCACAGACCAGAAAGGCATTGTGATAAGCGTATCCCCGGTATAGTCAGGGGTTAATGGGAGTCCCCCCCGTCCCCCCAGTATACGGCCAGAACCATGGACCCGGTACTTGTGGTTCGGACTGTCTCCAACCAGCCATAATGTTGTGAGAGTGAAATTATGTCTAAGTCCAGCATTGGTACATTAGAAGCAACTCTGAAACTTAACCTAAGCGTTTTTCGAAACTACTTTTTGGCTAACCTCTTATAGGAAGGTCTAGGAGCTCTGAAAATGAACGTGCGCGTCTTTCACTCTTCCCGAGGGACTTAGAAGAATTTTGTGATATTTTTTATTAAAATGGTGTATAAGGGTATATATATAAATATATTTTATGCACTGTATATGAGCTGGCGATTTCTAAGTCTGTGGTTCCGAGAGGGGGTAACCAGGCTCACTAATAAAGGTCAAGCCACTTGGCTGCCAGAATGCCCTGCTTCAGCACAGACCAGAAAGGCATTGTGATAAGCGTATCCCCGGTATAGTCAGGGGTTAATGGGAGTCCCCCCCGTCCCCCCAGTATACGGCCAGAACCATGGACCCGGTACTTGTGGTTCGGACTGTCTCCAACCAGCCATAATGTTGTGAGAGTGAAATTATGTCTAAGTCCAGCTTTCGTACATTAGAAGCAACTCTGAAACTTAACCTAAGCGTTTTTCGAAACTACTTTTTGGCTAACCTCTTATAGGAAGGTCTAGGAGCTCTGAAAATGAACGTGCGCGTCTTTCACTCTTCCCGAGGGACTTAGAAGAATTTTGTGATAATTTTTATTAAAATGGTGTATAAGGGTATATATATAAATATATTTTATGCACTGTATATGAGCTGGCGATTTCTAAGTCTGTGGTTCCGAGAGGGGGTAACCAGGCTCACTAATAAAGGTCAAGCCACTTGGCTGCCAGAATGCCCTGCTTCAGCACAGACCAGAAAGGCATTGTGATAAGCGTATCCCCGGTATAGTCAGGGGTTAATGGGAGTCCCCCCCGTCCCCCCAGTATACGGCCAGAACCATGGACCCGGTACTTGTGGTTCGGACTGTCTCCAACCAGCCATAATGTTGTGAGAGTGAAATTATGTCTAAGTCCAGCATTGGTACATTAGAAGCAACTCTGAAACTTAACCTAAGCGTTTTTCGAAACTACTTTTTGGCTAACCTCTTATAGGAAGGTCTAGGAGCTCTGAAAATGAACGTGCGCGTCTTTCACTCTTCCCGAGGGACTTAGAAGAATTTTGTGATATTTTTTATTAAAATGGTGTATAAGGGTATATATATAAATATATTTTATGCACTGTATATGAGCTGGCGATTTCTAAGTCTGTGGTTCCGAGAGGGGGTAACCAGGCTCACTAATAAAGGTCAAGCCACTTGGCTGCCAGAATGCCCTGCTTCAGCACAGACCAGAAAGGCATTGTGATAAGCGTATCCCCGGTATAGTCAGGGGTTAATGGGAGTCCCCCCCGTCCCCCCAGTATACGGCCAGAACCATGGACCCGGTACTTGTGGTTCGGACTGTCTCCAACCAGCCATAATGTTGTGAGAGTGAAATTATGTCTAAGTCCAGCTTTCGTACATTAGAAGCAACTCTGAAACTTAACCTAAGCGTTTTTCGAAACTACTTTTTGGCTAACCTCTTATAGGAAGGTCTAGGAGCTCTGAAAATGAACGTGCGCGTCTTTCACTCTTCCCGAGGGACTTAGAAGAATTTTGTGATAATTTTTATTAAAATGGTGTATAAGGGTATATATATAAATATATTTTATGCACTGTATATGAGCTGGCGATTTCTAAGTCTGTGGTTCCGAGAGGGGGTAACCAGGCTCACTAATAAAGGTCAAGCCACTTGGCTGCCAGAATGCCCTGCTTCAGCACAGACCAGAAAGGCATTGTGATAAGCGTATCCCCGGTATAGTCAGGGGTTAATGGGAGTCCCCCCCGTCCCCCCAGTATACGGCCAGAACCATGGACCCGGTACTTGTGGTTCGGACTGTCTCCAACCAGCCATAATGTTGTGAGAGTGAAATTATGTCTAAGTCCAGCTTTGGTACATTAGAAGCAACTCTGAAACTTAACCTAAGCGTTTTTCGAAACTACTTTTTGGCTAACTTCTTATAGGAAGGTCTAGGAGCTCTGAAAATGAACGTGCGCGTCTTTCACTCTTCCCGAGGGACTTAGAAGAATTTTGTGATATTTTTTATTAAAATGGTGTATAAGGGTATATATATAAATATATTTTATGCACTGTATATGAGCTGGCGATTTCTAAGTCTGTGGTTCCGAGAGGGGGTAACCAGGCTCACTAATAAAGGTCAAGCCACTTGGCTGCCAGAATGCCCTGCTTCAGCACAGACCAGAAAGGCATTGTGATAAGCGTATCCCCGGTATAGTCAGGGGTTAATGGGAGTCCCCCCCGTCCCTCCAGTATACGGCCAGAACCATGGACCCGGTACTTGTGGTTCGGACTGTCTCCAACCAGCCATAATGTTGTGAGAGTGAAATTATGTCTAAGTCCAGCTTTGGTACATTAGAAGCAACTCTGAAACTTAACCTAAGCGTTTTTCGAAACTACTTTTTGGCTAACCTCTTATAGGAAGGTCTAGGAGCTCTGAAAATGAACGTGCGCGTCTTTCACTCTTCCCGAGGGACTTAGAAGAATTTTGTGATATTTTTTATTAAAATGGTGTATAAGGGTATATATATAAATATATTTTATGCACTGTATATGAGCTGGCGATTTCTAAGTCTGTGGTTCCGAGAGGGGATAACCAGGCTCACTAATAAAGGTCAAGCCACTTGGCTGCCAGAATGGCCTGCTTCAGCACAGACCAGAAAGGCATTGTGATAAGCGTATCCCCGGTATAGTCAGGGGTTAATGGGAGTCGTCCCCGTCCCCCCAGTATACGGCCAGAACCATGGACCCTGTACTTGTGGGTCGGACTGTCTCCAACCAGCCATAATGTTGTGAGAGTGAAATTATGTCTAAGTCCAGCTTTGGTACATTAGAAGCAACTCTGAAACTTAACCTAAGCGTTTTTCGAAGCTACTTTTTGGCTAACTTCTTATAGGAAGGTCTAGGAGCTCTGAAAATGAACGTGCGCGTCTTTCACTCTTCCCGAGGGACTTAGAAGAATTTTGTGATATTTTTTATTAAAATGGTGTATAAGGGTATATATATAAATATATTTTATGCACTGTATATGAGCTGGCGATTTCTAAGTCTGTGGTTCCGAGAGGGGGTAACCAGGCTCACTAATAAAGGTCAAGCCACTTGGCTGCCAGAATGCCCTGCTTCAGCACAGACCAGAAAGGCATTGTGATAAGCGTATCCCCGGTATAGTCAGGGGTTAATGGGAGTTGTCCCCGTCCCCCCAGTATACGCCGAGAACCATGGACCCGGTACTTGTGGTTCGGACTGTCTCCAACCAGCCATAATGTTGTGAGAGTGAAATTATGTCTAAGTCCAGCTTTGTTACATTAGAAGCAACTCTGAAACTTAACCTAAGCGTTTTTCGAAACTACTTTTTGGCTAACCTCTTATAGGAAGGTCTAGGAGCTCTGAAAATGAACGTGCGCGTCTTTCACTCTTCCCGAGGGACTTAGAAGAATTTTGTGATATTTTTTATTAAAATGGTGTATAAGGGTATATATATAAATATATTTTATGCACTGTATATGAGCTGGCGATTTCTAAGTCTGTGGTTCCGAGAGGGGATAACCAGGCTCACTAATAAAGGTCAAGCCACTTGGCTGCCAGAATGGCCTGCTTCAGCACAGACCAGAAAGGCATTGTGATAAGCGTATCCCCGGTATAGTCAGGGGTTAATGGGAGTCGTCCCCGTCCCCCCAGTATGCGGCCAGAACCATGGACCCTGTACTTGTGGGTCGGACTGTCTCCAACCAGCCATAATGTTGTGAGAGTGAAATTATGTCTAAGTCCAGCTTTGGTACATTAGAAGCAACTCTGAAACTTAACCTAAGCGTTTTTCGAAGCTACTTTTTGGCTAACTTCTTATAGGAAGGTCTAGGAGCTCTGAAAATGAACGTGCGCGTCTTTCACTCTTCCCGAGGGACTTAGAAGAATTTTGTGATATTTTTTATTAAAATGGTGTATAAGGGTATATATATAAATATATTTTATGCACTGTATATGAGCTGGCGATTTCTAAGTCTGTGGTTCCGAGAGGGGGTAACCAGGCTCACTAATAAAGGTCAAGCCACTTGGCTGCCAGAATGCCCTGCTTCAGCACAGACCAGAAAGGCATTGTGATAAGCGTATCCCCGGTATAGTCAGGGGTTAATGGGAGTCGTCCCCGTCCCCCCAGTATACGCCGAGAACCATGGACCCGGTACTTGTGGTTCGGACTGTCTCCAACCAGCCATAATGTTGTGAGAGTGAAATTATGTCTAAGTCCAGCTTTGGTACATTAGAAGCAACTCTGAAACTTAACCTAAGCGTTTTTCGAAACTACTTTTTGGCTAACCTCTTATAGGAAGGTCTAGGAGCTCTGAAAATGAACGTGCGCGTCTTTCACTCTTCCCGAGGGACTTAGAAGAATTTTGTGATATTTTTTATTAAAATGGTGTATAAGGGTATACTGTATATATAAATATATTTTATGCACTGTATATGAGCTGGCGATTTCTAAGTCTGTGGTTCCGAGAGGTGGTAACCAGGCTCACTAATAAAGGTCAAGCCACTTGGCTGCCAGAATGCCCTCCTTCAGCACAGACCAGAAAGGCATTGTGATAAGCGTATCCCCGGTATAGTCAGGGGTTAATGGGAGTCGCCCCCTTCCCCCCAGTATACGGCCAGAACCATGGACCCGGTACTTGTGGTTCGGACTGTCTCCAACCAGCCATAATGTTGTGAGAGTGAAATTATGTCTAAGTCCAGCTTTGGTACATTAGAAGCAACTCTGAAACTTAACCTAAGCGTTTTTCGAAGCTACTTTTTGGCTAACTTCTTATAGGAAGGTCTAGGAGCTCTGAAAATGAACGTGCGCGTCTTTCACTCTTCCCGAGGGACTTAGAAGAATTTTGTGATATTTTTTATTAAAATGGTGTATAAGGGTATATATATAAATATATTTTATGCACTGTATATGAGCTGGCGATTTCTAAGTCTGTGGTTCCGAGAGGGGGTAACCAGGCTCACTAATAAAGGTCAAGCCACTTGGCTGCCAGAATGCCCTGCTTCAGCACAGACCAGAAAGGCATTGTGATAAGCGTATCCCCGGTATAGTCAGGGGTTAATGGGAGTCGTCCCCGTCCCCCCAGTATACGCCGAGAACCATGGACCCGGTACTTGTGGTTCGGACTGTCTCCAACCAGCCATAATGTTGTGAGAGTGAAATTATGTCTAAGTCCAGCTTTGTTACATTAGAAGCAACTCTGAAACTTAACCTAAGCGTTTTTCGAAACTACTTTTTGGCTAACCTCTTATAGGAAGGTCTAGGAGCTCTGAAAATGAACGTGCGCGTCTTTCACTCTTCCCGAGGGACTTAGAAGAATTTTGTGATATTTTTTATTAAAATGGTGTATAAGGGTATATATATAAATATATTTTATGCACTGTATATGAGCTGGCGATTTCTAAGTCTGTGGTTCCGAGAGGGGATAACCAGGCTCACTAATAAAGGTCAAGCCACTTGGCTGCCAGAATGGCCTGCTTCAGCACAGACCAGAAAGGCATTGTGATAAGCGTATCCCCGGTATAGTCAGGGGTTAATGGGAGTCGTCCCCGTCCCCCCAGTATACGGCCAGAACCATGGACCCTGTACTTGTGGGTCGGACTGTCTCCAACCAGCCATAATGTTGTGAGAGTGAAATTATGTCTAAGTCCAGCTTTGGTACATTAGAAGCAACTCTGAAACTTAACCTAAGCGTTTTTCGAAGCTACTTTTTGGCTAACTTCTTATAGGAAGGTCTAGGAGCTCTGAAAATGAACGTGCGCGTCTTTCACTCTTCCCGAGGGACTTAGAAGAATTTTGTGATATTTTTTATTAAAATGGTGTATAAGGGTATATATATAAATATATTTTATGCACTGTATATGAGCTGGCGATTTCTAAGTCTGTGGTTCCGAGAGGGGGTAACCAGGCTCACTAATAAAGGTCAAGCCACTTGGCTGCCAGAATGCCCTGCTTCAGCACAGACCAGAAAGGCATTGTGATAAGCGTATCCCCGGTATAGTCAGGGGTTAATGGGAGTCGTCCCCGTCCCCCCAGTATACGCCGAGAACCATGGACCCGGTACTTGTGGTTCGGACTGTCTCCAACCAGCCATAATGTTGTGAGAGTGAAATTATGTCTAAGTCCAGCTTTGGTACATTAGAAGCAACTCTGAAACTTAACCTAAGCGTTTTTCGAAACTACTTTTTGGCTAACTTCTTATAGGAAGGTCTAGGAGCTCTGAAAATGAACGTGCGCGTCTTTCACTCTTCCCGAGGGACTTAGAAGAATTTTGTGATATTTTTTATTAAAATGGTGTATAAGGGTATATATATAAATATATTTTATGCACTGTATATGAGCTGGCGATTTCTAAGTCTGTGGTTCCGAGAGGGGGTAACCAGGCTCACTAATAAAGGTCAAGCCACTTGGCTGCCAGAATGCCCTGCTTCAGCACAGACCAGAAAGGCATTGTGATAAGCGTATCCCCGGTATAGTCAGGGGTTAATGGGAGTCCCCCCCGTCCCCCCAGTATACGGCCAGAACCATGGACCCGGTACTTGTGGTTCGGACTGTCTCCAACCAGCCATAATGTTGTGAGAGTGAAATTATGTCTAAGTCCAGCTTTGGTACATTAGAAGCAACTCTGAAACTTAACCTAAGCGTTTTTCGAAACTACTTTTTGGCTAACCTCTTATAGGAAGGTCTAGGAGCTCTGAAAATGAACGTGCGCGTCTTTCACTCTTCCCGAGGGACTTAGAAGAATTTTGTGATATTTTTTATTAAAATGGTGTATAAGGGTATATATATATAAATATATTTTATGCACTGTATATGAGCTGGCGATTTCTAAGTCTGTGGTTCCGAGAGGGGGTAACCAGGCTCACTAATAAAGGTCAAGCCACTTGGCTGCCAGAATGCCCTCCTTCAGCACAGACCAGAAAGGCATTGTGATAAGCGTATCCCCGGTATAGTCAGGGGTTAATGGGAGTCGCCCCCTTCCCCCCAGTATACGGCCAGAACCATGGACCCTGTACTTGTGGGTCGGACTGTCTCCAACCAGCCATAATGTTGTGAGAGTGAAATTATGTCTAAGTCCAGCTTTGGTACATTAGAAGCAACTCTGAAACTTAACCTAAGCGTTTTTCGAAGCTACTTTTTGGCTAAGTTCTTATAGGAAGGTCTAGGAGCTCTGAAAATGAACGTGCGCGTCTTTCACTCTTCCCGAGGGACTTAGAAGAATTTTGTGATATTTTTTATTAAAATGGTGTATAAGGGTATATATATAAATATATTTTATGCACTGTATATGAGCTGGCGATTTCTAAGTCTGTGGTTCCGAGAGGGGATAACCAGGCTCACTAATAAAGGTCAAGCCACTTGGCTGCCAGAATGGCCTGCTTCAGCACAGACCAGAAAGGCATTGTGATAAGCTTATCCCCGGTATAGTCAGGGGTTAATGGGAGTCGTCCCCGTCCCCCCAGTATACGGCCAGAACCATGGACCCTGTACTTGTGGGTCGGACTGTCTCCAACCAGCCATAATGTTGTGAGAGTGAAATTATGTCTAAGTCCAGCTTTGGTACATTAGAAGCAACTCTGAAACTTAACCTAAGCGTTTTTCGAAGCTACTTTTTGGCTAACTTCTTATAGGAAGGTCTAGGAGCTCTGAAAATGAACGTGCGCGTCTTTCACTCTTCCCGAGGGACTTAGAAGAATTTTGTGATATTTTTTATTAAAATGGTGTATAAGGGTATATATATAAATATATTTTATGCACTGTATATGAGCTGGCGATTTCTAAGTCTGTGGTTCCGAGAGGGGGTAACCAGGCTCACTAATAAAGGTCAAGCCACTTGGCTGCCAGAATGCCCTGCTTCAGCACAGACCAGAAAGGCATTGTGATAAGCGTATCCCCGGTATAGTCAGGGGTTAATGGGAGTCCCCCCCGTCCCCCCAGTATACGGCCAGAACCATGGACCCGGTACTTGTGGTTCGGACTGTCTCCAACCAGCCATAATGTTGTGAGAGTGAAATTATGTCTAAGTCCAGCTTTGGTACATTAGAAGCAACTCTGAAACTTAACCTAAGCGTTTTTCGAAACTACTTTTTGGCTAACCTCTTATAGGAAGGTCTAGGAGCTCTGAAAATGAACGTGCGCGTCTTTCACTCTTCCCGAGGGACTTAGAAGAATTTTGTGATATTTTTTATTAAAATGGTGTATAAGGGTATATATATAAATATATTTTATGCACTGTATATGAGCTGGCGATTTCTAAGTCTGTGGTTCCGAGAGGGGGTAACCAGGCTCACTAATAAAGGTCAAGCCACTTGGCTGCCAGAATGCCCTCCTTCAGCACAGACCAGAAAGGCATTGTGATAAGCGTATCCCCGGTATAGTCAGGGGTTAATGGGAGTCGCCCCCTTCCCCCCAGTATACGGCCAGAACCATGGACCCTGTACTTGTGGTTCGGACTGTCTCCAACCAGCCATAATGTTGTGAGAGTGAAATTATGTCTAAGTCCAGCTTTGGTACATTAGAAGCAACTCTGAAACTTAACCTAAGCGTTTTTCGAAGCTACTTTTTGGCTAACTTCTTATAGGAAGGTCTAGGAGCTCTGAAAATGAACGTGCGCGTCTTTCACTCTTCCCGAGGGACTTAGAAGAATTTTGTGATATTTTTTATTAAAATGGTGTATAAGGGTATATATATAAATATATTTTATGCACTGTATATGAGCTGGCGATTTCTAAGTCTGTGGTTCCGAGAGGGGGTAACCAGGCTCACTAATAAAGGTCAAGCCACTTGGCTGCCAGAATGCCCTGCTTCAGCACAGACCAGAAAGGCATTGTGATAAGCGTATCCCCGGTATAGTCAGGGGTTAATGGGAGTCCCCCCCGTCCCCCCAGTATACGGCCAGAACCATGGACCCGGTACTTGTGGTTCGGACTGTCTCCAACCAGCCATAATGTTGTGAGAGTGAAATTATGTCTAAGTCCAGCTTTGGTACATTAGAAGCAACTCTGAAACTTAACCTAAGCGTTTTTCGAAACTACTTTTTGGCTAACCTCTTATAGGAAGGTCTAGGAGCTCTGAAAATGAACGTGCGCGTCTTTCACTCTTCCCGAGGGACTTAGAAGAATTTTGTGATATTTTTTATTAAAATGGTGTATAAGGGTATATATATAAATATATTTTATGCACTGTATATGAGCTGGCGATTTCTAAGTCTGTGGTTCCGAGAGGGGGTAACCAGGCTCACTAATAAAGGTCAAGCCACTTGGCTGCCAGAATGCCCTCCTTCAGCACAGACCAGAAAGGCATTGTGATAAGCGTATCCCCGGTATAGTCAGGGGTTAATGGGAGTCGCCCCCTTCCCCCCAGTATACGGCCAGAACCATGGACCCGGTACTTGTGGTTCGGACTGTCTCCAACCAGCCATAATGTTGTGAGAGTGAAATTATGTCTAAGTCCAGCTTTGGTACATTAGAAGCAACTCTGAAACTTAACCTAAGCGTTTTTCGAAGCTACTTTTTGGCTAACTTCTTATAGGAAGGTCTAGGAGCTCTGAAAATGAACGTGCGCGTCTTTCACTCTTCCCGAGGGACTTAGAAGAATTTTGTGATATTTTTTATTAAAATGGTGTATAAGGGTATATATATAAATATATTTTATGCACTGTATATGAGCTGGCGATTTCTAAGTCTGTGGTTCCGAGAGGGGGTAACCAGGCTCACTAATAAAGGTCAAGCCACTTGCCTGCCAGAATGCCCTCCTTCAGCACAGACCAGAAAGGCATTGTGATAAGCGTATCCCCGGTATAGTCAGGGGTTAATGGGAGTCGTCCCCGTCCCCCCAGTATACGGCAGAACCATGGACCCTGTACTTGTGGGTCGGACTGTCTCCAACCAGCCATAATGTTGTGAGAGTGAAATTATGTCTAAGTCCAGCTTTGGTACATTAGAAGCTACTCTGAAACGTAACCTAAGCGTTTTTCGAAGCTACTTTTTGGCTAACTTCTTATAGGAAGGTCTAGGAGCTCTAAAAATGAACGTGCGCGTCTTTCACTCTTCCCGAGGGACTTAGATGAATTTTGTGATATTTTTTATTAAAATGGTGTATAAGGGTATATATATAAATATATTTTATGCACTGTATATGAGCTGGCGATTTCTAAGTCTGTGGTTCCGAGAGGGGGTAACCAGGCTCACTAATAAAGGTCAAGCCACTTGGCTGCCAGAATGCCCTCCTTCAGCACAGACCAGAAAGGCATTGTGATAAGCGTATCCCCGGTATAGTCAGGGGTTAATGGGAGTCGTCCCCTTCCCCCCAGTATACGGCCAGAACCATGGACCCGGTACTTGTGGTTCGGACTGTCTCCAACCAGCCATAATGTTGTGAGAGTGAAATTATGTCTAAGTCCAGCTTTGGTACATTAGAAGCAACTCTGAAACTTAACCTAAGCGTTTTTCGAAACTACTTTTTGGCTAACCTCTTATAGGAAGGTCTAGGAGCTCTGAAAATGAACGTGCGCGTCTTTCACTCTTCCCGAGGGACTTAGAAGAATTTTGTGATATTTTTTATTAAAATGGTGTATAAGGGTATATATATAAATATATTTTATGCACTGTATATGAGCTGGCGATTTCTAAGTCTGTGGTTCCGAGAGGGGGTAACCAGGCTCACTAATAAAGGTCAAGCCACTTGGCTGCCAGAATGCCCTCCTTCAGCACAGACCAGAAAGGCATTGTGATAAGCGTATCCCCGGTATAGTCAGGGGTTAATGGGAGTCGCCCCCTTCCCCCCAGTATACGGCCAGAACCATGGACCCGGTACTTGTGGTTCGGACTGTCTCCAACCAGCCATAATGTTGTGAGAGTGAAATTATGTCTAAGTCCAGCTTTGGTACATTAGAAGCAACTCTGAAACTTAACCTAAGCGTTTTTCGAAACTACTTTTTGGCTAACCTCTTATAGGAAGGTCTAGGAGCTCTGAAAATGAACGTGCGCGTCTTTCACTCTTCCCGAGGGACTTAGAAGAATTTTGTGATATTTTTTATTAAAATGGTGTATAAGGGTATATATATAAATATATTTTATGCACTGTATATGAGCTGGCGATTTCTAAGTCTGTGGTTCCGAGAGGGGGTAACCAGGCTCACTAATAAAGGTCAAGCCACTTGGCTGCCAGAATGCCCTCCTTCAGCACAGACCAGAAAGGCATTGTGATAAGCGTATCCCCGGTATAGTCAGGGGTTAATGGGAGTCGCCCCCTTCCCCCCAGTATACGGCCAGAACCATGGACCCGGTACTTGTGGTTCGGACTGTCTCCAACCAGCCATAATGTTGTGAGAGTGAAATTATGTCTAAGTCCAGCTTTGGTACATTAGAAGCAACTCTGAAACTTAACCTAAGCGTTTTTCGAAGCTACTTTTTGGCTAACTTCTTATAGGAAGGTCTAGGAGCTCTGAAAATGAACGTGCGCGTCTTTCACTCTTCCCGAGGGACTTAGAAGAATTTTGTGATATTTTTTATTAAAATGGTGTATAAGGGTATATATATAAATATATTTTATGCACTGTATATGAGCTGGCGATTTCTAAGTCTGTGGTTCCGAGAGGGGGTAACCAGGCTCACTAATAAAGGTCAAGCCACTTGCCTGCCAGAATGCCCTCCTTCAGCACAGACCAGAAAGGCATTGTGATAAGCGTATCCCCGGTATAGTCAGGGGTTAATGGGAGTCGTCCCCGTCCCCCCAGTATACGGCAGAACCATGGACCCTGTACTTGTGGGTCGGACTGTCTCCAACCAGCCATAATGTTGTGAGAGTGAAATTATGTCTAAGTCCAGCTTTGGTACATTAGAAGCTACTCTGAAACGTAACCTAAGCGTTTTTCGAAGCTACTTTTTGGCTAACTTCTTATAGGAAGGTCTAGGAGCTCTAAAAATGAACGTGCGCGTCTTTCACTCTTCCCGAGGGACTTAGATGAATTTTGTGATATTTTTTATTAAAATGGTGTATAAGGGTATATATATAAATATATTTTATGCACTGTATATGAGCTGGCGATTTCTAAGTCTGTGGTTCCGAGAGGGGGTAACCAGGCTCACTAATAAAGGTCAAGCCACTTGGCTGCCAGAATGCCCTCCTTCAGCACAGACCAGAAAGGCATTGTGATAAGCGTATCCCCGGTATAGTCAGGGGTTAATGGGAGTCGTCCCCTTCCCCCCAGTATACGGCCAGAACCATGGACCCGGTACTTGTGGTTCGGACTGTCTCCAACCAGCCATAATGTTGTGAGAGTGAAATTATGTCTAAGTCCAGCTTTGGTACATTAGAAGCAACTCTGAAACTTAACCTAAGCGTTTTTCGAAACTACTTTTTGGCTAACCTCTTATAGGAAGGTCTAGGAGCTCTGAAAATGAACGTGCGCGTCTTTCACTCTTCCCGAGGGACTTAGAAGAATTTTGTGATATTTTTTATTAAAATGGTGTATAAGGGTATATATATAAATATATTTTATGCACTGTATATGAGCTGGCGATTTCTAAGTCTGTGGTTCCGAGAGGGGGTAACCAGGCTCACTAATAAAGGTCAAGCCACTTGGCTGCCAGAATGCCCTCCTTCAGCACAGACCAGAAAGGCATTGTGATAAGCGTATCCCCGGTATAGTCAGGGGTTAATGGGAGTCGCCCCCTTCCCCCCAGTATACGGCCAGAACCATGGACCCGGTACTTGTGGTTCGGACTGTCTCCAACCAGCCATAATGTTGTGAGAGTGAAATTATGTCTAAGTCCAGCTTTGGTACATTAGAAGCAACTCTGAAACTTAACCTAAGCGTTTTTCGAAGCTACTTTTTGGCTAACTTCTTATAGGAAGGTCTAGGAGCTCTGAAAATGAACGTGCGCGTCTTTCACTCTTCCTGAGGGACTTAGAAGAATTTTGTGATATTTTTTATTAAAATGGTGTATTAGGGTATATATATAAATATATTTTATGCACTGTATATGAGCTGGCGATTTCTAAGTCTGTGGTTCCGAGAGGGGATAACCAGGCTCACTAATAAAGGTCAAGCCACTTGGCTGCCAGAATGGCCTGCTTCAGCACAGACCAGAAAGGCATTGTGATAAGCGTATCCCCGGTATAGTCAGGGGTTAATGGGAGTCGTCCCCGTCCCCCCAGTATACGGTCAGAACCATGGACCCTGTACTTGTGGGTCGGACTGTCTCCAACCAGCCATAATGTTGTGAGAGTGAAATTATGTCTAAGTCCAGCTTTGGTACATTAGAAGCAACTCTGAAACTTAACCTAAGCGTTTTTCGAAGCTACTTTTTGGCTAACTTCTTATAGGAAGGTCTAGGAGCTCTGAAAATTAACGTGCGCGTCTTTCACTCTTCCCGAGGGACTTAGAAGAATTTTGTGATATTTTTTATTAAAATGGTGTATAAGGGTATATATATAAATATATTTTATGCACTGTATATGAGCTGGCGATTTCTAAGTCTGTGGTTCCGAGAGGGGGTAACCAGGCTCACTAATAAAGGTCAAGCCACTTGGCTGCCAGAATGCCCTGCTTCAGCACAGACCAGAAAGGCATTGTGATAAGCGTATCCCCGGTATAGTCAGGGGTTAATGGGAGTCCCCCCCGTCCCCCCAGTATACGGCCAGAACCATGGACCCGGTACTTGTGGTTCGGACTGTCTCCAACCAGCCATAATGTTGTGAGAGTGAAATTATGTCTAAGTCCAGCTTTGGTACATTAGAAGCAACTCTGAAACTTAACCTAAGCGTTTTTCGAAACTACTTTTTGGCTAACCTCTTATAGGAAGGTCTAGGAGCTCTGAAAATGAACGTGCGCGTCTTTCACTCTTCCCGAGGGACTTAGAAGAATTTTGTGATATTTTTTATTAAAATGGTGTATAAGGGTATATATATAAATATATTTTATGCACTGTATATGAGCTGGCGATTTCTAAGTCTGTGGTTCCGAGAGGGGGTAACCAGGCTCACTAATAAAGGTCAAGCCACTTGGCTGCCAGAATGCCCTCCTTCAGCACAGACCAGAAAGGCATTGTGATAAGCGTATCCCCGGTATAGTCAGGGGTTAATGGGAGTCGCCCCCTTCCCCCCAGTATACGGCCAGAACCATGGACCCGGTACTTGTGGTTCGGACTGTCTCCAACCAGCCATAATGTTGTGAGAGTGAAATTATGTCTAAGTCCAGCTTTGGTACATTAGAAGCAACTCTGAAACTTAACCTAAGCGTTTTTCGAAGCTACTTTTTGGCTAACTTCTTATAGGAAGGTCTAGGAGCTCTGAAAATGAACGTGCGCGTCTTTCACTCTTCCCGAGGGACTTAGAAGAATTTTGTGATATTTTTTATTAAAATGGTGTATAAGGGTATATATATAAATATATTTTATGCACTGTATATGAGCTGGCGATTTCTAAGTCTGTGGTTCCGAGAGGGGGTAACCAGGCTCACTAATAAAGGTCAAGCCACTTGCCTGCCAGAATGCCCTCCTTCAGCACAGACCAGAAAGGCATTGTGATAAGCGTATCCCCGGTATAGTCAGGGGTTAATGGGAGTCGTCCCCGTCCCCCCAGTATACGGCAGAACCATGGACCCTGTACTTGTGGGTCGGACTGTCTCCAACCAGCCATAATGTTGTGAGAGTGAAATTATGTCTAAGTACAGCTTTGGTACATTAGAAGCTACTCTGAAACGTAACCTAAGCGTTTTTCGAAGCTACTTTTTGGCTAACTTCTTATAGGAAGGTCTAGGAGCTCTGAAAATGAACGTGCGCGTCTTTCACTCTTCCTGAGGGACTTAGAAGAATTTTGTGATATTTTTTATTAAAATGGTGTATAAGGGTATATATATAAATATATTTTATGCACTGTATATGAGCTGGCGATTTCTAAGTCTGTGGTTCCGAGAGGGGGTAACCAGGCTCACTAATAAAGGTCAAGCCACTTGGCTGCCAGAATGCCCTCCTTCAGCACAGACCAGAAAGGCATTGTGATAAGCGTATCCCCGGTATAGTCAGGGGTTAATGGGAGTCGTCCCCTTCCCCCCAGTATACGGCCAGAACCATGGACCCGGTACTTGTGGTTCGGACTGTCTCCAACCAGCCATAATGTTGTGAGAGTGAAATTATGTCTAAGTCCAGCTTTGGTACATTAGAAGCAACTCTGAAACTTAACCTAAGCGTTTTTCGAAGCTACTTTTTGGCTAACTTCTTATAGGAAGGTCTAGGAGCTCTGAAAATGAACGTGCGCGTCTTTCACTCTTCCCGAGGGACTTAGAAGAATTTTGTGATAATTTTTATTAAAATGGTGTATAAGGGTATATATATAAATATATTTTATGCACTGTATATGAGCTGGCGATTTCTAAGTCTGTGGTTCCGAGAGGGGGTAACCAGGCTCACTAGTAAAGGTCAAGCCACTTGGCTGCCAGAATGCCCTGCTTCAGCACAGACCAGAAAGGCATTGTGATAAGCGTATCCCCGGTATAGTCAGGGGTTAATGGGAGTCGTCCCCGTCCCCCCAGTATACGCCCAGAAACATGGACCCGGTACTTGTGGTTCGGACTGTCTCCAACCAGCCATAATGTTGTGAGAGTGAAATTATGTCTAAGTCCAGCTTTGGTACATTAGAAGCAACTCTGAATCTTAACCTAAGCGTTTTTCGAAGCTACTTTTTGGCTAACTTCTTATAGGAAGGTCTAGGAGCTCTGAAAATGAACGTGCGCGTCTTTCACTCTTCCCGAGGGACTTAGAAGAATTTTGTGATAATTTTTATTAAAATGGTGTATAAGGGTATATATATAAATATATTTTATGCACTGTATATGAGCTGGCGATTTCTAAGTCTGTGGTTCCGAGAGGGGGTAACCAGGCTCACTAATAAAGGTCAAGCCACTTGGCTGCCAGAATGCCCTGCTTCAGCACAGACCAGAAAGGCATTGTGATAAGCGTATCCCCGGTATAGTCAGGGGTTAATGGGAGTCGACCCCGTCCCCCCAGTATACGCCCAGAACCATGGACCCGGTACTTGTGGTTCGGACTGTCTCCAACCAGCCATAATGTTGTGAGAGTGAAATTATGTCTAAGTCCAGCTTTCGTACATTAGAAGCAACTCTGAAACTTAACCTAAGCGTTTTTCGAAACTACTTTTTGGCTAACCTCTTATAGGAAGGTCTAGGAGCTCTGAAAATGAACGTGCGCGTCTTTCACTCTTCCCGAGGGACTTACTGTAGAAGAATTTTGTGATATTTTTTTATTAAAATGGTGTATAAGGGTATATATATAAATATATTTTATGCACTGTATATGAGCTGGCGATTTCTAAGTCTGTGGTTCCGAGAGGGAGGTTCCAGGCTCACTAATAAAGGTCAAGCCACTTGGCTGCCAGAATGCCCTCCTTCAGCACAGACCAGAAAGGCATTGTGATAAGCGTATCCCCGGTAAAGTCAGGGGTTAATGGGAGTCGCCCCCTTCCCCCCAGTATATGGCCAGAACCATGGACCCGGTACTTGTGGTTCGGACTGTCTCCAACCAGCCATAATGTTGTGAGAGTGAAATTATGTCTAAGTCCAGCTTTGGTACATTAGAAGCAACTCTGAAACTTAACCTAAGCGTTTTTCGAAAATACTTTTTGGCTAACTTCTTATAGGAAGGTCTAGGAGCTCTGAAAATTAACGTGCGCGTCTTTCACTCTTCCCGAGGGACTTAGAAGAATTTTGTGATATTTTTTATTAAAATGGTGTATAAGGGTATATATATAAATATATTTTATGCACTGTATATGAGCTGGCGATTTCTAAGTCTGTGGTTCCGAGAGGGGGTAACCAGGCTCACTAATAAAGGTCAAGCCACTTGGCTGCCAGAATGCCCTCCTTCAGCACAGACCAGAAAGGCATTGTGATAAGCGTATCCCCGGTATAGTCAGGGGTTAATGGGAGTCGTCACCTTCCCCCCAGTATACGGCCAGAACCATGGACCCGGTACTTGTGGTTCGGACTGTCTCCAACCAGCCATAATGTTGTGAGAGTGAAATTATGTCTAAGTCCAGCTTTGGTACATTAGAAGCAACTCTGAAACTTAACCTAAGCGTTTTTCGAAACTACTTTTTGGCTAACCTCTTATAGGAAGGTCTAGGAGCTCTGAAAATGAACGTGCGCGTCTTTCACTCTTCCCGAGGGACTTAGAAGAATTTTGTGATATTTTTTATTAAAATGGTGTATAAGGGTATATATATAAATATATTTTATGCACTGTATATGAGCTGGCGATTTCTAAGTCTGTGGTTCCGAGAGGGGGTAACCAGGCTCACTAATAAAGGTCAAGCCACTTGGCTGCCAGAATGGCCTGCTTCAGCACAGACCAGAAAGTCATTGTGATAAGCGTATCCCCGGTATAGTCAGGGGTTAATGGGAGTCCCCCCCGTCCCCCCAGTATACGGCCAGAACCATGGACCCGGTACTTGTGGTTCGGACTGTCTCCAACCAGCCATAATGTTGTGAGAGTGAAATTATGTCTAAGTCCAGCTTTGGTACATTAGAAGCAACTCTGAAACTTAACCTAAGCGTTTTTCGAAACTACTTTTTGGCTAACCTCTTATAGGAAGGTCTAGGAGCTCTGAAAATGAACGTGCGCGTCTTTCACTCTTCCTGAGGGACTTAGAAGAATTTTGTGATATTTTTTATTAAAATGGTGTATAAGGGTATATATATAAATATATTTTATGCACTGTATATGAGCTGGCGATTTCTAAGTCTGTGGTTCCGAGAGGGGATAACCAGGCTCACTAATAAAGGTCAAGCCACTTGGCTGCCAGAATGGCCTGCTTCAGCACAGACCAGAAAGGCATTGTGATAAGCGTATCCCCGGTATAGTCAGGGGTTAATGGGAGTCGTCCCCGTCCCCCCAGTATACGGCCAGAACCATGGACCCTGTACTTGTGGGTCGGACTGTCTCCAACCAGCCATAATGTTGTGAGAGTGAAATTATGTCTAAGTCCAGCTTTGGTACATTAGAAGCAACTCTGAAACTTAACCTAAGCGTTTTTCGAAGCTACTTTTTGGCTAACTTCTTATAGGAAGGTCTAGGAGCTCTGAAAATTAACGTGCGCGTCTTTCACTCTTCCCGAGGGACTTAGAAGAATTTTGTGATATTTTTTATTAAAATGGTGTATAAGGGTATATATATAAATATATTTTATGCACTGTATATGAGCTGGCGATTTCTAAGTCTGTGGTTCCGAGAGGGGGTAACCAGGCTCACTAATAAAGGTCAAGCCACTTGGCTGCCAGAATGCCCTCCTTCAGCACAGACCAGAAAGGCATTGTGATAAGCGTATCCCCGGTATAGTCAGGGGTTAATGGGAGTCGTCCCCTTCCCCCCAGTATACGGCCAGAACCATGGACCCGGTACTTGTGGTTCGGACTGTCTCCAACCAGCCATAATGTTGTGAGAGTGAAATTATGTCTAAGTCCAGCTTTGGTACATTAGAAGCAACTCTGAAACTTAACCTAAGCGTTTTTCGAAGCTACTTTTTGGCTAACTTCTTATAGGAAGGTCTAGGAGCTCTGAAAATGAACGTGCGCGTCTTTCACTCTTCCCGAGGGACTTACTGTAGAAGAATTTTGTGATATTTTTTTATTAAAATGGTGTATAAGGGTATATATATAAATATATTTTATGCACTGTATATGAGCTGGCGATTTCTAAGTCTGTGGTTCCGAGAGGGAGGTTCCAGGCTCACTAATAAAGGTCAAGCCACTTGGCTGCCAGAATGCCCTCCTTCAGCACAGACCAGAAAGGCATTGTGATAAGCGTATCCCCGGTAAAGTCAGGGGTTAATGGGAGTCGCCCCCTTCCCCCCAGTATACGGCCAGAACCATGGACCCGGTACTTGTGGTTCGGACTGTCTCCAACCAGCCATAATGTTGTGAGAGTGAAATTATGTCTAAGTCCAGCTTTGGTACATTAGAAGCAACTCTGAAACTTAACCTAAGCGTTTTTCGAAAATACTTTTTGGCTAACTTCTTATAGGAAGGTCTAGGAGCTCTGAAAATTAACGTGCGCGTCTTTCACTCTTCCCGAGGGACTTAGAAGAATTTTGTGATATTTTTTATTAAAATGGTGTATAAGGGTATATATATAAATATATTTTATGCACTGTATATGAGCTGGCGATTTCTAAGTCTGTGGTTCCGAGAGGGGGTAACCAGGCTCACTAATAAAGGTCAAGCCACTTGGCTGCCAGAATGCCCTCCTTCAGCACAGACCAGAAAGGCATTGTGATAAGCGTATCCCCGGTATAGTCAGGGGTTAATGGGAGTCGTCCCCTTCCCCCCAGTATACGGCCAGAACCATGGACCCGGTACTTGTGGTTCGGACTGTCTCCAACCAGCCATAATGTTGTGAGAGTGAAATTATGTCTAAGTCCAGCTTTGGTACATTAGAAGCAACTCTGAAACTTAACCTAAGCGTTTTTCGAAGCTACTTTTTGGCTAACTTCTTATAGGAAGGTCTAGGAGCTCTGAAAATGAACGTGCGCGTCTTTCACTCTTCCCGAGGGACTTAGAAGAATTTTGTGATAATTTTTATTAAAATGGTGTATAAGGGTATATATATAAATATATTTTATGCACTGTATATGAGCTGGCGATTTCTAAGTCTGTGGTTCCGAGAGGGGGTAACCAGGCTCACTAGTAAAGGTCAAGCCACTTGGCTGCCAGAATGCCCTGCTTCAGCACAGACCAGAAAGGCATTGTGATAAGCGTATCCCCGGTATAGTCAGGGGTTAATGGGAGTCGTCCCCGTCCCCCCAGTATACGCCCAGAAACATGGACCCGGTACTTGTGGTTCGGACTGTCTCCAACCAGCCATAATGTTGTGAGAGTGAAATTATGTCTAAGTCCAGCTTTCGTACATTAGAAGCAACTCTGAAACTTAACCTAAGCGTTTTTCGAAACTACTTTTTGGCTAACCTCTTATAGGAAGGTCTAGGAGCTCTGAAAATGAACGTGCGCGTCTTTCACTCTTCCCGAGGGACTTAGAAGAATTTTGTGATATTTTTTTATTAAAATGGTGTATAAGGGTATATATATAAATATATTTTATGCACTGTATATGAGCTGGCGATTTCTAAGTCTGTGGTTCCGAGAGGGGGTAACCAGGCTCACTAATAAAGGTCAAGCCACTTGGCTGCCAGAATGCCCTCCTTCAGCACAGACCAGAAAGGCATTGTGATAAGCGTATCCCCGGTATAGTCAGGGGTTAATGGGAGTCGTCCCCTTCCCCCCAGTATACGGCCAGAACCATGGACCCGGTACTTGTGGTTCGGACTGTCTCCAACCAGCCATAATGTTGTGAGAGTGAAATTATGTCTAAGTCCAGCTTTGGTACATTAGAAGCAACTCTGAAACTTAACCTAAGCGTTTTTCGAAGCTACTTTTTGGCTAACTTCTTATAGGAAGGTCTAGGAGCTCTGAAAATGAACGTGCGCGTCTTTCACTCTTCCCGAGGGACTTACTGTAGAAGAATTTTGTGATATTTTTTTATTAAAATGGTGTATAAGGGTATATATATAAATATATTTTATGCACTGTATATGAGCTGGCGATTTCTAAGTCTGTGGTTCCGAGAGGGAGGTTCCAGGCTCACTAATAAAGGTCAAGCCACTTGGCTGCCAGAATGCCCTCCTTCAGCACAGACCAGAAAGGCATTGTGATAAGCGTATCCCCGGTAAAGTCAGGGGTTAATGGGAGTCGCCCCCTTCCCCCCAGTATACGGCCAGAACCATGGACCCGGTACTTGTGGTTCGGACTGTCTCCAACCAGCCATAATGTTGTGAGAGTGAAATTATGTCTAAGTCCAGCTTTGGTACATTAGAAGCAACTCTGAAACTTAACCTAAGCGTTTTTCGAAAATACTTTTTGGCTAACTTCTTATAGGAAGGTCTAGGAGCTCTGAAAATTAACGTGCGCGTCTTTCACTCTTCCCGAGGGACTTAGAAGAATTTTGTGATATTTTTTATTAAAATGGTGTATAAGGGTATATATATAAATATATTTTATGCACTGTATATGAGCTGGCGATTTCTAAGTCTGTGGTTCCGAGAGGGGGTAACCAGGCTCACTAATAAAGGTCAAGCCACTTGGCTGCCAGAATGCCCTCCTTCAGCACAGACCAGAAAGGCATTGTGATAAGCGTATCCCCGGTATAGTCAGGGGTTAATGGGAGTCGTCCCCTTCCCCCCAGTATACGGCCAGAACCATGGACCCGGTACTTGTGGTTCGGACTGTCTCCAACCAGCCATAATGTTGTGAGAGTGAAATTATGTCTAAGTCCAGCTTTGGTACATTAGAAGCAACTCTGAAACTTAACCTAAGCGTTTTTCGAAGCTACTTTTTGGCTAACTTCTTATAGGAAGGTCTAGGAGCTCTGAAAATGAACGTGCGCGTCTTTCACTCTTCCCGAGGGACTTAGAAGAATTTTGTGATAATTTTTATTAAAATGGTGTATAAGGGTATATATATAAATATATTTTATGCACTGTATATGAGCTGGCGATTTCTAAGTCTGTGGTTCCGAGAGGGGGTAACCAGGCTCACTAGTAAAGGTCAAGCCACTTGGCTGCCAGAATGCCCTGCTTCAGCACAGACCAGAAAGGCATTGTGATAAGCGTATCCCCGGTATAGTCAGGGGTTAATGGGAGTCGTCCCCGTCCCCCCAGTATACGCCCAGAAACATGGACCCGGTACTTGTGGTTCGGACTGTCTCCAACCAGCCATAATGTTGTGAGAGTGAAATTATGTCTAAGTCCAGCTTTCGTACATTAGAAGCAACTCTGAAACTTAACCTAAGCGTTTTTCGAAACTACTTTTTGGCTAACCTCTTATAGGAAGGTCTAGGAGCTCTGAAAATGAACGTGCGCGTCTTTCACTCTTCCCGAGGGACTTAGAAGAATTTTGTGATATTTTTTTATTAAAATGGTGTATAAGGGTATATATATAAATATATTTTATGCACTGTATATGAGCTGGCGATTTCTAAGTCTGTGGTTCCGAGAGGGGGTAACCAGGCTCACTAATAAAGGTCAAGCCACTTGGCTGCCAGAATGCCCTCCTTCAGCACAGACCAGAAAGGCATTGTGATAAGCGTATCCCCGGTATAGTCAGGGGTTAATGGGAGTCGCCCCCTTCCCCCCAGTATACGGCCAGAACCATGGACCCTGTACTTGTGGTTCGGACTGTCTCCAACCAGCCATAATATTGTGAGAGTGAAATTATGTCTAAGTTCAGCTTTGGTACATTAGAAGCAACTCTGAATCTTAACTTAAGCGTTTTTCGAAGCTACTTTTTGGCTAACTTCTTATAGGAAGGTCTAGGAGCTCTGAAAATGAACGTGCGCGTCTTTCACTCTTCCCGAGGGACTTAGAAGAATGTTGTGATAATTTTTATTAAAATGGTGTATAAGGGTATATATATAAATATATTTTATGCACTGTATATGAGCTGGCGATTTCTAAGTCTGTGGTTCCGTGAGGGGGTAACCAGGCTCACTAATAAAGGTCAACCCACTTGGCTGCCAGAATGCCCTGCTTCAGCACAGACCAGAAAGGCATTGTGATAAGCGTATCCCCGGTATAGTCAGGGGTTAATGGGAGTCGTCCCCTTCCCCCCAGTATACGGCCAGAACCATGGACCCGGTACTTGTGGTTCGGACTGTCTCCAACCAGCCATAATGTTGTGAGAGTGAAATTATGTCTAAGTCCAGCTTTCGTACATTAGAAGCAACTCTGAAACTTAACCTAAGCGTTTTTCGAAACTACTTTTTGGCTAACCTCTTATAGGAAGGTCTAGGAGCTCTGAAAATGAACGTGCGCGTCTTTCACTCTTCCCGAGGGACTTAGAAGAATTTTGTGATATTTTTTTATTAAAATGGTGTATAAGGGTATATATATAAATATATTTTATGCACTGTATATGAGCTGGCGATTTCTAAGTCTGTGGTTCCGAGAGGGGGTAACCAGGCTCACTAATAAAGGTCAAGCCACTTGGCTGCCAGAATGCCCTCCTTCAGCACAGACCAGAAAGGCATTGTGATAAGCGTATCCCCGGTATAGTCAGGGGTTAATGGGAGTCGCCCCCTTCCCCCCAGTATACGGCCAGAACCATGGACCCTGTACTTGTGGTTCGGACTGTCTCCAACCAGCCATAATGTTGTGAGAGTGAAATTATGTCTAAGTTCAGCTTTGGTACATTAGAAGCAACTCTGAAACTTAACCTAAGCGTTTTTCGAAGCTACTTTTTGGCTAACTTCTTATAGGAAGGTCTAGGAGCTCTGAAAATGAACGTGCGCGTCTTTCACTCTTCCCGAGGGACTTAGAAGAATGTTGTGATAATTTTTATTAAAATGGTGTATAAGGGTATATATATAAATATATTTTATGCACTGTATATGAGCTGGCGATTTCTAAGTCTGTGGTTCCGTGAGGGGGTAACCAGGCTCACTAATAAAGGTCAACCCACTTGGCTGCCAGAATGCCCTGCTTCAGCACAGACCAGAAAGGCATTGTGATAAGCGTATCCCCGGTATAGTCAGGGGTTAATGGGAGTCGTCCCCTTCCCCCCAGTATACGGCCAGAACCATGGACCCGGTACTTGTGGTTCGGACTGTCTCCAACCAGCCATAATGTTGTGAGAGTGAAATTATGTCTAAGTCCAGCTTTGGTACATTAGAAGCAACTCTGAATCTTAACCTAAGCGTTTTTCGAAGCTACTTTTTGGCTAACTTCTTATAGGAAGGTCTAGGAGCTCTGAAAATTAACGTGCGCGTCTTTCACTCTTCCCGAGGGACTTAGAAGAATTTTGTGATAATTTTTATTAAAATGGTGTATAAGGGTATATATATAAATATATTTTATGCACTGTATATGAGCTGGCGATTTCTAAGTCTGTGGTTCCGAGAGGGGGTAACCAGGCTCACTAATAAAGGTCAAGCCACTTGGCTGCCAGAATGCCCTGCTTCAGCACAGACCAGAAAGGCATTGTGATAAGCGTATCCCCGGTATAGTCAGGGGTTAATGGGAGTCGTCCCCGTCCCCCCAGTATACGCCCAGAACCATGGACCCGGTACTTGTGGTTCGGACTGTCTCCAACCAGCCATAATGTTGTGAGAGTGAAATTATGTCTAAGTCCAGCTTTCGTACATTAGAAGCAACTCTGAAACTTAACCTAAGCGTTTTTCGAAACTACTTTTTGGCTAACCTCTTATAGGAAGGTCTAGGAGCTCTGAAAATGAACGTGCGCGTCTTTCACTCTTCCCAAGGGACTTACTGTAGAAGAATTTTGTGATATTTTTTTATTAAAATGGTGTATAAGGGTATATATATAAATATATTTTATGCACTGTATATGAGCTGGCGATTTCTAAGTCTGTGGTTCCGTGAGGGGGTAACCAGGCTCACTAATAAAGGTCAACCCACTTGGCTGCCAGAATGCCCTGCTTCAGCACAGACCAGAAAGGCATTGTGATAAGCGTATCCCCGGTATAGTCAGGGGTTAATGGGAGTCGTCCCCTTCCCCCCAGTATACGGCCAGAACCATGGACCCGGTACTTGTGGTTCGGACTGTCTCCAACCAGCCATAATGTTGTGAGAGTGAAATTATGTCTAAGTCCAGCTTTGGTACATTAGAAGCAACTCTGAATCTTAACCTAAGCGTTTTTCGAAGCTACTTTTTGGCTAACTTCTTATAGGAAGGTCTAGGAGCTCTGAAAATGAACGTGCGCGTCTTTCACTCTTCCCGAGGGACTTAGAAGAATTTTGTGATAATTTTTATTAAAATGGTGTATAAGGGTATATATATAAATATATTTTATGCACTGTATATGAGCTGGCGATTTCTAAGTCTGTGGTTCCGAGAGGGGGTAACCAGGCTCACTAATAAAGGTCAAGCCACTTGGCTGCCAGAATGCCCTGCTTCAGCACAGACCAGAAAGGCATTGTGATAAGCGTATCCCCGGTATAGTCAGGGGTTAATGGGAGTCGTCCCCGTCCCCCCAGTATACGCCCAGAACCATGGACCCGGTACTTGTGGTTCGGACTGTCTCCAACCAGCCATAATGTTGTGAGAGTGAAATTATGTCTAAGTCCAGCTTTCGTACATTAGAAGCAACTCTGAAACTTAACCTAAGCGTTTTTCGAAACTACTTTTTGGCTAACCTCTTATAGGAAGGTCTAGGAGCTCTGAAAATGAACGTGCGCGTCTTTCACTCTTCCCGAGGGACTTAGAAGAATGTTGTGATAATTTTTATTAAAATGGTGTATAAGGGTATATATATAAATATATTTTATGCACTGTATATGAGCTGGCGATTTCTAAGTCTGTGGTTCCGTGAGGGGGTAACCAGGCTCACTAATAAAGGTCAACCCACTTGGCTGCCAGAATGCCCTGCTTCAGCACAGACCAGAAAGGCATTGTGATAAGCGTATCCCCGGTATAGTCAGGGGTTAATGGGAGTCGTCCCCTTCCCCCCAGTATACGGCCAGAACCATGGACCCGGTACTTGTGGTTCGGACTGTCTCCAACCAGCCATAATGTTGTGAGAGTGAAATTATGTCTAAGTCCAGCTTTGGTACATTAGAAGCAACTCTGAATCTTAACCTAAGCGTTTTTCGAAGCTACTTTTTGGCTAACTTCTTATAGGAAGGTCTAGGAGCTCTGAAAATTAACGTGCGCGTCTTTCACTCTTCCCGAGGGACTTAGAAGAATTTTGTGATAATTTTTATTAAAATGGTGTATAAGGGTATATATATAAATATATTTTATGCACTGTATATGAGCTGGCGATTTCTAAGTCTGTGGTTCCGAGAGGGGGTAACCAGGCTCACTAATAAAGGTCAAGCCACTTGGCTGCCAGAATGCCCTGCTTCAGCACAGACCAGAAAGGCATTGTGATAAGCGTATCCCCGGTATAGTCAGGGGTTAATGGGAGTCGTCCCCGTCCCCCCAGTATACGCCCAGAACCATGGACCCGGTACTTGTGGTTCGGACTGTCTCCAACCAGCCATAATGTTGTGAGAGTGAAATTATGTCTAAGTCCAGCTTTCGTACATTAGAAGCAACTCTGAAACTTAACCTAAGCGTTTTTCGAAACTACTTTTTGGCTAACCTCTTATAGGAAGGTCTAGGAGCTCTGAAAATGAACGTGCGCGTCTTTCACTCTTCCCAAGGGACTTACTGTAGAAGAATTTTGTGATATTTTTTTATTAAAATGGTGTATAAGGGTATATATATAAATATATTTTATGCACTGTATATGAGCTGGCGATTTCTAAGTCTGTGGTTCCGAGAGGGAGGTTCCAGGCTCACTAATAAAGGTCAAGCCACTTGGCTGCCAGAATGCCCTCCTTCAGCACAGACCAGAAAGGCATTGTGATAAGCGTATCCCCGGTAAAGTCAGGGGTTAATGGGAGTCGCCCCCTTCCCCCCAGTATACGGCCAGAACCATGGACCCGGTACTTGTGGTTCGGACTGTCTCCAACCAGCCATAATGTTGTGAGAGTGAAATTATGTCTAAGTCCAGCTTTGGTACATTAGAAGCAACTCTGAAACTTAACCTAAGCGTTTTTCGAAAATACTTTTTGGCTAACTTCTTATAGGAAGGTCTAGGAGCTCTAAAAATGAACGTGCGCGTCTTTCACTCTTCCCGAGGGACTTAGAAGAATTTTGTGATATTTTTTATTAAAATGGTGTATACTGTAAGGGTATATATATAAATATATTTTATGCACTGTATATGAGCTGGCGATTTCTAAGTCTGTGGTTCCGAGAGGGGGTAACCAGGCTCACTAATAAAGGTCAAGCCACTTGGCTGCCAGAATGCCCTGCTTCAGCACAGACCAGAAAGGCATTGTGATAAGCGTATCCCCGGTATAGTCAGGGGTTAATGGGAGTCGCCCCCTTCCCCCCAGTATACGGCCAGAACCATGGACCCGGTACTTGTGGTTCGGACTGTCTCCAACCAGCCATAATGTTGTGAGAGTGAAATTATGTCTTAGTCCAGCTTTGGTACATTAGAAGCAACTCTGAAACTTAACCTAAGCGTTTTTCGAAGCTACTTTTTGGCTAACTTCTTATAGGAAGGTCTAGGAGCTCTGAAAATGAACGTGCGCGTCTTTCACTCTTCCCGAGGGACTTAGAAGAATTTTGTGATATTTTTTATTAAAATGGTGTATAAGGGTATATATATAAATATATTTTATGCACTGTATATGAGCTGGCGATTTCTAAGTCTGTGGTTCCGAGAGGGGGTAACCAGGCTCACTAATAAAGGTCAAGCCACTTGGCTGCCAGAATGCCCTGCTTCAGCACAGACCAGAAAGGCATTGTGATAAGCGTATCCCCGGTATAGTCAGGGGTTAATGGGAGTCGTCCCCGTCCCCCCAGTATACGGCCAGAACCATGGATCCTGTACTTGTGGGTCGGACTGTCTCCAACCAGCCATAATGTTGTGAGAGTGAAATTATGTCTAAGTCCAGATATGGTACATTAGAAGCAACTCTGAAACTTAACCTAAGCGTTTTTCGAAGCTACTTTTTGGCTAACTTCTTATAGGAAGGTCTAGAAGCTCTGAAAATGAACGTGCGCGTCTTTCACTCTTCCCGAGGGACTTAGAAGAATTTTGTGATAATTTTTATTAAAATGGTGTATAAGGGTATATATATAAATATATTTTATGCACTGTATATGAGCTGGCGATTTCTAAGTCTGTGGTTCCGAGAGGGGGTAACCAGGCTCACTAATAAAGGTCAAGCCACTTGGCTGCCAGAATGCCCTGCTTCAGCACAGACCAGAAAGGCATTGTGATAAGCGTATCCCCGGTATAGTCAGTGGTTAATGGGAGTCCCCCCCGTCCCCCCAGTATACGCCCAGAACCATGGACCCGGTACTTGTGGTTCGGAATGTCTCCAACCAGCCATAATGTTGTGAGAGTGAAATTATGTCTAAGTCCAGCTTTGGTACATTAGAAGCATCTGAAACTTAACCTAAGCGTTTTTCGAAAATACTTTTTGGCTAACTTCTTATAGGAAGGTCTAGGAGCACTGAAAATGAACGTACGCGTCTTTCACTCTTCTCGAGGGACTTAGAAGAATTTTGTGATATTTTTTATTAAAATGGTGTATAAGGGTATATATATAAATATATTTTATGCACTGTATATGAGCTGGCGATTTCTAAGTCTGTGGTTCCGAGAGGGGGTAACCAGGCTCACTAATAAAGGTCAACCCACTTGGCTGCCAGAATGCCCTGCTTCAGCACAGACCAGAAAGGCATTGTGATAAGCGTATCCCCGGTATAGTCAGGGGTTAATGGGAGTCGTCCCCGTCCCCCCAGTATACGGCCAGAACCATGGACCCGGTACTTGTGGTTCGGACTGTCTCCAACCAGCCATAATGTTGTGAGAGTGAAATTATGTCTAAGTCCAGCTTTGGTACATTAGAAGCAACTCTGAAACTTAACCTAAGCGTTTTTCGAAGCTACTTTTTGGCTAACTTCTTATAGGAAGGTCTAGGAGCTCTGAAAATGAACGTGCGCGTCTTTCACTCTTCCCGAGGGACTTAGAAGAATTTTGTGATATTTTTTATTAAAATGGTGTATAAGGGTATATATATAAATATATTTTATGCACTGTATATGAGCTGGCGATTTCTAAGTCTGTGGTTCCGAGAGGGGGTAACCAGGCTCACTAATAAAGGTCAAGCCACTTGCCTGCCAGAATGCCCTGCTTCAGCACAGACCAGAAAGGCATTGTGATAAGCGTATCCCCGGTATAGTCAGGGGTTAATGGGAGTCGTCCCTGTCCCCCCAGTATACGGCCAGAACCATGGACCCGGTACTTGTGGTTCGGACTGTCTCCAACCAGCCATAATGTTGTGAGAGTGAAATTATGTCTAAGTCCAGCTTTGGTACATTAGAAGCAACTCTGAAACTTAACCTAAGCGTTTTTCGAAGCTACTTTTGGCTAACTTCTTATAGGAAGGTCTAAGAGCTCTGAAAATGAACGTGCGCGTCTTTCACTCTTCCCGAGGGACTTAGATGAATTTTGTGATATTTTTTATTAAAATGGTGTATAAGGGTATATATATAAATATATTTTATGCACTGTATATGAGTTTGCGATTTCTAAGTCTGTGGTTCCGAGAGGGGGTAACCAGGCTCACTAATAAAGGTCAAGCCACTTGGCTGCCAGAATGCCATCCTTCAGCACAGACCAGAAAGGCATTGTGATAAGCGTATCCCCGGTATAGTCAGGGGTTAATGGGAGTCGTCCCCTTCCCCCCAGTATACGGCCAGAACCATGGACCCGGTACTTGTGGTTCGGACTGTCTCCAACCAGCCATAATGTTGTGAGAGTGAAATTATGTCTAAGTCCAGCTTTGGTACGTTAGAAGCAACTCTGAAACTTAACCTAAGCGTTTTTCGAAGCTACTTTTTGGCTAACTTCTTATAGGAAGGTCTAGGAGCTCTGAAAATGAACGTGCGCGTCTTTCACTCTTCCCGAGGGACTTAGAAGAATTTTGTGATAATTTTTATTAAAATGGTGTACAGTATAAGGGTATATATATAAATATATTTTATGCACTGTATATGAGCTGGCGATTTCTAAGTCTGTGGTTCCGAGAGGGGGTAACCAGGCTCACTAATAAAGGTCAAGCCACTTGGCTGCCAGAATGCCCTGCTTCAGCACAGACCAGAAAGGCATTGTGATAAGCGTATCCCCGGTATAGTCAGGGGTTAATGGGAGTCCCCCCCGTCCCCCCAGTATACGCCCAGAACCATGGACCCGGTACTTGTGGTTCGGAATGTCTCCAACCAGCCATAATGTTGTGAGAGTGAAATTATGTCTAAGTCCAGCTTTGGTACATTAGAAGCATCTGAAACTTAACCTAAGCGTTTTTCGAAAATACTTTTTGGCTAACTTCTTATAGGAAGGTCTAGGAGCACTGAAAATGAACGTGCGCGTCTTTCACTCTTCTCGAGGGACTTAGAAGAATTTTGTGATATTTTTTATTAAAATGGTGTATAAGGGTATATATATAAATATATTTTATGCACTGTATATGAGCTGGCGATTTCTAAGTCTGTGGTTCCGAGAGGGGGTAACCAGGCTCACTAATAAAGGTCAAGCCACTTGGCTGCCAGAATGCCCTGCTTCAGCACAGACCAGAAAGGCATTGTGATAAGCGTATCCCCGGTATAGTCAGGGGTTAATGGGAGTCGTCCCCGTCCCCCCAGTATACGGCCAGAACCATGGACCCGGTACTTGTGGTTCGGACTGTCTCCAACCAGCCATAATGTTGTGAGAGTGAAATTATGTCTAAGTCCAGCTTTGGTACATTAGAAGCAACTCTGAAACTTAACCTAAGCGTTTTTCGAAGCTACTTTTTGGCTAACTTCTTATAGGAAGGTCTAGGAGCTCTGAAAATGAACGTGCGCGTCTTTCACTCTTCCCGAGGGACATAGAAGAATTTTGTGATATTTTTTATTAAAATGGTGTATAAGGGTATATATATAAATATATTTTATGCACTGTATATGAGCTGGCGATTTCTAAGTCTGTGGTTCCGAGAGGGGGTAACCAGGCTCACTAATAAAGGTCAAGCCACTTGCCTGCCAGAATGCCCTGCTTCAGCACAGACCAGAAAGGCATTGTGATAAGCGTATCCCCGGTATAGTCAGTGGTTAATGGGAGTCCCCCCCGTCCCCCCAGTATACGCCCAGAACCATGGACCCGGTACTTGTGGTTCGGAATGTCTCCAACCAGCCATAATGTTGTGAGAGTGAAATTATGTCTAAGTCCAGCTTTGGTACATTAGAAGCATCTGAAACTTAACCTAAGCGTTTTTCGAAGCTACTTTTTGGCTAACTTCTTATAGGAAGGTCTAGGAGCTCTGAAAATGAACGTGCGTGTCTTTCACTCTTCCCGAGGGACTTAGATGAATTTTGTGATATTTTTTATTAAAATGGTGTATAAGGGTATATATATAAATATATTTTATGCACTGTATATGAGCTGGCGATTTCTAAGTCTGTGGTTCCGAGAGGGGGTAACCAGGCTCACTAATAAAGGTCAAGCCACTGGCTGCCAGAATGCCATCCTTCAGCACAGACCAGAAAGGCATTGTGATAAGCGTATCCCCGGTATAGTCAGGGGTTAATGGGAGTCGTCCCCTTCCCCCCAGTATACGGCCAGAACCATGGTCCCGGTACTTGTGGTTCGGACTGTCTCCAACCAGCCATAATGTTGTGAGAGTGAAATTATGTCTAAGTCCAGCTTTGGTACATTAGAAGCAACTCTGAAACTTAACCTAAGCGTTTTTCGAAGCTACTTTTTGGCTAACTTCTTATAGGAAGGTCTAGGAGCTCTGAAAATGAACGTGCGCGTCTTTCACTCTTCCCGAGGGACTTAGAAGAATTTTGTGATAATTTTTATTAAAATGGTGTATAAGGGTATATATATAAATATATTTTATGCACTGTATATGAGCTGGCGATTTCTAAGTCTGTGGTTCCGAGAGGGGGTAACCAGGCTCACTAATAAAGGTCAAGCCACTTGGCTGCCAGAATGCCCTGCTTCAGCACAGACCAGAAAGGCATTGTGATAAGCGTATCCCCGGTATAGTCAGGGGTTAATGGGAGTCGTCCCTGTCCCCCCAGTATACGGCCAGAACCATGGACCCGGTACTTGTGGTTCGGACTGTCTCCAACCAGCCATAATGTTGTGAGAGTGAAATTATGTCTAAGTCCAGCTTTGGTACATTAGAAGCAACTCTGAAACTTAACCTAAGCGTTTTTCGAAGCTACCTTTTGGCTAACTTCTTATTGGAAGGTCTAGGAGCTCTGAAAATGAACGTGCGCGTCTTTCACTCTTCCCGAGGGACTTAGAAGAATTTTGTGATAATTTTTATTAAAATGGTGTATAAGGGTATATATATAAATATATTTTATGCACTGTATATGAGCTGGCGATTTCTAAGTCTGTGGTTCCGAGAGGGGGTAACCAGGCTCACTAATAAAGGTCAAGCCACTTGGCTGCCAGAATGCCCTCCTTCAGCACAGACCAGAAAGGCATTGTGATAAGCGTATCCCCGGTATAGTCAGGGGTTAATGGGAGTCGTCCCCTTCCCCCCAGTATACGGCCAGAACCATGGACCCGGTACTTGTGGTTCGGACTGTCTCCAACCAGCCATAATGTTGTGAGAGTGAAATTATGTCTAAGTCCAGCTTTGGTACATTAGAAGCAACTCTGAAACTTAACCTAAGCGTTTTTCGAAGCTACTTTTTGGCTAACTTCTTATAGGAAGGTCTAGGAGCTCTGAAAATGAACGTTCGCGTCTTTCACTCTTCCCGAGGGACTTAGAAGAATTTTGTGATAATTTTTATTAAAATGGTGTATAAGGGTATATATATAAATATATTTTATGCACTGTATATGAGCTGTCGATTTCTAAGTCTGTGGTTCCGAGAGGGGGTAACCAGGCTCACTAATAAAGGTCAAGCCACTTGGCTGCCAGAATGCCCTGCTTCAGCACAGACCAGAAAGGCATTGTGATAAGCTTATTCCCGGTATAGTCAGGGGTTAATGGGAGTCGTCCCCGTCCCCCCAGTATACGCCCAGAACCATGGACCCGGTACTTGTGGTTCGGACTGTCTCCAACCAGCCATAATGTTGTGAGAGTGAAATTATGTCTAAGTCCAGCTTTCGTACATTAGAAGCAACTCTGAAACTTAACCTAAGCGTTTTTCGAAACTACTTTTTGGCTAACCTCTTATAGGAAGGTCTAGGAGCTCTGAAAATGAACTTGCGCGTCTTTCACTCTTCCCGAGGGACTTAGAAGAATTTTGTGATATTTTTTTATTAAAATGGTGTATAAGGGTATATATATAAATATATTTTATGCACTGTATATGAGCTGGCGATTTCTAAGTCTGTGGTTCCGAGAGGGGGTAACCAGGCTCACTAATAAAGGTCAAGCCACTTGGCTGCCAGAATGCCCTCCTTCAGCACAGACCAGAAAGGCATTGTGATAAGCGTATCCCCGGTATAGTCAGGGGTTAATGGGAGTCGCCCCCTTCCCCCCAGTATACGGCCAGAACCATGGACCCTGTACTTGTGGTTCGGACTGTCTCCAACCAGCCATAATGTTGTGAGAGTGAAATTATGTCTAAGTTCAGCTTTGGTACATTAGAAGCAACTCTGAAACTTAACCTAAGCGTTTTTCGAAGCTACTTTTTGGCTAACTTCTTATAGGAAGGTCTAGGAGCTCTGAAAATGAACGTGCGCGTCTTTCACTCTTCCCGAGGGACTTAGAAGAATTTTGTGATAATTTTTATTAAAATGGTGTATAAGGGTATATATATAAATATATTTTATGCACTGTATATGAGCTGGCGATTTCTAAGTCTGTGGTTCCGTGAGGGGGTAACCAGGCTCACTAATAAAGGTCAACCCACTTGGCTGCCAGAATGCCCTGCTTCAGCACAGACCAGAAAGGCATTGTGATAAGCGTATCCCCGGTATAGTCAGGGGTTAATGGGAGTCGTCCCCTTCCCCCCAGTATACGGCCAGAACCATGGACCCGGTACTTGTGGTTCGGACTGTCTCCAACCAGCCATAATGTTGTGAGAGTGAAATTATGTCTTAGTCCAGCTTTGGTACATTAGAAGCAACTCTGAAACTTAACCTAAGCGTTTTTCGAAGCTACTTTTTGGCTAACTTCTTATAGGAAGGTCTAGGAGCTCTGAAAATGAACGTGCGCGTCTTTCACTCTTCCCGAGGGACTTAGAAGAATTTTGTGATAATTTTTATTAAAATGGTGTATAAGGGTATATATATAAATATATTTTATGCACTGTATATGAGCTGGCGATTTCTAAGTCTGTGGTTCCGAGAGGGGGTAACCAGGCTCACTAATAAAGGTCAAGCCACTTGGCTGCCAGAATGCCCTGCTTCAGCACAGACCAGAAAGGCATTGTGATAAGCGTATCCCCGGTATAGTCAGGGGTTAATGGGAGTCGTCCCCGTCCCCCCAGTATACGCCCAGAACCATGGACCCGGTACTTGTGGTTCGGACTGTCTCCAACCAGCCATAATGTTGTGAGAGTGAAATTATGTCTAAGTCCAGCTTTGGTACATTAGAAGCAACTCTGAAACTTAACCTAAGCGTTTTTCGAAACTACTTTTTGGCTAACCTCTTATAGGAAGGTCTAGGAGCTCTGAAAATGAACGTGCGCGTCATTCACTCTTCCCGAGGGACTTACTGTAGAAGAATTTTGTGATATTTTTTTATTAATATGGTGTATAAGGGTATATATATAAATATATTTTATGCACTGTATATGAGCTGGCGATTTCTAAGTCTGTGGTTCCGAGAGGGGGTAACCAGGCTCACTAATAAAGGTCAAGCCACTTGGCTGCCAGAATGCCCTCCTTCAGCACAGACCAGAAAGGCATTGTGATAAGCGTATCCCCGGTAAAGTCAGGGGTTAATGGGAGTCGCCCCCTTCCCCCCAGTATACGGCCAGAACCATGGACCCGGTACTTGTGGTTCGGACTGTCTCCAACCAGCCATAATGTTGTGAGAGTGAAATTATGTCTAAGTCCAGCTTTGGTACATTAGAAGCAACTCTGAAACTTAACCTAAGCTTTTTTCGAAAATACTTTTTGGCTAACTTCTTATAGGAAGGTCTAGGAGCTCTGAAAATGAACGTGCGCGTCTTTCACTCTTCCCGAGGGACTTAGAAGAATTTTGTGATATTTTTTATTAAAATGGTGTATAAGGGTATATATATAAATATATTTTATGCACTGTATATGAGCTGGCGATTTCTAAGTCTGTGGTTCCGAGAGGGGGTAACCAGGCTCACTAATAAAGGTCAAGCCACTTGGCTGCCAGAATGCCCTGCTTCAGCACAGACCAGAAAGGCATTGTGATAAGCGTATCCCCGGTATTGTCAGGGGTTAATGGGAGTCGTCCCCGTCCCCCCAGTATACGGCCAGAACCATGGACCCGGTACTTGTGGTTCGGACTGTCTCCAACCAGCCATAATGTTGTGAGAGTGAAATTATGTCTTAGTCCAGCTTTGGTACATTAGAAGCAACTCTGAAACTTAACCTAAGCGTTTTTCGAAGCTACTTTTTGGCTAACTTCTTATAGGAAGGTCTAGGAGCTCTGAAAATGAACGTGCGCGTCTTTCACTCTTCCCGAGGGACTTAGAAGAATTTTGTGATATTTTTTATTAAAATGGTGTATAAGGGTATATATATATAAATATATTTTATGCACTGTATATGAGCTGGCGATTTCTAAGTCTGTGGTTCCGAGAGGGGGTAACCAGGCTCACTAATAAAGGTCAAGCCACTTGGCTGCCAGAATGCCCTGCTTCAGCACAGACCAGAAAGGCATTGTGATAAGCGTATCCCCGGTATAGTCAGGGGTTAATGGGAGTCGTCCCCGTCCCCCCAGTATACGGCCAGAACCATGGACCCTGTACTTGTGGGTCGGACTGTCTCCAACCAGCCATAATGTTGTGAGAGTGAAATTATGTCTAAGTCCAGATATGGTACATTAGAAGCAACTCTGAAACTTAACCTAAGCGTTTTTCGAAGCTACTTTTTGGCTAACTTCTTATAGGAAGGTCTAGAAGCTCTGAAAATGAACGTGCGCGTCTTTCACTCTTCCCGAGGGACTTAGAAGAATTTTGTGATAATTTTTATTAAAATGGTGTATAAGGGTATATATATAAATATATTTTATGCACTGTATATGAGCTGGCGATTTCTAAGTCTGTGGTTCCGAGAGGGGGTAACCAGGCTCACTAATAAAGGTCAAGCCACTTGGCTGCCAGAATGCCCTGCTTCAGCACAGACCAGAAAGGCATTGTGATAAGCGTATCCCCGGTATAGTCAGTGGTTAATGGGAGTCCCCCCCGTCCCCCCAGTATACGCCCAGAACCATGGACCCGGTACTTGTGGTTCGGAATGTCTCCAACCAGCCATAATGTTGTGAGAGTGAAATTATGTCTAAGTCCAGCTTTGGTACATTAGAAGCATCTGAAACTTAACCTAAGCGTTTTTCGAAAATACTTTTTGGCTAACTTCTTATAGGAAGGTCTAGGAGCTCTGAAAATGAACGTGCGCGTCTTTCACTCTTCCCGAGGGACTTAGAAGAATTTTGTGATAATTTTTATTAAAATGGTGTATAAGGGTATATATATAAATATATTTTATGCACTGTATATGAGCTGGCGATTTCTAAGTCTGTGGTTCCGAGAGGGGGTAACCAGGCTCACTAATAAAGGTCAAGCCACTTGGCTGCCAGAATGCCCTGCTTCAGCACAGACCAGAAAGGCATTGTGATAAGCGTATCCCCGGTATAGTCAGGGGTTAATGGGAGTCGTCCCTGTCCCCCCAGTATACGGCCAGAACCATGGACCCGGTACTTGTGGTTCGGACTGTCTCCAACCAGCCATAATGTTGTGAGAGTGAAATTATGTCTAAGTCCAGCTTTGGTACATTAGAAGCAACTCTCAAACTTAACCTAAGCGTTTTTCGAAGCTACTTTTGGCTAACTTCTTATAGGAAGGTCTAAGAGCTCTGAAAATGAACGTGCGCGTCTTTCACTCTTCCCGAGGGACTTAGATGAATTTTGTGATATTTTTTATTAAAATGGTGTATAAGGGTATATATATAAATATATTTTATGCACTGTATATGAGCTGGCGATTTCTAAGTCTGTGGTTCCGAGAGGGGGTAACCAGGCTCACTAATAAAGGTCAAGCCACTTGGCTGCCAGAATGCCCTGCTTCAGCACAGACCAGAAAGGCATTGTGATAAGCGTATCCCCGGTATAGTCAGGGGTTAATGGGAGTCGTCCCCGTCCCCCCAGTATACGGCCAGAACCATGGACCCGGTACTTGTGGTTCGGACTGTCTCCAACCAGCCATAATGTGGTGAGAGTGAAATTATGTCTAAGTCCAGCTTTGGAACATTAGAAGCAACTCTGAAACTTAACCTAAGCGTTTTTCGAAGCTACTTTTTGGCTAACTTCTTATAGGAAGGTCTAGGAGCTCTGAAAATGAACGTGCGCGTCTTTCACTCTTCCCGAGGGACTTAGAAGAATTTTGTGATATTTTTTATTAAAATGGTGTATAAGGGTATATATATAAATATATTTTATGCACTGTACATGAGCTGGCGATTTCTAAGTCTGTGGTTCCGAGAGGGGGTAACCAGGCTCACTAATAAAGGTCAAGCAACTTGGCTGCCAGAATGCCCTGCTTCAGCACAGACCAGAAAGGCATTGTGATAAGCGTATCCCCGGTATAGTCAGGGGTTAATTGGAGTCGTCCCCCCAGTATACGGCCAGAACCATGGACCCGGTACTTGTGGTTCGGACTGTCTCCAACCAGCCATAATGTTGTGAGAGTGAAATTATGTCTAAGTCCAGCTTTGGTACATTAGAAGCAACTCTGAAACTTAACCTAAGCGTTTTTCGAAGCTACTTTTTGGCTAACTTCTTATAGGAAGGTCTAGGAGCTCTGAAAATGAACGTGCGCGTCTTTCACTCTTCCCGAGGGACTTAGAAGAATTTTGTGATATTTTTTATTAAAATGGTGTATAAGGGTATATATATAAATATATTTTATGCACTGTATATGAGCTGGCGATTTCTAAGTCTGTGGTTCCGAGAGGGGGTAACCAGGCTCACTAATAAAGGTCAAGCCACTTGGCTGCCAGAATGCCCTGCTTCAGCACAGACCAGAAAGGCATTGTGATAAGCGTATCCTCGGTATAGTCAGGGGTTAATGGGAGTCGTCCCCGTCCCCCCAGTATACGGCCAGAACCATGGACCCGGTACTTGTGGTTCGGACTGTCTCCAACCAGCCATAATGTGGTGAGAGTGAAATTATGTCTAAGTCCAGCTTTGGTACATTAGAAGCAACTCTGAAACTTAACCTAAGCGTTTTTCGAAGCTACTTTTTGGCTAACTTCTTATAGGAAGGTCTAGGAGCTCTGAAAATGAACGTGCGCGTCTTTCACTCTTCCCGAGGGACTTAGAAGAATTTTGTGATATTTTTTATTAAAATGGTGTATAAGGGTATATATATAAATATATTTTATGCACTGTATATGAGCTGGCGATTTCTAAGTCTGTGGTTCCGAGAGGGGGTAACCAGGCTCACTAATAAAGGTCAAGCCACTTGGCTGCCAGAATGCCCTGCTTCAGCACAGACCAGAAAGGCATTGTGATAAGCGTATCCCCGGTATAGTCAGGGGTTAATGGGAGTCGTCCCCATCCCCCCAGTATACGGCCAGAACCATGGACCCGGTACTTGTGTTTCGGACTGTCTCCAACCAGCCATAATATTGTGAGAGTGAAATTATGTCTAAGTCCAGCTTTGGTACATTAGAAGCAACTCTGAAACTTAACCTAAGCGTTTTTCGAAGCTACTTTTTGGCTAACTTCTTATAGGAAGGTCTAGGAGCTCTGAAAATGAACGTGCGCGTCTTTCACTCTTCTCGAGGGACTTAGAAGAATTTTGTGATATTTTTTATTAAAATGGTGTATAAGGGTATATATATAAATATATTTTATGCACTGTATATGAGCTGGCGATTTCTAAGTCTGTGGTTCCGAGAGGGGGTAACCAGGCTCACTAATAAAGGTCAAGCCACTTGGCTGCCAGAATGCCCTGCTTCAGCACAGACCAGAAAGGCATTGTGATAAGCGTATCCTCGGTATAGTCAGGGGTTAATGGGAGTCGTCCCCGTCCCCCCAGTATACGGCCAGAACCATGGACCCGGTACTTGTGGTTCGGACTGTCTCCAACCAGCCATAATGTGGTGAGAGTGAAATTATGTCTAAGTCCAGCTTTGGTACATTAGAAGCAACTCTGAAACTTAACCTAAGCGTTTTTCGAAGCTACTTTTTGGCTAACTTCTTATAGGAAGGTCTAGGAGCTCTGAAAATGAACGTGCGCGTCTTTCACTCTTCCCGAGGGACTTAGAAGAATTTTGTGATATTTTTTATTAAAATGGTGTATAAGGGTATATATATAAATATATTTTATGCACTGTATATGAGCTGGCGATTTCTAAGTCTGTGGTTCCGAGAGGGGGTAACCAGGCTCACTAATAAAGGTCAAGCCACTTGGCTGCCAGAATGCCCTGCTTCAGCACAGACCAGAAAGGCATTGTGATAAGCGTATCCCCGGTATAGTCAGGGGTTAATGGGAGTCGTCCCCATCCCCCCAGTATACGGCCAGAACCATGGACCCGGTACTTGTGTTTCGGACTGTCTCCAACCAGCCATAATATTGTGAGAGTGAAATTATGTCTAAGTCCAGCTTTGGTACATTAGAAGCAACTCTGAAACTTAACCTAAGCGTTTTTCGAAGCTACTTTTTGGCTAACTTCTTATAGGAAGGTCTAGGAGCTCTGAAAATGAACGTGCGCGTCTTTCACTCTTCTCGAGGGACTTAGAAGAATTTTGTGATATTTTTTATTAAAATGGTGTATAAGGGTATATATATAAATATATTTTATGCACTGTATATGAGCTGGCGATTTCTAAGTCTGTGGTTCCGAGAGGGGGTAACCAGGCTCACTAATAAAGGTCAAGCCACTTGGCTGCCAGAATGCCCTGCTTCAGCACAGACCAGAAAGGCATTGTGATAAGCGTATCCCCGGTATAGTCAGGGGTTAATTGGAGTCGTCCCCGTCTCCCAAGTATACGGCCAGAACCATGGACCCGGTACTTGTGGTTCGGACTCTCTCCAACCAGCCATAATGTTGTGAGAGTGAAATTATGTCTAAGTCCAGCTTTGGTACATTAGAAGCAACTCTGAAACTTAACCTAAGCGTTTTTCGAAGCTACTTTTTGGCTAACTTCTTATAGGAAGGTCTAGGAGCTCTGAAAATGAACGTGCGCGTCTTTCACTCTTCCCGAGGGACTTAGAAGAATTTTGTGATATTTTTTGTTAAAATGGTGTATAAGGGTATATATATAAATATATTTTATGCACTGTATATGAGCTGGCGATTTCTAAGTCTGTGGTTCCGAGAGGGGGTAACCAGGCTCACTAATAAAGGTCAAGCCACTTGGCTGCCAGAATGCCCTGCTTCAGCACAGACCAGAAAGGCATTGTGATAAGCGTATCCCCGGTATAGTCAGGGGTTAATTGGAGTCGTCCCCGTCCCCCAAGTATACGGCCAGAACCATGGACCCGGTACTTGTGGTTCGGACTCTCTCCAACCAGCCATAATGTTGTGAGAGTGAAATTATGTCTAAGTCCAGCTTTGGTACATTAGAAGCAACTCTGAAACTTAACCTAAGCTTTTTTCGAAGCTACTTTTTGGCTAACTTCTTATAGGAAGGTCTAGGAGCTCTGAAAATGAACGTGCGCGTCTTTCACTCTTCCCGAGGGACTTAGAAGAATTTTGTGATATTTTTTATTAAAATGGTGTATAAGGGTATATATATAAATATATTTTATGCACTGTATATGAGCTGGCGATTTCTAAGTCTGTGGTTCCGAGAGGGGGTAACCAGGCTCACTAATAAAGGTCAAGCCACTTGGCTGCCAGAATGCCCTGCTTCAGCACAGACCAGAAAGGCATTGTGATAAGCGTATCCTCGGTATAGTCAGGGGTTAATGGGAGTCGTCCCCGTCCCCCCAGTATACGGCCAGAACCATGGACCCGGTACTTGTGGTTCGGACTGTCTCCAACCAGCCATAATGTGGTGAGAGTGAAATTATGTCTAAGTCCAGCTTTGGTACATTAGAAGCAACTCTGAAACTTAACCTAAGCGTTTTTCGATGCTACTTTTTGGCTAACTTCTTATAGGAAGGTCTAGGAGCTCTGAAAATTAACGTGCGCGTCTTTCACTCTTCCCGAGGGACTTAGAAGAATTTTGTGATAATTTTTATTAAAATGGTGTATAAGGGTATATATATATATAAATATATTTTATGCACTGTATATGAGCTGGCGATTTCTAAGTCTGTGGTTCCGAGAGGGGGTAACCAGGCTCACTAATAAAGGTCAAGCCACTTGGCTGCCAGAATGCCCTGCTTCAGCACAGACCAGAAAGGCATTGTGATAAGCGTATCCCCGGTATAGTCAGGGATTAATGGGAGTCGTCCCCGTCCCCCCAGTATACGGCCAGAACCATGGACCCGGTACTTGTGGTTCGGACTGTCTCCAACCAGCCATAATGTGGTGAGAGTGAAATTATGTCTAAGTCCAGCTTTGGAACATTAGAAGCAACTCTGAAACTTAACCTAAGCGTTTTACGAAGCTACTTTTTGGCTAACTTCTTATAGGAAGGTCTAGGAGCTCTGAAAATGAACGTGCGCGTCTTTCACTCTTCCCGAGGGACTTAGAAGAATTTTGTGATATTCTTTATTAAAATGGTGTATAAGGGTATATATATAAATATATTTTATGCACTGTACATGAGCTGGCGATTTCTAAGTCTGTGGTTCCGAGAGGGGGTAACCAGGCTCACTAATAAAGGTCAAGCAACTTGGCTGCCAGAATGCCCTGCTTCAGCACAGACCAGAAAGACATTGTGATAAGCGTATCCCCGGTATAGTCAGGGGTTAATTGGAGTCGTCCCCCCAGTATACGGCCAGAACCATGGACCCGGTACTTGTGGTTTGGACTGTCTCCAACCAGCCATAATGTTGTGAGAGTGAAATTATGTCTAAGTCCAGCTTTGGTACATTAGAAGCAACTCTGAAACTTAACCTAAGCGTTTTTCGAAGCTACTTTTTGGCTAACTTCTTATAGGAAGGTCTAGGAGCTCTGAAAATGAACGTGCGCGTCTTTCACTCTTCCCGAGGGACTTAGAAGAATTTTGTGATATTTTTTATTAAAATGGTGTATAAGGGTATATATATAAATATATTTTATGCACTGTATATGAGCTGGCGATTTCTAAGTCTGTGGTTCCGAGAGGGGGTAACCAGGCTCACTAATAAAGGTCAAGCCACTTGGCTGCCAGAATGCCCTGCTTCAGCACAGAACAGAAAGGCATTGTGATAAGCGTATCCCCGGTATAGTCAGGGGTTAATGGGAGTCGTCCCCGTCCCCCCAGTATACGGCCAGAACCATGGACCCGGTACTTGTGGTTCGGACTGTCTCCAACCAGCCATAATGTGGTGAGAGTGAAATTATGTCTAAGTCCAGCTTTGGAACATTAGAAGCAACTCTGAAACTTAACCTAAGCGTTTTTCGAAGCTACTTTTTGGCTAACTTCTTATAGGAAGGTCTAGGAGCTCTGAAAATGAACGTGCGCGTCTTTCACTCTTCCCGAGGGACTTAGAAGAATTTTGTGATAATTTTTATTAAAATGGTGTATAAGGGTATATATATAAATATATTTTATGCACTGTATATGAGCTGGCGATTTCTAAGTCTGTGGTTCCGAGAGGGGGTAACCAGGCTCACTAATAAAGGTCAAGCCACTTGGCTGCCAGAATGCCCTGCTTCAGCACAGACCAGAAAGGCATTGTGATAAGCGTATCCCCGGTATAGTCAGGGGTTAATGGGAGTCGTCCCTGTCCCCCCAGTATACGGCCAGAACCATGGACCCGGTACTTGTGGTTCGGACTGTCTCCAACCAGCCATAATGTTGTGAGAGTGAAATTATGTCTAAGTCCAGCTTTGGTACATTAGAAGCAACTCTGAAACTTAACCTAAGCGTTTTTCGAAGCTACCTTTTGGCTAACTTCTTATTGGAAGGTCTAGGAGCTCTGAAAATGAACGTGCGCGTCTTTCACTCTTCCCGAGGGACTTAGAAGAATTTTGTGATAATTTTTATTAAAATGGTGTATAAGGGTATATATATAAATATATTTTATGCACTGTATATGAGCTGGCGATTTCTAAGTCTGTGGTTCCGAGAGGGGGTAACCAGGCTCACTAATAAAGGTCAAGCCACTTGGCTGCCAGAATGCCCTCCTTCAGCACAGACCAGAAAGGCATTGTGATAAGCGTATCCCCGGTATAGTCAGGGGTTAATGGGAGTCGTCCCCTTCCCCCCAGTATACGGCCAGAACCATGGACCCGGTACTTGTGGTTCGGACTGTCTCCAACCAGCCATAATGTTGTGAGAGTGAAATTATGTCTAAGTCCAGCTTTGGTACATTAGAAGCAACTCTGAAACTTAACCTAAGCGTTTTTCGAAGCTACTTTTTGGCTAACTTCTTATAGGAAGGTCTAGGAGCTCTGAAAATGAACGTGCGCGTCTTTCACTCTTCCCGAGGGACTTAGAAGAATTTTGTGATAATTTTTATTAAAATGGTGTATAAGGGTATATATATAAATATATTTTATGCACTGTATATGAGCTGTCGATTTCTAAGTCTGTGGTTCCGAGAGGGGGTAACCAGGCTCACTAATAAAGGTCAAGCCACTTGGCTGCCAGAATGCCCTGCTTCAGCACAGACCAGAAAGGCATTGTGATAAGCTTATTCCCGGTATAGTCAGGGGTTAATGGGAGTCGTCCCCGTCCCCCCAGTATACGCCCAGAACCATGGACCCGGTACTTGTGGTTCGGACTGTCTCCAACCAGCCATAATGTTGTGAGAGTGAAATTATGTCTAAGTCCAGCTTTCGTACATTAGAAGCAACTCTGAAACTTAACCTAAGCGTTTTTCGAAACTACTTTTTGGCTAACCTCTTATAGGAAGGTCTAGGAGCTCTGAAAATGAACTTGCGCGTCTTTCACTCTTCCCGAGGGACTTAGAAGAATTTTGTGATATTTTTTTATTAAAATGGTGTATAAGGGTATATATATAAATATATTTTATGCACTGTATATGAGCTGGCGATTTCTAAGTCTGTGGTTCCGAGAGGGGGTAACCAGGCTCACTAATAAAGGTCAAGCCACTTGGCTGCCAGAATGCCCTCCTTCAGCACAGACCAGAAAGGCATTGTGATAAGCGTATCCCCGGTATAGTCAGGGGTTAATGGGAGTCGCCCCCTTCCCCCCAGTATACGGCCAGAACCATGGACCCTGTACTTGTGGTTCGGACTGTCTCCAACCAGCCATAATGTTGTGAGAGTGAAATTATGTCTAAGTTCAGCTTTGGTACATTAGAAGCAACTCTGAAACTTAACCTAAGCGTTTTTCGAAGCTACTTTTTGGCTAACTTCTTATAGGAAGGTCTAGGAGCTCTGAAAATGAACGTGCGCGTCTTTCACTCTTCCCGAGGGACTTAGAAGAATTTTGTGATAATTTTTATTAAAATGGTGTATAAGGGTATATATATAAATATATTTTATGCACTGTATATGAGCTGGCGATTTCTAAGTCTGTGGTTCCGTGAGGGGGTAACCAGGCTCACTAATAAAGGTCAACCCACTTGGCTGCCAGAATGCCCTGCTTCAGCACAGACCAGAAAGGCATTGTGATAAGCGTATCCCCGGTATAGTCAGGGGTTAATGGGAGTCGTCCCCTTCCCCCCAGTATACGGCCAGAACCATGGACCCGGTACTTGTGGTTCGGACTGTCTCCAACCAGCCATAATGTTGTGAGAGTGAAATTATGTCTTAGTCCAGCTTTGGTACATTAGAAGCAACTCTGAAACTTAACCTAAGCGTTTTTCGAAGCTACTTTTTGGCTAACTTCTTATAGGAAGGTCTAGGAGCTCTGAAAATGAACGTGCGCGTCTTTCACTCTTCCCGAGGGACTTAGAAGAATTTTGTGATAATTTTTATTAAAATGGTGTATAAGGGTATATATATAAATATATTTTATGCACTGTATATGAGCTGGCGATTTCTAAGTCTGTGGTTCCGAGAGGGGGTAACCAGGCTCACTAATAAAGGTCAAGCCACTTGGCTGCCAGAATGCCCTCCTTCAGCACAGACCAGAAAGGCATTGTGATAAGCGTATCCCCGGTATAGTCAGGGGTTAATGGGAGTCGCCCCCTTCCCCCCAGTATACGGCCAGAACCATGGACCCGGTACTTGTGGTTCGGACTGTCTCCAACCAGCCATAATGTTGTGAGAGTGAAATTATGTCTAAGTCCAGCTTTGGTACATTAGAAGCAACTCTGAAACTTAACCTAAGCGTTTTTCGAAACTACTTTTTGGCTAACCTCTTATAGGAAGGTCTAGGAGCTCTGAAAATGAACGTGCGCGTCATTCACTCTTCCCGAGGGACTTACTGTAGAAGAATTTTGTGATATTTTTTTATTAATATGGTGTATAAGGGTATATATATAAATATATTTTATGCACTGTATATGAGCTGGCGATTTCTAAGTCTGTGGTTCCGAGAGGGGGTAACCAGGCTCACTAATAAAGGTCAAGCCACTTGGCTGCCAGAATGCCCTCCTTCAGCACAGACCAGAAAGGCATTGTGATAAGCGTATCCCCGGTAAAGTCAGGGGTTAATGGGAGTCGCCCCCTTCCCCCCAGTATACGGCCAGAACCATGGACCCGGTACTTGTGGTTCGGACTGTCTCCAACCAGCCATAATGTTGTGAGAGTGAAATTATGTCTAAGTCCAGCTTTGGTACATTAGAAGCAACTCTGAAACTTAACCTAAGCTTTTTTCGAAAATACTTTTTGGCTAACTTCTTATAGGAAGGTCTAGGAGCTCTGAAAATGAACGTGCGCGTCTTTCACTCTTCCCGAGGGACTTAGAAGAATTTTGTGATATTTTTTATTAAAATGGTGTATAAGGGTATATATATAAATATATTTTATGCACTGTATATGAGCTGGCGATTTCTAAGTCTGTGGTTCCGAGAGGGGGTAACCAGGCTCACTAATAAAGGTCAAGCCACTTGGCTGCCAGAATGCCCTGCTTCAGCACAGACCAGAAAGGCATTGTGATAAGCGTATCCCCGGTATTGTCAGGGGTTAATGGGAGTCGTCCCCGTCCCCCCAGTATACGGCCAGAACCATGGACCCGGTACTTGTGGTTCGGACTGTCTCCAACCAGCCATAATGTTGTGAGAGTGAAATTATGTCTTAGTCCAGCTTTGGTACATTAGAAGCAACTCTGAAACTTAACCTAAGCGTTTTTCGAAGCTACTTTTTGGCTAACTTCTTATAGGAAGGTCTAGGAGCTCTGAAAATGAACGTGCGCGTCTTTCACTCTTCCCGAGGGACTTAGAAGAATTTTGTGATATTTTTTATTAAAATGGTGTATAAGGGTATATATATATAAATATATTTTATGCACTGTATATGAGCTGGCGATTTCTAAGTCTGTGGTTCCGAGAGGGGGTAACCAGGCTCACTAATAAAGGTCAAGCCACTTGGCTGCCAGAATGCCCTGCTTCAGCACAGACCAGAAAGGCATTGTGATAAGCGTATCCCCGGTATAGTCAGGGGTTAATGGGAGTCGTCCCCGTCCCCCCAGTATACGGCCAGAACCATGGACCCTGTACTTGTGGGTCGGACTGTCTCCAACCAGCCATAATGTTGTGAGAGTGAAATTATGTCTAAGTCCAGATATGGTACATTAGAAGCAACTCTGAAACTTAACCTAAGCGTTTTTCGAAGCTACTTTTTGGCTAACTTCTTATAGGAAGGTCTAGAAGCTCTGAAAATGAACGTGCGCGTCTTTCACTCTTCCCGAGGGACTTAGAAGAATTTTGTGATAATTTTTATTAAAATGGTGTATAAGGGTATATATATAAATATATTTTATGCACTGTATATGAGCTGGCGATTTCTAAGTCTGTGGTTCCGAGAGGGGGTAACCAGGCTCACTAATAAAGGTCAAGCCACTTGGCTGCCAGAATGCCCTGCTTCAGCACAGACCAGAAAGGCATTGTGATAAGCGTATCCCCGGTATAGTCAGTGGTTAATGGGAGTCCCCCCCGTCCCCCCAGTATACGCCCAGAACCATGGACCCGGTACTTGTGGTTCGGAATGTCTCCAACCAGCCATAATGTTGTGAGAGTGAAATTATGTCTAAGTCCAGCTTTGGTACATTAGAAGCATCTGAAACTTAACCTAAGCGTTTTTCGAAAATACTTTTTGGCTAACTTCTTATAGGAAGGTCTAGGAGCTCTGAAAATGAACGTGCGCGTCTTTCACTCTTCCCGAGGGACTTAGAAGAATTTTGTGATAATTTTTATTAAAATGGTGTATAAGGGTATATATATAAATATATTTTATGCACTGTATATGAGCTGGCGATTTCTAAGTCTGTGGTTCCGAGAGGGGGTAACCAGGCTCACTAATAAAGGTCAAGCCACTTGGCTGCCAGAATGCCCTGCTTCAGCACAGACCAGAAAGGCATTGTGATAAGCGTATCCCCGGTATAGTCAGGGGTTAATGGGAGTCGTCCCTGTCCCCCCAGTATACGGCCAGAACCATGGACCCGGTACTTGTGGTTCGGACTGTCTCCAACCAGCCATAATGTTGTGAGAGTGAAATTATGTCTAAGTCCAGCTTTGGTACATTAGAAGCAACTCTCAAACTTAACCTAAGCGTTTTTCGAAGCTACTTTTGGCTAACTTCTTATAGGAAGGTCTAAGAGCTCTGAAAATGAACGTGCGCGTCTTTCACTCTTCCCGAGGGACTTAGATGAATTTTGTGATATTTTTTATTAAAATGGTGTATAAGGGTATATATATATAAATATATTTTATGCACTGTATATGAGCTGGCGATTTCTAAGTCTGTGGTTCCGAGAGGGGGTAACCAGGCTCACTAATAAAGGTCAAGCCACTTGGCTGCCAGAATGCCCTGCTTCAGCACAGACCAGAAAGGCATTGTGATAAGCGTATCCCCGGTATAGTCAGGGGTTAATGGGAGTCGTCCCCGTCCCCCCAGTATACGGCCAGAACCATGGACCCGGTACTTGTGGTTCGGACTGTCTCCAACCAGCCATAATGTGGTGAGAGTGAAATTATGTCTAAGTCCAGCTTTGGAACATTAGAAGCAACTCTGAAACTTAACCTAAGCGTTTTTCGAAGCTACTTTTTGGCTAACTTCTTATAGGAAGGTCTAGGAGCTCTGAAAATGAACGTGCGCGTCTTTCACTCTTCCAGAGGGACTTAGAAGAATTTTGTGATATTTTTTATTAAAATGGTGTATAAGGGTATATATATAAATATATTTTATGCACTGTACATGAGCTGGCGATTTCTAAGTCTGTGGTTCCGAGAGGGGGTAACCAGGCTCACTAATAAAGGTCAAGCAACTTGGCTGCCAGAATGCCCTGCTTCAGCACAGACCAGAAAGGCATTGTGATAAGCGTATCCCCGGTATAGTCAGGGGTTAATTGGAGTCGTCCCCCCAGTATACGGCCAGAACCATGGACCCGGTACTTGTGGTTCGGACTGTCTCCAACCAGCCATAATGTTGTGAGAGTGAAATTATGTCTAAGTCCAGCTTTGGTACATTAGAAGCAACTCTGAAACTTAACCTAAGCGTTTTTCGAAGCTACTTTTTGGCTAACTTCTTATAGGAAGGTCTAGGAGCTCTGAAAATGAACGTGCGCGTCTTTCACTCTTCCCGAGGGACTTAGAAGAATTTTGTGATATTTTTTATTAAAATGGTGTATAAGGGTATATATATAAATATATTTTATGCACTGTATATGAGCTGGCGATTTCTAAGTCTGTGGTTCCGAGAGGGGGTAACCAGGCTCACTAATAAAGGTCAAGCCACTTGGCTGCCAGAATGCCCTGCTTCAGCACAGACCAGAAAGGCATTGTGATAAGCGTATCCTCGGTATAGTCAGGGGTTAATGGGAGTCGTCCCCGTCCCCCCAGTATACGGCCAGAACCATGGACCCGGTACTTGTGGTTCGGACTGTCTCCAACCAGCCATAATGTGGTGAGAGTGAAATTATGTCTAAGTCCAGCTTTGGTACATTAGAAGCAACTCTGAAACTTAACCTAAGCGTTTTTCGAAGCTACTTTTTGGCTAACTTCTTATAGGAAGGTCTAGGAGCTCTGAAAATGAACGTGCGCGTCTTTCACTCTTCCCGAGGGACTTAGAAGAATTTTGTGATATTTTTTATTAAAATGGTGTATAAGGGTATATATATATAAATATATTTTATGCACTGTATATGAGCTGGCGATTTCTAAGTCTGTGGTTCCGAGAGGGGGTAACCAGGCTCACTAATAAAGGTCAAGCCACTTGGCTGCCAGAATGCCCTGCTTCAGCACAGACCAGAAAGGCATTGTGATAAGCGTATCCCCGGTATAGTCAGGGGTTAATGGGAGTCGTCCCCGTCCCCCCAGTATACGGCCAGAACCATGGACCCTGTACTTGTGGGTCGGACTGTCTCCAACCAGCCATAATGTTGTGAGAGTGAAATTATGTCTAAGTCCAGATATGGTACATTAGAAGCAACTCTGAAACTTAACCTAAGCGTTTTTCGAAGCTACTTTTTGGCTAACTTCTTATAGGAAGGTCTAGAAGCTCTGAAAATGAACGTGCGCGTCTTTCACTCTTCCCGAGGGACTTAGAAGAATTTTGTGATAATTTTTATTAAAATGGTGTATAAGGGTATATATATAAATATATTTTATGCACTGTATATGAGCTGGCGATTTCTAAGTCTGTGGTTCCGAGAGGGGGTAACCAGGCTCACTAATAAAGGTCAAGCCACTTGGCTGCCAGAATGCCCTGCTTCAGCACAGACCAGAAAGGCATTGTGATAAGCGTATCCCCGGTATAGTCAGTGGTTAATGGGAGTCCCCCCCGTCCCCCCAGTATACGCCCAGAACCATGGACCCGGTACTTGTGGTTCGGAATGTCTCCAACCAGCCATAATGTTGTGAGAGTGAAATTATGTCTAAGTCCAGCTTTGGTACATTAGAAGCATCTGAAACTTAACCTAAGCGTTTTTCGAAAATACTTTTTGGCTAACTTCTTATAGGAAGGTCTAGGAGCTCTGAAAATGAACGTGCGCGTCTTTCACTCTTCCCGAGGGACTTAGAAGAATTTTGTGATAATTTTTATTAAAATGGTGTATAAGGGTATATATATAAATATATTTTATGCACTGTATATGAGCTGGCGATTTCTAAGTCTGTGGTTCCGAGAGGGGGTAACCAGGCTCACTAATAAAGGTCAAGCCACTTGGCTGCCAGAATGCCCTGCTTCAGCACAGACCAGAAAGGCATTGTGATAAGCGTATCCCCGGTATAGTCAGGGGTTAATGGGAGTCGTCCCTGTCCCCCCAGTATACGGCCAGAACCATGGACCCGGTACTTGTGGTTCGGACTGTCTCCAACCAGCCATAATGTTGTGAGAGTGAAATTATGTCTAAGTCCAGCTTTGGTACATTAGAAGCAACTCTCAAACTTAACCTAAGCGTTTTTCGAAGCTACTTTTGGCTAACTTCTTATAGGAAGGTCTAAGAGCTCTGAAAATGAACGTGCGCGTCTTTCACTCTTCCCGAGGGACTTAGATGAATTTTGTGATATTTTTTATTAAAATGGTGTATAAGGGTATATATATAAATATATTTTATGCACTGTATATGAGCTGGCGATTTCTAAGTCTGTGGTTCCGAGAGGGGGTAACCAGGCTCACTAATAAAGGTCAAGCCACTTGGCTGCCAGAATGCCCTGCTTCAGCACAGACCAGAAAGGCATTGTGATAAGCGTATCCCCGGTATAGTCAGGGGTTAATGGGAGTCGTCCCCGTCCCCCCAGTATACGGCCAGAACCATGGACCCGGTACTTGTGGTTCGGACTGTCTCCAACCAGCCATAATGTGGTGAGAGTGAAATTATGTCTAAGTCCAGCTTTGGAACATTAGAAGCAACTCTGAAACTTAACCTAAGCGTTTTTCGAAGCTACTTTTTGGCTAACTTCTTATAGGAAGGTCTAGGAGCTCTGAAAATGAACGTGCGCGTCTTTCACTCTTCCCGAGGGACTTAGAAGAATTTTGTGATATTTTTTATTAAAATGGTGTATAAGGGTATATATATAAATATATTTTATGCACTGTACATGAGCTGGCGATTTCTAAGTCTGTGGTTCCGAGAGGGGGTAACCAGGCTCACTAATAAAGGTCAAGCAACTTGGCTGCCAGAATGCCCTGCTTCAGCACAGACCAGAAAGGCATTGTGATAAGCGTATCCCCGGTATAGTCAGGGGTTAATTGGAGTCGTCCCCCCAGTATACGGCCAGAACCATGGACCCGGTACTTGTGGTTCGGACTGTCTCCAACCAGCCATAATGTTGTGAGAGTGAAATTATGTCTAAGTCCAGCTTTGGTACATTAGAAGCAACTCTGAAACTTAACCTAAGCGTTTTTCGAAGCTACTTTTTGGCTAACTTCTTATAGGAAGGTCTAGGAGCTCTGAAAATGAACGTGCGCGTCTTTCACTCTTCCCGAGGGACTTAGAAGAATTTTGTGATATTTTTTATTAAAATGGTGTATAAGGGTATATATATAAATATATTTTATGCACTGTATATGAGCTGGCGATTTCTAAGTCTGTGGTTCCGAGAGGGGGTAACCAGGCTCACTAATAAAGGTCAAGCCACTTGGCTGCCAGAATGCCCTGCTTCAGCACAGACCAGAAAGGCATTGTGATAAGCGTATCCTCGGTATAGTCAGGGGTTAATGGGAGTCGTCCCCGTCCCCCCAGTATACGGCCAGAACCATGGACCCGGTACTTGTGGTTCGGACTGTCTCCAACCAGCCATAATGTGGTGAGAGTGAAATTATGTCTAAGTCCAGCTTTGGTACATTAGAAGCAACTCTGAAACTTAACCTAAGCGTTTTTCGAAGCTACTTTTTGGCTAACTTCTTATAGGAAGGTCTAGGAGCTCTGAAAATGAACGTGCGCGTCTTTCACTCTTCCCGAGGGACTTAGAAGAATTTTGTGATATTTTTTATTAAAATGGTGTATAAGGGTATATATATAAATATATTTTATGCACTGTATATGAGCTGGCGATTTCTAAGTCTGTGGTTCCGAGAGGGGGTAACCAGGCTCACTAATAAAGGTCAAGCCACTTGGCTGCCAGAATGCCCTGCTTCAGCACAGACCAGAAAGGCATTGTGATAAGCGTATCCCCGGTATAGTCAGGGGTTAATGGGAGTCGTCCCCATCCCCCCAGTATACGGCCAGAACCATGGACCCGGTACTTGTGTTTCGGACTGTCTCCAACCAGCCATAATATTGTGAGAGTGAAATTATGTCTAAGTCCAGCTTTGGTACATTAGAAGCAACTCTGAAACTTAACCTAAGCGTTTTTCGAAGCTACTTTTTGGCTAACTTCTTATAGGAAGGTCTAGGAGCTCTGAAAATGAACGTGCGCGTCTTTCACTCTTCTCGAGGGACTTAGAAGAATTTTGTGATATTTTTTATTAAAATGGTGTATAAGGGTATATATATAAATATATTTTATGCACTGTATATGAGCTGGCGATTTCTAAGTCTGTGGTTCCGAGAGGGGGTAACCAGGCTCACTAATAAAGGTCAAGCCACTTGGCTGCCAGAATGCCCTGCTTCAGCACAGACCAGAAAGGCATTGTGATAAGCGTATCCCCGGTATAGTCAGGGGTTAATTGGAGTCGTCCCCGTCTCCCAAGTATACGGCCAGAACCATGGACCCGGTACTTGTGGTTCGGACTCTCTCCAACCAGCCATAATGTTGTGAGAGTGAAATTATGTCTAAGTCCAGCTTTGGTACATTAGAAGCAACTCTGAAACTTAACCTAAGCGTTTTTCGAAGCTACTTTTTGGCTAACTTCTTATAGGAAGGTCTAGGAGCTCTGAAAATGAACGTGCGCGTCTTTCACTCTTCCCGAGGGACTTAGAAGAATTTTGTGATATTTTTTGTTAAAATGGTGTATAAGGGTATATATATAAATATATTTTATGCACTGTATATGAGCTGGCGATTTCTAAGTCTGTGGTTCCGAGAGGGGGTAACCAGGCTCACTAATAAAGGTCAAGCCACTTGGCTGCCAGAATGCCCTGCTTCAGCACAGACCAGAAAGGCATTGTGATAAGCGTATCCCCGGTATAGTCAGGGGTTAATTGGAGTCGTCCCCGTCCCCCAAGTATACGGCCAGAACCATGGACCCGGTACTTGTGGTTCGGACTCTCTCCAACCAGCCATAATGTTGTGAGAGTGAAATTATGTCTAAGTCCAGCTTTGGTACATTAGAAGCAACTCTGAAACTTAACCTAAGCTTTTTTCGAAGCTACTTTTTGGCTAACTTCTTATAGGAAGGTCTAGGAGCTCTGAAAATGAACGTGCGCGTCTTTCACTCTTCCCGAGGGACTTAGAAGAATTTTGTGATATTTTTTATTAAAATGGTGTATAAGGGTATATATATAAATATATTTTATGCACTGTATATGAGCTGGCGATTTCTAAGTCTGTGGTTCCGAGAGGGGGTAACCAGGCTCACTAATAAAGGTCAAGCCACTTGGCTGCCAGAATGCCCTGCTTCAGCACAGACCAGAAAGGCATTGTGATAAGCGTATCCTCGGTATAGTCAGGGGTTAATGGGAGTCGTCCCCGTCCCCCCAGTATACGGCCAGAACCATGGACCCGGTACTTGTGGTTCGGACTGTCTCCAACCAGCCATAATGTGGTGAGAGTGAAATTATGTCTAAGTCCAGCTTTGGTACATTAGAAGCAACTCTGAAACTTAACCTAAGCGTTTTTCGATGCTACTTTTTGGCTAACTTCTTATAGGAAGGTCTAGGAGCTCTGAAAATTAACGTGCGCGTCTTTCACTCTTCCCGAGGGACTTAGAAGAATTTTGTGATAATTTTTATTAAAATGGTGTATAAGGGTATATATATATATAAATATATTTTATGCACTGTATATGAGCTGGCGATTTCTAAGTCTGTGGTTCCGAGAGGGGGTAACCAGGCTCACTAATAAAGGTCAAGCCACTTGGCTGCCAGAATGCCCTGCTTCAGCACAGACCAGAAAGGCATTGTGATAAGCGTATCCCCGGTATAGTCAGGGGTTAATGGGAGTCGTCCCCGTCCCCCCAGTATACGGCCAGAACCATGGACCCGGTACTTGTGGTTCGGACTGTCTCCAACCAGCCATAATGTGGTGAGAGTGAAATTATGTCTAAGTCCAGCTTTGGAACATTAGAAGCAACTCTGAAACTTAACCTAAGCGTTTTACGAAGCTACTTTTTGGCTAACTTCTTATAGGAAGGTCTAGGAGCTCTGAAAATGAACGTGCGCGTCTTTCACTCTTCCCGAGGGACTTAGAAGAATTTTGTGATATTCTTTATTAAAATGGTGTATAAGGGTATATATATAAATATATTTTATGCACTGTACATGAGCTGGCGATTTCTAAGTCTGTGGTTCCGAGAGGGGGTAACCAGGCTCACTAATAAAGGTCAAGCAACTTGGCTGCCAGAATGCCCTGCTTCAGCACAGACCAGAAAGACATTGTGATAAGCGTATCCCCGGTATAGTCAGGGGTTAATTGGAGTCGTCCCCCCAGTATACGGCCAGAACCATGGACCCGGTACTTGTGGTTCGGACTGTCTCCAACCAGCCATAATGTTGTGAGAGTGAAATTATGTCTAAGTCCAGCTTTGGTACATTAGAAGCAACTCTGAAACTTAACCTAAGCGTTTTTCGAAGCTACTTTTTGGCTAACTTCTTATAGGAAGGTCTAGGAGCTCTGAAAATGAACGTGCGCGTCTTTCACTCTTCCCGAGGGACTTAGAAGAATTTTGTGATATTTTTTATTAAAATGGTGTATAAGGGTATATATATAAATATATTTTATGCACTGTATATGAGCTGGCGATTTCTAAGTCTGTGGTTCCGAGAGGGGGTAACCAGGCTCACTAATAAAGGTCAAGCCACTTGGCTGCCAGAATGCCCTGCTTCAGCACAGAACAGAAAGGCATTGTGATAAGCGTATCCCCGGTATAGTCAGGGGTTAATGGGAGTCGTCCCCGTCCCCCCAGTATACGGCCAGAACCATGGACCCGGTACTTGTGGTTCGGACTGTCTCCAACCAGCCATAATGTGGTGAGAGTGAAATTATGTCTAAGTCCAGCTTTGGAACATTAGAAGCAACTCTGAAACTTAACCTAAGCGTTTTTCGAAGCTACTTTTTGGCTAACTTCTTATAGGAAGGTCTAGGAGCTCTGAAAATGAACGTGCGCGTCTTTCACTCTTCCCGAGGGACTTAGAAGAATTTTGTGATATTTTTTATTAAAATGGTGTATAAGGGTATATATATAAATATATTTTATGCACTGTACATGAGCTGGCGATTTCTAAGTCTGTGGTTCCGAGAGGGGGTAACCAGGCTCACTAATAAAGGTCAAGCAACTTGGCTGCCAGAATGCCCTGCTTCAGCACAGACCAGAAAGGCATTGTGATAAGCGTATCCCCGGTATAGTCAGGGGTTAATTGGAGTCGTCCCCCCAGTATACGGCCAGAACCATGGACCCGGTACTTGTGGTTCGGACTCTCTCCAACCAGCCATAATGTTGTGAGAGTGAAATTATGTCTAAGTCCAGCTTTGGTACATTAGAAGCAACTCTGAAACTTAACCTAAGCGTTTTTCGAAGCTACTTTTTGGCTAACTTCTTATAGGAAGGTCTAGGAGCTCTGAAAATGAACGTGCGCGTCTTTCACTCTTCCCGAGGGACTTAGAAGAATTTTGTGATATTTTTTATTAAAATGGTGTATAAGGGTATATATATAAATATATTTTATGCACTGTATATGAGCTGGCGATTTCTAAGTCTGTGGTTCCGAGAGGGGGTAACCAGGCTCACTAATAAAGGTCAAGCCACTTGGCTGCCAGAATGCCCTGCTTCAGCACAGACCAGAAAGGCATTGTGATAAGCGTATCCCCGGTATAGTCAGGGGTTAATGGGAGTCGTCCCCATCCCCCCAGTATACGGCCAGAACCATGGACCCGGTACTTGTTGTTCGGACTGTCTCCAACCAGCCATAATGTGGTGAGAGTGAAATTATGTCTAAGTCCAGCTTTGGTACATTAGAAGCAACTCTGAAACTTAACCTAAGCGTTTTTCGAAGCTACTTTTTGGCTAACTTCTTATAGGAAGGTCTAGGAGCTCTGAAAATGAACGTGCGCGTCTTTCACTCTTCCCGAGGGACTTAGAAGAATTTTGTGATATTTTTTGTTAAAATGGTGTATAAGGGTATATATATAAATATATTTTATGCACTGTATATGAGCTGGCGATTTCTAAGTCTGTGGTTCCGAGAGGGGGTAACCAGGCTCACTAATAAAGGTCAAGCCACTTGGCTGCCAGAATGCCCTGCTTCAGCACAGACCAGAAAGGCATTGTGATAAGCGTATCCTCGGTATAGTCAGGGGTTAATGGGAGTCGTCCCCGTCCCCCCAGTATACAGCCAGAACCATGGACCCGGTACTTGTGGTTCGGACTGTCTCCAACCAGCCATAATGTGGTGAGAGTGAAATTATGTCTAAGTCCAGCTTTGGTACATTAGAAGCAACTCTGAAACTTAACCTAAGCGTTTTTCGAAGCTACTTTTTGGCTAACTTCTTATAGGAAGGTCTAGGAGCTCTGAAAATGAACGTGCGCGTCTTTCACTCTTCCCGAGGGACTTAGAAGAATTTTGTGATATTTTTTATTAAAATGGTGTATAAGGGTATATATATAAATATATTTTATGCACTGTATATGAGCTGGCGATTTCTAAGTCTGTGGTTCCGAGAGGGGGTAACCAGGCTCACTAATAAAGGTCAAGCCACTTGGCTGCCAGAATGCCCTGCTTCAGCACAGACCAGAAAGGCATTGTGATAAGCGTATCCCCGGTATAGTCAGGGGTTAATGGGAGTCGTCCCCGTCCCCCCAGTATACGGCCAGAACCATGGACCCGGTACTTGTGGTTCGGACTGTCTCCAACCAGCCATAATGTGGTGAGAGTGAAATTATGTCTAAGTCCAGCTTTGGTACATTAGAAGCAACTCTGAAACTTAACCTAAGCGTTTTTCGAAGCTACTTTTTGGCTAACTTCTTATAGGAAGGTCTAGGAGCTCTGAAAATGAACGTGCGCGTCTTTCACTCTTCCCGAGGGACTTAGAAGAATTTTGTGATATTTTTTATTAAAATGGTGTATAAGGGTATATATATAAATATATTTTATGCACTGTATATGAGCTGGCGATTTCTAAGTCTGTGGTTCCGAGAGGGGGTAACCAGGCTCACTAATAAAGGTCAAGCCACTTGGCTGCCAGAATGCCCTGCTTCAGCACAGACCAGAAAGGCATTGTGATAAGCGTATCCTCGGTATAGTCAGGGGTTAATGGGAGTCGTCCCCGTCCCCCCAGTATACAGCCAGAACCATGGACCCGGTACTTGTGGTTCGGACTGTCTCCAACCAGCCATAATGTGGTGAGAGTGAAATTATGTCTAAGTCCAGCTTTGGTACATTAGAAGCAACTCTGAAACTTAACCTAAGCGTTTTTCGAAGCTACTTTTTGGCTAACTTCTTATAGGAAGGTCTAGGAGCTCTGAAAATGAACGTGCGCGTCTTTCACTCTTCCCGAGGGACTTAGAAGAATTTTGTGATATTTTTTATTAAAATGGTGTATAAGGGTATATATATAAATATATTTTATGCACTGTATATGAGCTGGCGATTTCTAAGTCTGTGGTTCCGAGAGGGGGTAACCAGGCTCACTAATAAAGGTCAAGCCACTTGGCTGCCAGAATGCCCTGCTTCAGCACAGACCAGAAAGGCATTGTGATAAGCGTATCCTCGGTATAGTCAGGGGTTAATGGGAGTCGTCCCCGTCCCCCCAGTATACAGCCAGAACCATGGACCCGGTACTTGTGGTTCGGACTGTCTCCAACCAGCCATAATGTGGTGAGAGTGAAATTATGTCTAAGTCCAGCTTTGGTACATTAGAAGCAACTCTGAAACTTAACCTAAGCGTTTTTCGAAGCTACTTTTTGGCTAACTTCTTATAGGAAGGTCTAGGAGCTCTGAAAATGAACGTGCGCGTCTTTCACTCTTCCCGAGGGACTTAGAAGAATTTTGTGATATTTTTTATTAAAATGGTGTATAAGGGTATATATATAAATATATTTTATGCACTGTATATGAGCTGGCGATTTCTAAGTCTGTGGTTCCGAGAGGGGGTAACCAGGCTCACTAATAAAGGTCAAGCCACTTGGCTGCCAGAATGCCCTGCTTCAGCACAGACCAGAAAGGCATTGTGATAAGCGTATCCCCGGTATAGTCAGGGGTTAATGGGAGTCGTCCCCGTCCCCCCAGTATACGGCCAGAACCATGGACCCGGTACTTGTGGTTCGGACTGTCTCCAACCAGCCATAATGTGGTGAGAGTGAAATTATGTCTAAGTCCAGCTTTGGTACATTAGAAGCAACTCTGAAACTTAACCTAAGCGTTTTTCGAAGCTACTTTTTGGCTAACTTCTTATAGGAAGGTCTAGGAGCTCTGAAAATGAACGTGCGCGTCTTTCACTCTTCCCGAGGGACTTAGAAGAATTTTGTGATATTTTTTATTAAAATGGTGTATAAGGGTATATATATAAATATATTTTATGCACTGTATATGAGCTGGCGATTTCTAAGTCTGTGGTTCCGAGAGGGGGTAACCAGGCTCACTAATAAAGGTCAAGCCACTTGGCTGCCAGAATGCCCTGCTTCAGCACAGACCAGAAAGGCATTGTGATAAGCGTATCCCCGGTATAGTCAGGGGTTAATGGGAGTCGTCCCCGTCCCCCCAGTATACGGCCAGAACCATGGACCCGGTACTTGTGGTTCGGACTGTCTCCAACCAGCCATAATGTGGTGAGAGTGAAATTATGTCTAAGTCCAGCTTTGGAACATTAGAAGCAACTCTGAAACTTAACCTAAGCGTTTTTCGAAGCTACTTTTTGGCTAACTTCTTATAGGAAGGTCTAGGAGCTCTGAAAATGAACGTGCGCGTCTTTCACTCTTCCCGAGGGACTTAGAAGAATTTTGTGATATTTTTTATTAAAATGGTGTATAAGGGTATATATATAAATATATTTTATGCACTGTACATGAGCTGGCGATTTCTAAGTCTGTGGTTCCGAGAGGGGGTAACCAGGCTCACTAATAAAGGTCAAGCAACTTGGCTGCCAGAATGCCCTGCTTCAGCACAGACCATAAAGGCATTGTGATAAGCGTATCCCCGGTATAGTCAGGGGTTAATTGGAGTCGTCCCCCCAGTATACGGCCAGAACCATGGACCCGGTACTTGTGGTTCGGACTCTCTCCAACCAGCCATAATGTTGTGAGAGTGAAATTATGTCTAAGTCCAGCTTTGGTACATTAGAAGCAACTCTGAAACTTAACCTAAGCGTTTTTCGAAGCTACTTTTTGGCTAACTTCTTATAGGAAGGTCTAGGAGCTCTGAAAATGAACGTGCGCGTCTTTCACTCTTCCCGAGGGACTTAGAAGAATTTTGTGATATTTTTTATTAAAATGGTGTATAAGGGTATATATATAAATATATTTTATGCACTGTATATGAGCTGGCGATTTCTAAGTCTGTGGTTCCGAGAGGGGGTAACCAGGCTCACTAATAAAGGTCAAGCCACTTGGCTGCCAGAATGCCCTGCTTCAGCACAGACCAGAAAGGCATTGTGATAAGCGTATCCCCGGTATAGTCAGGGGTTAATGGGAGTCGTCCCCATCCCCCCAGTATACGGCCAGAACCATGGACCCGGTACTTGTTGTTCGGACTGTCTCCAACCAGCCATAATGTGGTGAGAGTGAAATTATGTCTAAGTCCAGCTTTGGTACATTAGAAGCAACTCTGAAACTTAACCTAAGCGTTTTTCGAAGCTACTTTTTGGCTAACTTCTTATAGGAAGGTCTAGGAGCTCTGAAAATGAACGTGCGCGTCTTTCACTCTTCCCGAGGGACTTAGAAGAATTTTGTGATATTTTTTATTAAAATGGTGTATAAGGGTATACTGTATATATAAATATATTTTATGCACTGTATATGAGCTGGCGATTTCTAAGTCTGTGGTTCCGAGAGGGGGTAACCAGGCTCACTAATAAAGGTCAAGCCACTTGGGTGCCAGAATGCCCTGCTTCAGCACAGACCAGAAAGGCATTGTGATAAGCGTATCCCCGGTATAGTCAGGGGTTAATGGGAGTCGTCCCCATCCCCCCAGTATACGGCCAGAACCATGGACCCGGTACTTGTGGTTCGGACTCTCTCCAACCAGCCATAATGTTGTGAGAGTGAAATTATGTCTAAGTCCAGCTTTGGTACATTAGAAGCAACTCTGAAACTTAACCTAAGCGTTTTTCGAAGCTACTTTTTGGCTAACTTCTTATAGGAAGGTCTAGGAGCTCTGAAAATGAACGTGCGCGTCTTTCACTCTTCCCGAGGGACTTAGAAGAATTTTGTGATATTTTTTATTAAAATGGTGTATAAGGGTATATATATATATAAATATATTTTATGCACTGTATATGAGCTGGCGATTTCTAAGTCTGTGGTTCCGAGAGGGGGTAACCAGGCTCACTAATAAAGGTCAAGCCACTTGGCTGCCAGAATGCCCTGCTTCAGCACAGACCAGAAAGGCATTGTGATAAGCGTATCCCCGGTATAGTCAGGGGTTAATTGGAGTCGTCCCCGTCCCCCCAGTATACGGCCAGAACCATGGACCCGGTACTTGTGGTTCGGACTCTCTCCAACCAGCCATCATGTTGTGAGAGTGAAATTATGTCTAAGTCCAGCTTTGGTACATTAGAAGCAACTCTGAAACTTAACCTAAGCGTTTTTCGAAGCTACTTTTTGGCTAACTTCTTATAGGAAGGTCTAGGAGCTCTGAAAATGAACGTGCGCGTCTTTCACTCTTCCCGAGGGACTTAGAAGAATTTTGTGATATTTTTTATTAAAATGGTGTATAAGGGTATATATATAAATATATTTTATGCACTGTATATGAGCTGGCGATTTCTAAGTCTGTGGTTCCGAGAGGGGGTAACCAGGCTCACTAATAAAGGTCAAGCAACTTGGCTGCCAGAATGCCCTGCTTCAGCACAGACCAGAAAGGCATTGTGATAAGCGTATCCCCGGTATAGTCAGGGGTTAATAGGAGTCGTCCCCATCCCCCCAGTATACGGCCAGAACCATGGACCCGGTACTTGTGGTTCGGAATGTCTCCAACCAGCCATAATGTTGTGAGAGTGAAATTATGTCTAAGTCCAGCTTTGGTACATTAGAAGCAACTCTGAAACTTAACCTAAGCGTTTTTCGAAGCTACTTTTTGGCTAACTTCTTATAGGAAGGTCTAGGAGCTCTGAAAATGAACGTGCGCGTCTTTCACTCTTCCCGAGGGACTTAGAAGAATTTTGTGATATTTTTTATTAAAATGGTGTATAAGGGTATATATATAAATATATTTTATGCACTGTATATGAGCTGGCGATTTCTAAGTCTGTGGTTCCGAGAGGGGGTAACCAGGCTCACTAATAAAGGTCAAGCAACTTGGCTGCCAGAATGCCCTGCTTCAGCACAGACCAGAAAGGCATTGTGATAAGCGTATCCCCGGTATAGTCAGGGGTTAATAGGAGTCGTCCCCATCCCCCCAGTATACGGCCAGAACCATGGACCCGGTACTTGTGGTTCGGAATGTCTCCAACCAGCCATAATGTTGTGAGAGTGAAATTATGTCTAAGTCCAGCTTTGGTACATTAGAAGCAACTCTGAAACTTAACCTAAGCGTTTTTCGAAGCTACTTTTTGGCTAACTTCTTATAGGAAGGTCTAGGAGCTCTGAAAATGAACGTGCGCGTCTTTCACTCTTCCCGAGGGACTTAGAAGAATTTTGTGATATTTTTTATTAAAATGGTGTATAAGGGTATATATATAAATATATTTTATGCACTGTATATGAGCTGGCGATTTCTAAGTCTGTGGTTCCGAGAGGGGGTAACCAGGCTCACTAATAAAGGTCAAGCCACTTGGCTGCCAGAATGCCCTGCTTCAGCACAGACCAGAAAGGCATTGTGATAAGCGTATCCTCGGTATAGTCAGGGGTTAATGGGAGTCGTCCCCGTCCCCCCAGTATACGGCCAGAACCATGGACCCGGTACTTGTGGTTCGGACTGTCTCCAACCAGCCATAATGTGGTGAGAGTGAAATTATGTCTAAGTCCAGCTTTGGTACATTAGAAGCAACTCTGAAACTTAACCTAAGCGTTTTTCGAAGCTACTTTTTGGCTAACTTCTTATAGGAAGGTCTAGGAGCTCTGAAAATGAACGTGCGCGTCTTTCACTCTTCCCGAGGGACTTAGAAGAATTTTGTGATATTTTTTATTAAAATGGTGTATAAGGGTATATATATAAATATATTTTATGCACTGTATATGAGCTGGCGATTTCTAAGTCTGTGGTTCCGAGAGGGGGTAACCAGGCTCACTAATAAAGGTCAAGCCACTTGGCTGCCAGAATGCCCTGCTTCAGCACAGACCAGAAAGGCATTGTGATAAGCGTATCCCCGGTATAGTCAGGGGTTAATGGGAGTCGTCCCCGTCCCCCCAGTATACGGCCAGAACCATGGACCCGGTACTTGTGGTTCGGACTGTCTCCAACCAGCCATAATGTGGTGAGAGTGAAATTATGTCTAAGTCCAGCTTTGGAACATTAGAAGCAACTCTGAAACTTAACCTAAGCGTTTTTCGAAGCTACTTTTTGGCTAACTTCTTATAGGAAGGTCTAGGAGCTCTGAAAATGAACGTGCGCGTCTTTCACTCTTCCCGAGGGACTTAGAAGAATTTTGTGATATTTTTTATTAAAATGGTGTATAAGGGTATATATATAAATATATTTTATGCACTGTACATGAGCTGGCGATTTCTAAGTCTGTGGTTCCGAGAGGGGGTAACCAGGCTCACTAATAAAGGTCAAGCAACTTGGCTGCCAGAATGCCCTGCTTCAGCACAGACCAGAAAGGCATTGTGATAAGCGTATCCCCGGTATAGTCAGGGGTTAATTGGAGTCGTCCCCCCAGTATACGGCCAGAACCATGGACCCGGTACTTGTGGTTCGGACTCTCTCCAACCAGCCATAATGTTGTGAGAGTGAAATTATGTCTAAGTCCAGCTTTGGTACATTAGAAGCAACTCTGAAACTTAACCTAAGCGTTTTTCGAAGCTACTTTTTGGCTAACTTCTTATAGGAAGGTCTAGGAGCTCTGAAAATGAACGTGCGCGTCTTTCACTCTTCCCGAGGGACTTAGAAGAATTTTGTGATATTTTTTATTAAAATGGTGTATAAGGGTATATATATATATATAAATATATTTTATGCACTGTATATGAGCTGGCGATTTCTAAGTCTGTGGTTCCGAGAGGGGGTAACCAGGCTCACTAATAAAGGTCAAGCCACTTGGCTGCCAGAATGCCCTGCTTCAGCACAGACCAGAAAGGCATTGTGATAAGCGTATCCCCGGTATAGTCAGGGGTTAATTGGAGTCGTCCCCGTCCCCCCAGTATACGGCCAGAACCATGGACCCGGTACTTGTGGTTCGGACTCTCTCCAACCAGCCATCATGTTGTGAGAGTGAAATTATGTCTAAGTCCAGCTTTGGTACATTAGAAGCAACTCTGAAACTTAACCTAAGCGTTTTTCGAAGCTACTTTTTGGCTAACTTCTTATAGGAAGGTCTAGGAGCTCTGAAAATGAACGTGCGCGTCTTTCACTCTTCCCGAGGGACTTAGAAGAATTTTGTGATATTTTTTATTAAAATGGTGTATAAGGGTATATATATAAATATATTTTATGCACTGTATATGAGCTGGCGATTTCTAAGTCTGTGGTTCCGAGAGGGGGTAACCAGGCTCACTAATAAAGGTCAAGCCACTTGGCTGCCAGAATGCCCTGCTTCAGCACAGACCAGAAAGGCATTGTGATAAGCGTATCCCCGGTATAGTCAGGGGTTAATGGGAGTCGTCCCCATCCCCCCAGTATACGGCCAGAACCATGGACCCGGTACTTGTTGTTCGGACTGTCTCCAACCAGCCATAATGTGGTGAGAGTGAAATTATGTCTAAGTCCAGCTTTGGTACATTAGAAGCAACTCTGAAACTTAACCTAAGCGTTTTTCGAAGCTACTTTTTGGCTAACTTCTTATAGGAAGGTCTAGGAGCTCTGAAAATGAACGTGCGCGTCTTTCACTCTTCCCGAGGGACTTAGAAGAATTTTGTGATATTTTTTATTAAAATGGTGTATAAGGGTATACTGTATATATAAATATATTTTATGCACTGTATATGAGCTGGCGATTTCTAAGTCTGTGGTTCCGAGAGGGGGTAACCAGGCTCACTAATAAAGGTCAAGCCACTTGGCTGCCAGAATGCCCTGCTTCAGCACAGACCAGAAAGGCATTGTGATAAGCGTATCCCCGGTATAGTCAGGGGTTAATGGGAGTCGTCCCCATCCCCCCAGTATACGGCCAGAACCATGGACCCGGTACTTGTGGTTCGGAATGTCTCCAACCAGCCATAATGTTGTGAGAGTGAAATTATGTCTAAGTCCAGCTTTGGTACATTAGAAGCAACTCTGAAACTTAACCTAAGCGTTTTTCGAAGCTACTTTTTGGCTAACTTCTTATAGGAAGGTCTAGGAGCTCTGAAAATGAACGTGCGCGTCTTTCACTCTTCCCGAGGGACTTAGAAGAATTTTGTGATATTTTTTATTAAAATGGTGTATAAGGGTATACTGTATATATAAATATATTTTATGCACTGTATATGAGCTGGCGATTTCTAAGTCTGTGGTTCCGAGAGGGGGTAACCAGGCTCACTAATAAAGGTCAAGCCACTTGGGTGCCAGAATGCCCTGCTTCAGCACAGACCAGAAAGGCATTGTGATAAGCGTATCCCCGGTATAGTCAGGGGTTAATGGGAGTCGTCCCCGTCCCCCCAGTATACGGCCAGAACCATGGACCCGGTACTTGTGGTTCGGACTCTCTCCAACCAGCCATAATGTTGTGAGAGTGAAATTATGTCTAAGTCCAGCTTTGGTACATTAGAAGCAACTCTGAAACTTAACCTAAGCGTTTTTCGAAGCTACTTTTTGGCTAACTTCTTATAGGAAGGTCTAGGAGCTCTGAAAATGAACGTGCGCGTCTTTCACTCTTCCCGAGGGACTTAGAAGAATTTTGTGATATTTTTTATTAAAATGGTGTATAAGGGTATATATATATATAAATATATTTTATGCACTGTATATGAGCTGGCGATTTCTAAGTCTGTGGTTCCGAGAGGGGGTAACCAGGCTCACTAATAAAGGTCAAGCCACTTGGCTGCCAGAATGCCCTGCTTCAGCACAGACCAGAAAGGCATTGTGATAAGCGTATCCCCGGTATAGTCAGGGGTTAATTGGAGTCGTCCCCGTCCCCCCAGTATACGGCCAGAACCATGGACCCGGTACTTGTGGTTCGGACTCTCTCCAACCAGCCATAATGTTGTGAGAGTGAAATTATGTCTAAGTCCAGCTTTGGTACATTAGAAGCAACTCTGAAACTTAACCTAAGCGTTTTTCGAAGCTACTTTTTGGCTAACTTCTTATAGGAAGGTCTAGGAGCTCTGAAAATGAACGTGCGCGTCTTTCACTCTTCCCGAGGGACTTAGAAGAATTTTGTGATATTTTTTATTAAAATGGTGTATAAGGGTATATATATAAATATATTTTATGCACTGTATATGAGCTGGCGATTTCTAAGTCTGTGGTTCCGAGAGGGGGTAACCAGGCTCACTAATAAAGGTCAAGCCACTTGGCTGCCAGAATGCCCTGCTTCAGCACAGACCAGAAAGGCATTGTGATAAGCGTATCCCCGGTATAGTCAGGGGTTAATGGGAGTCGTCCCCATCCCCCCAGTATACGGCCAGAACCATGGACCCGGTACTTGTTGTTCGGACTGTCTCCAACCAGCCATAATGTGGTGAGAGTGAAATTATGTCTAAGTCCAGCTTTGGTACATTAGAAGCAACTCTGAAACTTAACCTAAGCGTTTTTCGAAGCTACTTTTTGGCTAACTTCTTATAGGAAGGTCTAGGAGCTCTGAAAATGAACGTGCGCGTCTTTCACTCTTCCCGAGGGACTTAGAAGAATTTTGTGATATTTTTTATTAAAATGGTGTATAAGGGTATACTGTATATATAAATATATTTTATGCACTGTATATGAGCTGGCGATTTCTAAGTCTGTGGTTCCGAGAGGGGGTAACCAGGCTCACTAATAAAGGTCAAGCCACTTGGCTGCCAGAATGCCCTGCTTCAGCACAGACCAGAAAGGCATTGTGATAAGCGTATCCCCGGTATAGTCAGGGGTTAATTGGAGTCGTCCCCGTCCCCCCAGTATACGGCCAGAACCATGGACCCGGTACTTGTGGTTCGGAATGTCTCCAACCAGCCATAATGTTGTGAGAGTGAAATTATGTCTAAGTCCAGCTTTGGTACATTAGAAGCAACTCTGAAACTTAACCTAAGCGTTTTTCGAAGCTACTTTTTGGCTAACTTCTTATAGGAAGGTCTAGGAGCTCTGAAAATGAACGTGCGCGTCTTTCACTCTTCCCGAGGGACTTAGAAGAATTTTGTGATCTTTTTTATTAAAATGGTGTATAAGGGTATATATATAAATATATTTTATGCACTGTATATGAGCTGGCGATTTCTAAGTCTGTGGTTCCGAGAGGGGGTAACCAGGCTCACTAATAAAGGTCAAGCCACTTGGCTGCCAGAATGCCCTGCTTCAGCACAGACCAGAAAGGCATTGTGATAAGCGTATCCCCGGTATAGTCAGGGGTTAATAGGAGTCGTCCCCATCCCCCCAGTATACGGCCAGAACCATGGACCCGGTACTTGTGGTTCGGAATGTCTCCAACCAGCCATAATGTTGTGAGAGTGAAATTATGTCTAAGTCCAGCTTTGGTACATTAGAAGCAACTCTGAAACTTAACCTAAGCGTTTTTCGAAGCTACTTTTTGGCTAACTTCTTATAGGAAGGTCTAGGAGCTCTGAAAATGAACGTGCGCGTCTTTCACTCTTCCCGAGGGACTTAGAAGAATTTTGTGATATTTTTTATTAAAATGGTGTATAAGGGTATATATATAAATATATTTTATGCACTGTATATGAGCTGGCGATTTCTAAGTCTGTGGTTCCGAGAGGGGGTAACCAGGCTCACTAATAAAGGTCAAGCCACTTGGCTGCCAGAATGCCCTGCTTCAGCACAGACCAGAAAGGCATTGTGATAAGCGTATCCCCGGTATAGTCAGGGGTTAATGGGAGTCGTCCCCATCCCCCCAGTATACGGCCAGAACCATGGACCCGGTACTTGTTGTTCGGACTGTCTCCAACCAGCCATAATGTGGTGAGAGTGAAATTATGTCTAAGTCCAGCTTTGGTACATTAGAAGCAACTCTGAAACTTAACCTAAGCGTTTTTCGAAGCTACTTTTTGGCTAACTTCTTATAGGAAGGTCTAGGAGCTCGAAAATGAACGTGCGCGTCTTTCACTCTTCCCGAGGGACTTAGAAGAATTTTGTGATATTTTTTATTAAAATGGTGTATAAGGGTATATATATAAATATATTTTATGCACTGTATATGAGCTGGCGATTTCTAAGTCTGTGGTTCCGAGAGGGGGTAACCAGGCTCACTAATAAAGGTCAAGCCACTTGGCTGCCAGAATGCCCTGCTTCAGCACAGACCAGAAAGGCATTGTGATAAGCGTATCCCCGGTATAGTCAGGGGTTAATTGGAGTCGTCCCCGTCCCCCCAGTATACGGCCAGAACCATGGACCCGGTACTTGTGGTTCGGACTCTCTCCAACCAGCCATCATGTTGTGAGAGTGAAATTATGTCTAAGTCCAGCTTTGGTACATTAGAAGCAACTCTGAAACTTAACCTAAGCGTTTTTCGAAGCTACTTTTTGGCTAACTTCTTATAGGAAGGTCTAGGAGCTCTGAAAATGAACGTGCGCGTCTTTCACTCTTCCCGAGGGACTTAGAAGAATTTTGTGATATTTTTTATTAAAATGGTGTATAAGGGTATATATATAAATATATTTTATGCACTGTATATGAGCTGGCGATTTCTAAGTCTGTGGTTCCGAGAGGGGGTAACCAGGCTCACTAATAAAGGTCAAGCCACTTGGCTGCCAGAATGCCCTGCTTCAGCACAGACCAGAAAGGCATTGTGATAAGCGTATCCCCGGTATAGTCAGGGGTTAATAGGAGTCGTCCCCATCCCCCCAGTATACGGCCAGAACCATGGACCCGGTACTTGTGGTTCGGAATGTCTCCAACCAGCCATAATGTTGTGAGAGTGAAATTATGTCTAAGTCCAGCTTTGGTACATTAGAAGCAACTCTGAAACTTAACCTAAGCGTTTTTCGAAGCTACTTTTTGGCTAACTTCTTATAGGAAGGTCTAGGAGCTCTGAAAATGAACGTGCGCGTCTTTCACTCTTCCCGAGGGACTTAGAAGAATTTTGTGATATTTTTTATTAAAATGGTGTATAAGGGTATATATATAAATATATTTTATGCACTGTATATGAGCTGGCGATTTCTAAGTCTGTGGTTCCGAGAGGGGGTAACCAGGCTCACTAATAAAGGTCAAGCCACTTGGCTGCCAGAATGCCCTGCTTCAGCACAGACCAGAAAGGCATTGTGATAAGCGTATCCCCGGTATAGTCAGGGGTTAATGGGAGTCGTCCCCATCCCCCCAGTATACGGCCAGAACCATGGACCCGGTACTTGTTGTTCGGACTGTCTCCAACCAGCCATAATGTGGTGAGAGTGAAATTATGTCTAAGTCCAGCTTTGGTACATTAGAAGCAACTCTGAAACTTAACCTAAGCGTTTTTCGAAGCTACTTTTTGGCTAACTTCTTATAGGAAGGTCTAGGAGCTCTGAAAATGAACGTGCGCGTCTTTCACTCTTCCCGAGGGACTTAGAAGAATTTTGTGATATTTTTTATTAAAATGGTGTATAAGGGTATACTGTATATATAAATATATTTTATGCACTGTATATGAGCTGGCGATTTCTAAGTCTGTGGTTCCGAGAGGGGGTAACCAGGCTCACTAATAAAGGTCAAGCCACTTGGGTGCCAGAATGCCCTGCTTCAGCACAGACCAGAAAGGCATTGTGATAAGCGTATCCCCGGTATAGTCAGGGGTTAATGGGAGTCGTCCCCGTCCCCCCAGTATACGGCCAGAACCATGGACCCGGTACTTGTGGTTCGGACTCTCTCCAACCAGCCATCATGTTGTGAGAGTGAAATTATGTCTAAGTCCAGCTGTGGTACATTAGAAGCAACTCTGAAACTTAACCTAAGCGTTTTTCGAAGCTACTTTTTGGCTAACTTCTTATAGGAAGGTCTAGGAGCTCTGAAAATGAACGTGCGCGTCTTTCACTCTTTCCGAGGGACTTAGAAGAATTTTGTGATATTTTTTATTAAAATGGTGTATAAGGGTATATATATAAATATATTTTATGCACTGTATATGAGCTGGCGATTTCTAAGTCTGTGGTTCCGAGAGGGGGTAACCAGGCTCACTAATAAAGGTCAAGCCACTTGGCTGCCAGAATGCCCTGCTTCAGCACAGACCAGAAAGGCATTGTGATAAGCGTATCCCCGGTATAGTCAGGGGTTAATAGGAGTCGTCCCCATCCCCCCAGTATACGGCCAGAACCATGGACCCGGTACTTGTGGTTCGGAATGTCTCCAACCAGCCATAATGTTGTGAGAGTGAAATTATGTCTAAATCCAGCTTTGGTACATTAGAAGCAACTCTGAAACTTAACCTAAGCGTTTTTCGAAGCTACTTTTTGGCTAACTTCTTATAGGAAGGTCTAGGAGCTCTGAAAATGAACGTGCGCGTCTTTCACTCTTCCCGAGGGACTTAGAAGAATTTTGTGATATTTTTTATTAAAATGGTGTATAAGGGTATATATATAAATATATTTTATGCACTGTATATGAGCTGGCGATTTCTAAGTCTGTGGTTCCGAGAGGGGGTAACCAGGCTCACTAATAAAGGTCAAGCCACTTGGCTGCCAGAATGCCCTGCTTCAGCACAGACCAGAAAGGCATTGTGATAAGCGTATCCCCGGTATAGTCAGGGGTTAATAGGAGTCGTCCCCATCCCCCCAGTATACGGCCAGAACCATGGACCCGGTACTTGTGGTTCGGAATGTCTCCAACCAGCCATAATGTTGTGAGAGTGAAATTATGTCTAAGTCCAGCTTTGGTACATTAGAAGCAACTCTGAAACTTAACCTAAGCGTTTTTCGAAGCTACTTTTTGGCTAACTTCTTATAGGAAGGTCTAGGAGCTCTGAAAATGAACGTGCGCGTCTTTCACTCTTCCCGAGGGACTTAGAAGAATTTTGTGATATTTTTTATTAAAATGGTGTATAAGGGTATATATATAAATATATTTTATGCACTGTATATGAGCTGGCGATTTCTAAGTCTGTGGTTCCGAGAGGGGGTAACCAGGCTCACTAATAAAGGTCAAGCCACTTGGCTGCCAGAATGCCCTGCTTCAGCACAGACCAGAAAGGCATTGTGATAAGCGTATCCCCGGTATAGTCAGGGGTTAATGGGAGTCGTCCCCATCCCCCCAGTATACGGCCAGAACCATGGACCCGGTACTTGTTGTTCGGACTGTCTCCAACCAGCCATAATGTGGTGAGAGTGAAATTATGTCTAAGTCCAGCTTTGGTACATTAGAAGCAACTCTGAAACTTAACCTAAGCGTTTTTCGAAGCTACTTTTTGGCTAACTTCTTATAGGAAGGTCTAGGAGCTCTGAAAATGAACGTGCGCGTCTTTCACTCTTCCCGAGGGACTTAGAAGAATTTTGTGATATTTTTTATTAAAATGGTGTATAAGGGTATACTGTATATATAAATATATTTTATGCACTGTATATGAGCTGGCGATTTCTAAGTCTGTGGTTCCGAGAGGGGGTAACCAGGCTCACTAATAAAGGTCAAGCCACTTGGGTGCCAGAATGCCCTGCTTCAGCACAGACCAGAAAGGCATTGTGATAAGCGTATCCCCGGTATAGTCAGGGGTTAATGGGAGTCGTCCCCGTCCCCCCAGTATACGGCCAGAACCATGGACCCGGTACTTGTGGTTCGGACTCTCTCCAACCAGCCATCATGTTGTGAGAGTGAAATTATGTCTAAGTCCAGCTGTGGTACATTAGAAGCAACTCTGAAACTTAACCTAAGCGTTTTTCGAAGCTACTTTTTGGCTAACTTCTTATAGGAAGGTCTAGGAGCTCTGAAAATGAACGTGCGCGTCTTTCACTCTTTCCGAGGGACTTAGAAGAATTTTGTGATATTTTTTATTAAAATGGTGTATAAGGGTATATATATAAATATATTTTATGCACTGTATATGAGCTGGCGATTTCTAAGTCTGTGGTTCCGAGAGGGGGTAACCAGGCTCACTAATAAAGGTCAAGCCACTTGGCTGCCAGAATGCCCTGCTTCAGCACAGACCAGAAAGGCATTGTGATAAGCGTATCCCCGGTATAGTCAGGGGTTAATAGGAGTCGTCCCCATCCCCCCAGTATACGGCCAGAACCATGGACCCGGTACTTGTGGTTCGGAATGTCTCCAACCAGCCATAATGTTGTGAGAGTGAAATTATGTCTAAATCCAGCTTTGGTACATTAGAAGCAACTCTGAAACTTAACCTAAGCGTTTTTCGAAGCTACTTTTTGGCTAACTTCTTATAGGAAGGTCTAGGAGCTCTGAAAATGAACGTGCGCGTCTTTCACTCTTCCCGAGGGACTTAGAAGAATTTTGTGATATTTTTTATTAAAATGGTGTATAAGGGTATATATATAAATATATTTTATGCACTGTATATGAGCTGGCGATTTCTAAGTCTGTGGTTCCGAGAGGGGGTAACCAGGCTCACTAATAAAGGTCAAGCCACTTGGCTGCCAGAATGCCCTGCTTCAGCACAGACCAGAAAGGCATTGTGATAAGCGTATCCCCGGTATAGTCAGGAGTTAATGGGAGTCGCCCCCATCCCCCCAGTATACGGCCAGAACCATGGACCCGGTACTTGTTGTTCTGACTGTCTCCAACCAGCCATAATGTGGTGAGAGTGAAATTATGTCTAAGTCCAGCTTTGGTACATTAGAAGCAACTCTGAAACTTAACCTAAGCGTTTTTCGAAGCTACTTTTTGGCTAACTTCTTATAGGAAGGTCTAGGAGCTCTGAAAATGAACGTGCGCGTCTTTCACTCTTCCCGAGGGACTTAGAAGAATTTTGTGATATTTTTTATTAAAATGGTGTATAAGGGTATATATATAAATATATTTTATGCACTGTATATGAGCTGGCGATTTCTAAGTCTGTGGTTCCGAGAGGGGGTAACCAGGCTCACTAATAAAGGTCAAGCAACTTGGCTGCCAGAATGCCCTGCTTCAGCACAGACCAGAAAGGCATTGTGATAAGCGTATCCCCGGTATAGTCAGGGGTTAATTGGAGTCGTCCCCGTCCCCCCAGTATACGGCCAGAACCATGGACCCGGTACTTGAGGTTCGGACTCTCTCCAACCAGCCATAATGTTGTGAGAGTGAAATTATGTCTAAGTCCAGCTTTGGTACATTAGAAGCAACTCTGAAACTTAACCTAAGCGTTTTTCGAAGCTACTTTTTGGCTAACTTCTTATAGGAAGGTCTAGGAGCTCTGAAAATGAACGTGCGCGTCTTTCACTCTTCCCGAGGGACTTAGAAGAATTTTGTGATATTTTTTTATTAAAATGGTGTATAAGGGTATATATATAAATATATTTTATGCACTGTATATGAGCTGGCGATTTCTAAGTCTGTGGTTCCGAGAGGGGGTAACCAGGCTCACTAATAAAGGTCAAGCCACTTGGCTACCAGAATGCCCTGCTTCAGCACAGACCAGAAAGGCATTGTGATAAGCGTATCCCCGGTATAGTCAGGGGTTAATAGGAGTCGTCCCCATCCCCCCAGTATACGGCCAGAACCATGGACCCGGTACTTGTGGTTCGGAATGTCTCCAACCAGCCATAATGTTGTGAGAGTGAAATTATGTCTAAGTCCAGCTTTGGTACATTAGAAGCAACTCTGAAACTTAACCTAAGCGTTTTTCGAAGCTACTTTTTGGCTAACTTCTTATAGGAAGGTCTAGGAGCTCTGAAAATGAACGTGCGCGTCTTTCACTCTTCCCGAGGGACTTAGAAGAATTTTGTGATATTTTTTATTAAAATGGTGTATAAGGGTATATATATAAATATATTTTATGCACTGTATATGAGCTGGCGATTTCTAAGTCTGTGGTTCCGAGAGGGGGTAACCAGGCTCACTAATAAAGGTCAAGCCACTTGGCTGCCAGAATGCCCTGCTTCAGCACAGACCAGAAAGGCATTGTGATAAGCGTATCCCCGGTATAGTCAGGGGTTAATGGGAGTCGTCCCCATCCCCCCAGTATACGGCCAGAACCATGGACCCGGTACTTGTTGTTCGGACTGTCTCCAACCAGCCATAATGTGGTGAGAGTGAAATTATGTCTAAGTCCAGCTTTGGTACATTAGAAGCAACTCTGAAACTTAACCTAAGCGTTTTTCGAAGCTACTTTTTGGCTAACTTCTTATAGGAAGGTCTAGGAGCTCTGAAAATGAACGTGCGCGTCTTTCACTCTTCCCGAGGGACTTAGAAGAATTTTGTGATATTTTTTATTAAAATGGTGTATAAGGGTATACTGTATATATAAATATATTTTATGCACTGTATATGAGCTGGCGATTTCTAAGTCTGTGGTTCCGAGAGGGGGTAACCAGGCTCACTAATAAAGGTCAAGCCACTTGGGTGCCAGAATGCCCTGCTTCAGCACAGACCAGAAAGGCATTGTGATAAGCGTATCCCCGGTATAGTCAGGGGTTAATGGGAGTCGTCCCCGTCCCCCCAGTATACGGCCAGAACCATGGACCCGGTACTTGTGGTTCGGACTCTCTCCAACCAGCCATCATGTTGTGAGAGTGAAATTATGTCTACGTCCAGCTTTGGTACATTAGAAGCAACTCTGAAACTTAACCTAAGCGTTTTTCGAAGCTACTTTTTGGCTAACTTCTTATAGGAAGGTCTAGGAGCTCTGAAAATGAACGTGCGCGTCTTTCACTCTTCCCGAGGGACTTAGAAGAATTTTGTGATATTTTTTATTAAAATGGTGTATAAGGGTATATATATAAATATATTTTATGCACTGTATATGAGCTGGCGATTTCTAAGTCTGTGGTTCCGAGAGGGGGTAACCAGGCTCACTAATAAAGGTCAAGCAACTTGGCTGCCAGAATGCCCTGCTTCAGCACAGACCAGAAAGGCATTGTGATAAGCGTATCCCCGGTATAGTCAGGGGTTAATTGGAGTCGTCCCCGTCCCCCCAGTATACGGCCAGAACCATGGACCCGGTACTTGTGGTTCGGACTCTCTCCAACCAGCCATAATGTTGTGAGAGTGAAATTATGTCTAAGTCCAGCTTTGGTACATTAGAAGCAACTCTGAAACTTAACCTAAGCGTTTTTCGAAGCTACTTTTTGGCTAACTTCTTATAGGAAGGTCTAGGAGCTCTGAAAATGAACGTGCGCGTCTTTCTCTCTTCCCGAGGGACTTAGAAGAAGAATTTTGTGATATTTTTTATTAAAATGGTGTATAAGGGTATATATATAAATATATTTTATGCACTGTATATGAGCTGGCGATTTCTAAGTCTGTGGTTCCGAGAGGGGGTAACCAGGCTCACTAATAAAGGTCAAGCCACTTGGCTGCCAGAATGCCCTGCTTCAGCACAGACCAGAAAGGCATTGTGATAAGCGTATCCCCGGTATAGTCAGGGGTTAATAGGAGTCGTCCCCATCCCCCCAGTATACGGCCAGAACCATGGACCCGGTACTTGTGGTTCGGAATGTCTCCAACCAGCCATAATGTTGTGAGAGTGAAATTATGTCTAAGTCCAGCTTTGGTACATTAGAAGCAACTCTGAAACTTAACCTAAGCGTTTTTCGAAGCTACTTTTTGGCTAACTTCTTATAGGAAGGTCTAGGAGGTCTGAAAATGAACGTGCGCGTCTTTCACTCTTCCCGAGGGACTTAGAAGAATTTTGTGATATTTTTTATTAAAATGGTGTATAAGGGTATATATATAAATATATTTTATGCACTGTATATGAGCTGGCGATTTCTAAGTCTGTGGTTCCGAGAGGGGGTAACCAGGCTCACTAATAAAGGTCAAGCCACTTGGCTGCCAGAATGCCCTGCTTCAGCACAGACCAGAAAGGCATTGTGATAAGCGTATCCCCGGTATAGTCAGGGGTTAATGGGAGTCGTCCCCATCCCCCCAGTATACGGCCAGAACCATGGACCCGGTACTTGTTGTTCGGACTGTCTCCAACCAGCCATAATGTGGTGAGAGTGAAATTATGTCTAAGTCCAGCTTTGGTACATTAGAAGCAACTCTGAAACTTAACCTAAGCGTTTTTCGAAGCTACTTTTTGGCTAACTTCTTATAGGAAGGTCTAGGAGCTCTGAAAATGAACGTGCGCGTCTTTCACTCTTCCCGAGGGACTTAGAAGAATTTTGTGATATTTTTTATTAAAATGGTGTATAAGGGTATACTGTATATATAAATATATTTTATGCACTGTATATGAGCTGGCGATTTCTAAGTCTGTGGTTCCGAGAGGGGGTAACCAGGCTCACTAATAAAGGTCAAGCCACTTGGGTGCCAGAATGCCCTGCTTCAGCACAGACCAGAAAGGCATTGTGATAAGCGTATCCCCGGTATAGTCAGGGGTTAATGGGAGTCGTCCCCGTCCCCCCAGTATACGGCCAGAACCATGGACCCGGTACTTGTGGTTCGGACTCTCTCCAACCAGCCATCATGTTGTGAGAGTGAAATTATGTCTACGTCCAGCTTTGGTACATTAGAAGCAACTCTGAAACTTAACCTAAGCGTTTTTCGAAGCTACTTTTTGGCTAACTTCTTATAGGAAGGTCTAGGAGCTCTGAAAATGAACGTGCGCGTCTTTCACTCTTCCCGAGGGACTTAGAAGAATTTTGTGATATTTTTTATTAAAATGGTGTATAAGGGTATATATATAAATATATTTTATGCACTGTATATGAGCTGGCGATTTCTAAGTCTGTGGTTCCGAGAGGGGGTAACCAGGCTCACTAATAAAGGTCAAGCAACTTGGCTGCCAGAATGCCCTGCTTCAGCACAGACCAGAAAGGCATTGTGATAAGCGTATCCCCGGTATAGTCAGGGGTTAATTGGAGTCGTCCCCGTCCCCCCAGTATACGGCCAGAACCATGGACCCGGTACTTGTGGTTCGGACTCTCTCCAACCAGCCATAATGTTGTGAGAGTGAAATTATGTCTAAGTCCAGCTTTGGTACATTAGAAGCAACTCTGAAACTTAACCTAAGCGTTTTTCGAAGCTACTTTTTGGCTAACTTCTTATAGGAAGGTCTAGGAGCTCTGAAAATGAACGTGCGCGTCTTTCACTCTTCCCGAGGGACTTAGAAGAATTTTGTGATATTTTTTATTAAAATGGTGTATAAGGGTATATATATAAATATATTTTATGCACTGTATATGAGCTGGCGATTTCTAAGTCTGTGGTTCCGAGAGGGGGTAACCAGGCTCACTAATAAAGGTCAAGCCACTTGGCTGCCAGAATGCCCTGCTTCAGCACAGACCAGAAAGGCATTGTGATAAGCGTATCCCCGGTATAGTCAGGGGTTAATGGGAGTCGTCCCCATCCCCCCAGTATACGGCCAGAACCATGGACCCGGTACTTGTTGTTCGGACTGTCTCCAACCAGCCATCATGTGGTGAGAGTGAAATTATGTCTAAGTCCAGCTTTGGTACATTAGAAGCAACTCTGAAACTTAACCTAAGCGTTTTTCGAAGCTACTTTTTGGCTAACTTCTTATAGGAAGGTCTAGGAGCTCTGAAAATGAACGTGCGCGTCTTTCACTCTTCCCGAGGGACTTAGAAGAATTTTGTGATATTTTTTATTAAAATGGTGTATAAGGGTATACTGTATATATAAATATATTTTATGCACTGTATATGAGCTGGCGATTTCTAAGTCTGTGGTTCCGAGAGGGGGTAACCAGGCTCACTAATAAAGGTCAAGCAACTTGGCTGCCAGAATGCCCTGCTTCAGCACAGACCAGAAAGGCATTGTGATAAGCGTATCCCCGGTATAGTCAGGGGTTAATTGGAGTCGTCCCCGTCTCCCCAGTATACGGCCAGAACCATGGACCCGGTACTTGTGGTTCGGACTCTCTCCAACCAGCCATAATGTTGTGAGAGTGAAATTATGTCTAAGTCCAGCTTTGGTACATTAGAAGCAACTCTGAAACTTAACCTAAGCGTTTTTCGAAGCTACTTTTTGGCTAACTTCTTATAGGAAGGTCTAGGAGCTCTGAAAATGAACGTGCGCGTCTTTCACTCTTCCCGAGGGACTTAGAAGAATTTTGTGATATTTTTTATTAAAATGGTGTATAAGGGTATATATATAAATATATTTTATGCACTGTATATGAGCTGGCGATTTCTAAGTCTGTGGTTCCGAGAGGGGGTAACCAGGCTCACTAATAAAGGTCAAGCCACTTGGCTGCCAGAATGCCCTGCTTCAGCACAGACCAGAAAGGCATTGTGATAAGCGTATCCCCGGTATAGTCAGGGGTTAATGGGAGTCGTCCCCATCCCCCCAGTATACGGCCAGAACCATGGACCCGGTACTTGTTGTTCGGACTGTCTCCAACCAGCCATCATGTGGTGAGAGTGAAATTATGTCTAAGTCCAGCTTTGGTACATTAGAAGCAACTCTGAAACTTAACCTAAGCGTTTTCGAAGCTACTTTTTGGCTAACTTCTTATAGGAAGGTCTAGGAGCTCTGAAAATGAACGTGCGCGTTTTTCACTCTTCCCGAGGGACTTAGAAGAATTTTGTGATATTTTTTATTAAAATGGTGTATAAGGGTATATATATATAAATATATTTTATGCACTGTATATGAGCTGGCGATTTCTAAGTCTGTGGTTCCGAGAGGGGGTAACCAGGCTCACTAATAAAGGTCAAGCAACTTGGCTGCCAGAATGCCCTGCTTCAGCACAGACCAGAAAGGCATTGTGATAAGCGTATCCCCGGTATAGTCAGGGGTTAATTGGAGTCGTCCCCGTCCCCCCAGTATACGGCCAGAACCATGGACCCGGTACTTGTGGTTCGGACTCTCTCCAACCAGCCATCATGTTGTGAGAGTGAAATTATGTCTAAGTCCAGCTTTGGTACATTAGAAGCAACTCTGAAACTTAACCTAAGCGTTTTTCGAAGCTACTTTTTGGCTAACTTCTTATAGGAAGGTCTAGGAGCTCTGAAAATGAACGTGCGCGTCTTTCACTCTTCCCGAGGGACTTAGAAGAATTTTGTGATATTTTTTATTAAAATGGTGTATAAGGGTATATATATAAATATATTTTATGCACTGTATATGAGCTGGCGATTTCTAAGTCTGTGGTTCCGAGAGGGGGTAACCAGGCTCACTAATAAAGGTCAAGCAACTTGGCTGCCAGAATGCCCTGCTTCAGCACAGACCAGAAAGGCATTGTGATAAGCGTATCCCCGGTATAGTCAGGGGTTAATTGGAGTCGTCCCCGTCCCCCCAGTATACGGCCAGAACCATGGACCCGGTACTTGTGGTTCGGACTCTCTCCAACCAGCCATAATGTTGTGAGAGTGAAATTATGTCTAAGTCCAGCTTTGGTACATTAGAAGCAACTCTGAAACTTAACCTAAGCGTTTTTCGAAGCTACTTTTTGGCTAACTTCTTATAGGAAGGTCTAGGAGCTCTGAAAATGAACGTGCGCGTCTTTCACTCTTCCCTAGGGACTTAGAAGAATTTTGTGATATTTTTTATTAAAATGGTGTATAAGGGTATATATATAAATATATTTTATGCACTGTATATGAGCTGGCGATTTCTAAGTCTGTGGTTCCGAGAGGGGGTAACCAGGCTCACTAATAAAGGTCAAGCCACTTGGGTGCCAGAATGCCCTGCTTCAGCACAGACCAGAAAGGCATTGTGATAAGCGTATCCCCGGTATAGTCAGGGGTTAATGGGAGTCGTCCCCATCCCCCCAGTATACAGCCAGAACCATGGACCCGGTACTTGTGGTTCGGACTGTCTCCAACCAGCCATAATGTGGTGAGAGTGAAATTATGTCTAAGTCCAGCTTTGGTACATTAGAAGCAACTCTGAAACTTAACCTAAGCGTTTTTCGAAGCTACTTTTTGGCTAACTTCTTATAGGAAGGTCTAGGAGCTCTGAAAATGAACGTGCGCGTCTTTCACTCTTCCCGAGGGACTTAGAAGAATTTTGTGATATTTTTTATTAAAATGGTGTATAAGGGTATATATATATAAATATATTTTATGCACTGTATATGAGCTGGCGATTTCTAAGTCTGTGGTTCCGAGAGGGGGTAACCAGGCTCACTAATAAAGGTCAAGCCACTTGGCTGCCAGAATGCCCTGCTTCAGCACAGACCAGAAAGGCATTGTGATAAGCGTATCCCCGGTATAGTCAGGGGTTAATGGGAGTCGTCCCCGTCCCCCCAGTATACGGCCAGAACCATGGACCCGGTACTTGTGGTTCGGACTCTCTCCAACCAGCCATAATGTTGTGAGAGTGAAATTATGTCTAAGTCCAGCTTTGGTACATTAGAAGCAACTCTGAAACTTAACCTAAGCGTTTTTCGAAGCTACTTTTTGGCTAACTTCTTATAGGAAGGTCTAGGAGCTCTGAAAATGAACGTGCGCGTCTTTCACTCTTCCCGAGGGACTTAGAAGAATTTTGTGATATTTTTTATTAAAATGGTGTATAAGGGTATATATATATAAATATATTTTATGCACTGTATATGAGCTGGCGATTTCTAAGTCTGTGGTTCCGAGAGGGGGTAACCAGGCTCACTAATAAAGGTCAAGCCACTTGGCTGCCAGAATGCCCTGCTTCAGCACAGACCAGAAAGGCATTGTGATAAGCGTATCCCCGGTATAGTCAGGGGTTAATTGGAGTCGTCCCCGTCCCCCCAGTATACGGCCAGAACCATGGACCCGGTACTTGTGGTTCGGACTCTCTCCAACCAGCCATCATGTTGTGAGAGTGAAATTATGTCTAAGTCCAGCTTTGGTACATTAGAAGCAACTCTGAAACTTAACCTAAGCGTTTTTCGAAGCTACTTTTTGGCTAACTTCTTATAGGAAGGTCTAGGAGCTCTGAAAATGAACGTGCGCGTCTTTCACTCTTCCCGAGGGACTTAGAAGAATTTTGTGATATTTTTTATTAAAATGGTGTATAAGGGTATATATATAAATATATTTTATGCACTGTATATGAGCTGGCGATTTCTAAGTCTGTGGTTCCGAGAGGGGGTAACCAGGCTCACTAATAAAGGTCAAGCAACTTGGCTGCCAGAATGCCCTGCTTCAGCACAGACCAGAAAGGCATTGTGATAAGCGTATCCCCGGTATAGTCAGGGGTTAATTGGAGTCGTCCCCGTCCCCCCAGTATACGGCCAGAACCATGGACCCGGTACTTGTGGTTCGGACTCTCTCCAACCAGCCATCATGTTGTGAGAGTGAAATTATGTCTAAGTCCAGCTTTGGTACATTAGAAGCAACTCTGAAACTTAACCTAAGCGTTTTTCGAAGCTACTTTTTGGCTAACTTCTTATAGGAAGGTCTAGGAGCTCTGAAAATGAACGTGCGCGTCTTTCACTCTTCCCGAGGGACTTAGAAGAATTTTGTGATATTTTTTATTAAAATGGTGTATAAGGGTATATATATAAATATATTTTATGCACTGTATATGAGCTGGCGATTTCTAAGTCTGTGGTTCCGAGAGGGGGTAACCAGGCTCACTAATAAAGGTCAAGCAACTTGGCTGCCAGAATGCCCTGCTTCAGCACAGACCAGAAAGGCATTGTGATAAGCGTATCCCCGGTATAGTCAGGGGTTAATTGGAGTCGTCCCCGTCCCCCCAGTATACGGCCAGAACCATGGACCCGGTACTTGTGGTTCGGACTGTCTCCAACCAGCCATAATGTTGTGAGAGTGAAATTATGTCTAAGTCCAGCTTTGGTACATTAGAAGCAACTCTGAAACTTAACCTAAGCGTTTTTCGAAGCTACTTTTTGGCTAACTTCTTATAGGAAGGTCTAGGAGCTCTGAAAATGAACGTGCGCGTCTTTCACTCTTCCCGAGGGACTTAGAAGAATTTTGTGATATTTTTTATTAAAATGGTGTATAAGGGTATATATATATAAATATATTTTATGCACTGTATATGAGCTGGCGATTTCTAAGTCTGTGGTTCCGAGAGGGGGTAACCAGGCTCACTAATAAAGGTCAAGCCACTTGGCTGCCAGAATGCCCTGCTTCAGCACAGACCAGAAAGGCATTGTGATAAGCGTATCCCCGGTATAGTCAGGGGTTAATGGGAGTCGTCCCCGTCCCCCCAGTATACGGCCAGAACCATGGACCCGGTACTTGTGGTTCGGACTCTCTCCAACCAGCCATAATGTTGTGAGAGTGAAATTATGTCTAAGTCCAGCTTTGGTACATTAGAAGCAACTCTGAAACTTAACCTAAGCGTTTTTCGAAGCTACTTTTTGGCTAACTTCTTATAGGAAGGTCTAGGAGCTCTGAAAATGAACGTGCGCGTCTTTCACTCTTCCCGAGGGACTTAGAAGAATTTTGTGATATTTTTTATTAAAATGGTGTATAAGGGTATATATATATAAATATATTTTATGCACTGTATATGAGCTGGCGATTTCTAAGTCTGTGGTTCCGAGAGGGGGTAACCAGGCTCACTAATAAAGGTCAAGCCACTTGGCTGCCAGAATGCCCTGCTTCAGCACAGACCAGAAAGGCATTGTGATAAGCGTATCCCCGGTATAGTCAGGGGTTAATTGGAGTCGTCCCCGTCCCCCCAGTATACGGCCAGAACCATGGACCCGGTACTTGTGGTTCGGACTCTCTCCAACCAGCCATAATGTTGTGAGAGTGAAATTATGTCTAAGTCCAGCTTTGGTACATTAGAAGCAACTCTGAAACTTAACCTAAGCGTTTTTCGAAGCTACTTTTTGGCTAACTTCTTATAGGAAGGTCTAGGAGCTCTGAAAATGAACGTGCGCGTCTTTCACTCTTCCCGAGGGACTTAGAAGAATTTTGTGATATTTTTTATTAAAATGGTGTATAAGGGTATATATATATAAATATATTTTATGCACTGTATATGAGCTGGCGATTTCTAAGTCTGTGGTTCCGAGAGGGGGTAACCAGGCTCACTAATAAAGGTCAAGCCACTTGGCTGCCAGAATGCCCTGCTTCAGCACAGACCAGAAAGGCATTGTGATAAGCGTATCCCCGGTATAGTCAGGGGTTAATGGGAGTCGTCCCCGTCCCCCCAGTATACGGCCAGAACCATGGACCCGGTACTTGTGGTTCGGACTCTCTCCAACCAGCCATAATGTTGTGAGAGTGAAATTATGTCTAAGTCCAGCTTTGGTACATTAGAAGCAACTCTGAAACTTAACCTAAGCGTTTTTCGAAGCTACTTTTTGGCTAACTTCTTATAGGAAGGTCTAGGAGCTCTGAAAATGAACGTGCGCGTCTTTCACTCTTCCCGAGGGACTTAGAAGAATTTTGTGATATTTTTTATTAAAATGGTGTATAAGGGTATATATATAAATATATTTTATGCACTGTATATGAGCTGGCGATTTCTAAGTCTGTGGTTCCGAGAGGGGGTAACCAGGCTCACTAATAAAGGTCAAGCCACTTGGCTGCCAGAATGCCCTGCTTCAGCACAGACCAGAAAGGCATTGTGATAAGCGTATCCCCGGTATAGTCAGGGGTTAATGGGAGTCGTCCCCGTCCCCCCAGTATACGGCCAGAACCATGGACCCGGTACTTGTGGTTCGGACTGTCTCCAACCAGCCATAATGTTGTGAGAGTGAAATTATGTCTAAGTCCAGCTTTGGTACATTAGAAGCAACTCTGAAACTTAACCTAAGCGTTTTTCGAAGCTACTTTTTGGCTAACTTCTTATAGGAAGGTCTAGGAGCTCTGAAAATGAACGTGCGCGTCTTTCACTCTTCCCGAGGGACTTAGAAGAATTTTGTGATATTTTTTATTAAAATGGTGTATAAGGGTATATATATAAATATATTTTATGCACTGTATATGAGCTGGCGATTTCTAAGTCTGTGGTTCCGAGAGGGGGTAACCAGGCTCACTAATAAAGGTCAAGCCACTTGGCTGCCAGAATGCCCTGCTTCAGCACAGACCAGAAAGGCATTGTGATAAGCGTATCCCCGGTATAGTCAGGGGTTAATGGGAGTCGTCCCCGTCCCCCCAGTATACGGCCAGAACCATGGACCCGGTACTTGTGGTTCGGACTGTCTCCAACCAGCCATAATGTTGTGAGAGTGAAATTATGTCTAAGTCCAGCTTTGGTACATTAGAAGCAACTCTGAAACTTAACCTAAGCGTTTTTCGAAGCTACTTTTTGGCTAACTTCTTATAGGAAGGTCTAGGAGCTCTGAAAATGAACATGCGCGTCTTTCACTCTTCCAGAGGGACTTAGAAGAATTTTGTGATATTTTTTATTAAAATGGTGTATAAGGTTATATATATAAATATATTTTATGCACTGTATATGAGCTGGCGATTTCTAAGTCTGTGGTTCCGAGAGGGGGTAACCAGGCTCACTAATAAAGGTCAAGCCACTTGGCTGCCAGAATGCCCTGCTTCAGCACAGACCAGAAAGGCATTGTGATAAGCGTATCCCCGGTATAGTCAGGGGTTAATGGGAGTCGTCCCCGTCCCCCCAGTATACGGCCAGAACCATGGACCCGGTACTTGTGGTTCGGACTCTCTCCAACCAGCCATAATGTTGTGAGAGTGAAATTATGTCTAAGTCCAGCTTTGGTACATTAGAAGCAACTCTGAAACTTAACCTAAGCGTTTTTCGAAGCTACTTTTTGGCTAACTTCTTATAGGAAGGTCTAGGAGCTCTGAAAATGAACGTGCACGTCTTTCACTCTTCCCGAGGGACTTAGAAGAATTTTGTGATATTTTTTATTAAAATGGTGTATAAAGGTATATATATAAATATATTTTATGCACTGTATATGAGCTGGCGATTTCTAAGTCTGTGGTTCCGAGAGGGGGTAACCAGGCTCACTAATAAAGGTCAAGCCACTTGGCTGCCAGAATGCCCTGCTTCAGCACAGACCAGAAAGGCATTGTGATAAGCGTATCCCCGGTATAGTCAGGGGTTAATGGGAGTCGTCCCCGTCCCCCCAGTATACGGCCAGAACCATGGACCCGGTACTTGTGGTTCGGACTGTCTCCAACCAGCCATAATGTTGTGAGAGTGAAATTATGTCTAAGTCCAGCTTTGGTACATTAGAAGCAACTCTGAAACTTAACCTAAGCGTTTTTCGAAGCTGCTTTTTGGCTAACTTCTTATAGGAAGGTCTAGGAGCTCTGAAAATGAACGTGCGCGTCTTTCACTCTTCCAGAGGGACTTAGAAGAATTTTGTGATATTTTTTATTAAAATGGTGTATAAGGGTATATATATAAATATATTTTATGCACTGTATATGAGCTGGCGATTTCTAAGTCTGTGGTTCCGAGAGGGGGTAACCAGGCTCACTAATAAAGGTCAAGGCACTTGGCTGCCAGAATGCCCTGCTTCAGCACAGACCAGAAAGGCATTGTGATAAGCGTATCCCCGGTATAGTCAGGGGTTAATTGGAGTCGTCCCCGTCCCCCCAGTATACGGCCAGAACCATGGACCCGGTACTTGTGGTTCAGACTGTCTCCAACCAGCCATAATGTTGTGAGAGTGAAATTATGTCTAAGTCCAGCTTTGGTACATTAGAAGCAACTCTGAAACTTAACCTAAGCGTTTTTCGAAGCTACTTTTTGGCTAACTTCTTATAGGAAGGTCTAGGAGCTTTCAAAATGAACGTGCGCGTCTTTCACTCTTCCCGAGGGACTTAGAAGAATTTTGTGATATTTTTTATTAAAATGGTGTATAAGGGTATATATATAAATATATTTTATGCACTGTATATGAGCTGGCGATTTCTAAGTCTGTGGTTCCGAGAGGGGGTAACCAGGCTCACTAATAAAGGTCAAGCCACTTGGCTGCCAGAATGCCCTGCTTCAGCACAGACCAGAAAGGCATTGTGATAAGCGTATCCCCGGTATAGTCAGGGGTTAATGGGAGTCGTCCCCGTCCCCCCAGTATACGGCCAGAACCATGGACCCGGTACTTGTGGTTCGGACTGTCTCCAACCAGCCATAATGTTGTGAGAGTGAAATTATGTCTAAGTCCAGCTTTGGTACATTAGAAGCAACTCTGAAACTTAACCTAAGCGTTTTTCGAAGCTACTTTTTGGCTAACTTCTTATAGGAAGGTCTAGGAGCTCTGAAAATGAACGTGCGCGTCTTTCACTCTTCCCGAGGGACTTAGAAGAATTTTGTGATATTTTTTATTAAAATGGTGTATAAGGGTATATATATAAATATATTTTAAGCACTGTATATGAGCTGGCGATTTCTAAGTCTGTGGTTCCGAGAGGGGGTAACCAGGCTCACTAATAAAGGTCAAGCCACTTGGCTGCCAGAATGCCCTGCTTCAGCACAGACCAGAAAGGCATTGTGATAAGCGTATCCCCGGTATAGTCAGGGGTTAATGGGAGTCGTCCCCATCCCCCCAGTATACGGCCAGAACCATGGACCCGGTACTTGTGGTTCGGACTGTCTCCAACCAGCCATAATGTTGTGAGAGTGAAATTATGTCTAAGTCCAGCTTTGGTACATTAGAAGCAACTCTGAAACTTAACCTAAGCGTTTTTCGAAGCTACTTTTTGGCTAACTTCTTATAGGAAGGTCTAGGAGCTCTGAAAATGAACATGCGCGTCTTTCACTCTTCCAGAGGGACTTAGAAGAATTTTGTGATATTTTTTATTAAAATGGTGTATAAGGTTATATATATAAATATATTTTATGCACTGTATATGAGCTGGCGATTTCTAAGTCTGTGGTTCCGAGAGGGGGTAACCAGGCTCACTAATAAAGGTCAAGCCACTTGGCTGCCAGAATGCCCTGCTTCAGCACAGACCAGAAAGGCATTGTGATAAGCGTATCCCCGGTATAGTCAGGGGTTAATGGGAGTCGTCCCCGTCCCCCCAGTATACGGCCAGAACCATGGACCCGGTACTTGTGGTTCGGACTCTCTCCAACCAGCCATAATGTTGTGAGAGTGAAATTATGTCTAAGTCCAGCTTTGGTACATTAGAAGCAACTCTGAAACTTAACCTAAGCTTTTTTCGAAGCTACTTTTTGGCTAACTTCTTATAGGAAGGTCTAGGAGCTCTGAAAATGAACGTGCACGTCTTTCACTCTTCCCGAGGGACTTAGAAGAATTTTGTGATATTTTTTATTAAAATGGTGTATAAAGGTATATATATAAATATATTTTATGCACTGTATATGAGCTGGCGATTTCTAAGTCTGTGGTTCCGAGAGGGGGTAACCAGGCTCACTAATAAAGGTCAAGCCACTTGGCTGCCAGAATGCCCTGCTTCAGCACAGACCAGAAAGGCATTGTGATAAGCGTATCCCCGGTATAGTCAGGGGTTAATGGGAGTCGTCCCCGTCCCCCCAGTATACGGCCAGAACCATGGACCCGGTACTTGTGGTTCGGACTGTCTCCAACCAGCCATAATGTTGTGAGAGTGAAATTATGTCTAAGTCCAGCTTTGGTACATTAGAAGCAACTCTGAAACTTAACCTAAGCGTTTTTCGAAGCTGCTTTTTGGCTAACTTCTTATAGGAAGGTCTAGGAGCTCTGAAAATGAACGTGCGCGTCTTTCACTCTTCCAGAGGGACTTAGAAGAATTTTGTGATATTTTTTATTAAAATGGTGTATAAGGGTATATATATAAATATATTTTATGCACTGTATATGAGCTGGCGATTTCTAAGTCTGTGGTTCCGAGAGGGGGTAACCAGGCTCACTAATAAAGGTCAAGGCACTTGGCTGCCAGAATGCCCTGCTTCAGCACAGACCAGAAAGGCATTGTGATAAGCGTATCCCCGGTATAGTCAGGGGTTAATTGGAGTCGTCCCCGTCCCCCCAGTATACGGCCAGAACCATGGACCCGGTACTTGTGGTTCAGACTGTCTCCAACCAGCCATAATGTTGTGAGAGTGAAATTATGTCTAAGTCCAGCTTTGGTACATTAGAAGCAACTCTGAAACTTAACCTAAGCGTTTTTCGAAGCTACTTTTTGGCTAACTTCTTATAGGAAGGTCTAGGAGCTCTGAAAATGAACGTGCACGTCTTTCACTCTTCCCGAGGGACTTAGAAGAATTTTGTGATATTTTTTATTAAAATGGTGTATAAAGGTATATATATAAATATATTTTATGCACTGTATATGAGCTGGCGATTTCTAAGTCTGTGGTTCCGAGAGGGGGTAACCAGGCTCACTAATAAAGGTCAAGCCACTTGGCTGCCAGAATGCCCTGCTTCAGCACAGACCAGAAAGGCATTGTGATAAGCGTATCCCCGGTATAGTCAGGGGTTAATGGGAGTCGTCCCCGTCCCCCCAGTATACGGCCAGAACCATGGACCCGGTACTTGTGGTTCGGACTGTCTCCAACCAGCCATAATGTTGTGAGAGTGAAATTATGTCTAAGTCCAGCTTTGGTACATTAGAAGCAACTCTGAAACTTAACCTAAGCGTTTTTCGAAGCTGCTTTTTGGCTAACTTCTTATAGGAAGGTCTAGGAGCTCTGAAAATGAACGTGCGCGTCTTTCACTCTTCCAGAGGGACTTAGAAGAATTTTGTGATATTTTTTATTAAAATGGTGTATAAGGGTATATATATAAATATATTTTATGCACTGTATATGAGCTGGCGATTTCTAAGTCTGTGGTTCCGAGAGGGGGTAACCAGGCTCACTAATAAAGGTCAAGGCACTTGGCTGCCAGAATGCCCTGCTTCAGCACAGACCAGAAAGGCATTGTGATAAGCGTATCCCCGGTATAGTCAGGGGTTAATTGGAGTCGTCCCCGTCCCCCCAGTATACGGCCAGAACCATGGACCCGGTACTTGTGGTTCAGACTGTCTCCAACCAGCCATAATGTTGTGAGAGTGAAATTATGTCTAAGTCCAGCTTTGGTACATTAGAAGCAACTCTGAAACTTAACCTAAGCGTTTTTCGAAGCTACTTTTTGGCTAACTTCTTATAGGAAGGTCTAGGAGCTTTCAAAATGAACGTGCGCGTCTTTCACTCTTCCCGAGGGACTTAGAAGAATTTTGTGATATTTTTTATTAAAATGGTGTATAAGGGTATATATATAAATATATTTTATGCACTGTATATGAGCTGGCGATTTCTAAGTCTGTGGTTCCGAGAGGGGGTAACCAGGCTCACTAATAAAGGTCAAGCCACTTGGCTGCCAGAATGCCCTGCTTCAGCACAGACCAGAAAGGCATTGTGATAAGCGTATCCCCGGTATAGTCAGGGGTTAATGGGAGTCGTCCCCGTCCCCCCAGTATACGGCCAGAACCATGGACCCGGTACTTGTGGTTCGGACTGTCTCCAACCAGCCATAATGTTGTGAGAGTGAAATTATGTCTAAGTCCAGCTTTGGTACATTAGAAGCAACTCTGAAACTTAACCTAAGCGTTTTTCGAAGCTACTTTTTGGCTAACTTCTTATAGGAAGGTCTAGGAGCTCTGAAAATGAACGTGCGCGTCTTTCACTCTTCCCGAGGGACTTAGAAGAATTTTGTGATATTTTTTATTAAAATGGTGTATAAGGGTATATATATAAATATATTTTATGCACTGTATATGAGCTGGCGATTTCTAAGTCTGTGGTTCCGAGAGGGGGTAACCAGGCTCACTAATAAAGGTCAAGCCACTTGGCTGCCAGAATGCCCTGCTTCAGCACAGACCAGAAAGGCATTGTGATAAGCGTATCCCCGGTATAGTCAGGGGTTAATGGGAGTCGTCCCCATCCCCCCAGTATACGGCCAGAACCATGGACCCGGTACTTGTGGTTCGGACTGTCTCCAACCAGCCATAATGTTGTGAGAGTGAAATTATGTCTAAGTCCAGCTTTGGTACATTAGAAGCAACTCTGAAACTTAACCTAAGCGTTTTTCGAAGCTACTTTTTGGCTAACTTCTTATAGGAAGGTTTAGGAGCTCTGAAAATGAACGTGCGCGTCTTTCACTCTTCCCGAGGGACTTAGAAGAATTTTGTGATATTTTTTATTAAAATGGTGTATAAGGGTATATATATAAATATATTTTATGCACTGTATATGAGCTGGCGATTTCTAAGTCTGTGGTTCCGAGAGGGGGTAACCAGGCTAACTAATAAAGGTCAAGCCACTTGGCTGCCAGAATGCCCTGCTTCAGCACAGACCAGAAAGGCATTGTGATAAGCGTATCCCCGGTATAGTCAGGGGTTAATGGGAGTCGTCCCCGCCCCCCCAGTATACGGCCAGAACCATGGACCCGGTACTTGTGGTTCGGACTGTCTCCAACCAGCTATAATGTTGTGAGAGTGAAATTATGTCTAAGTCCAGCTTTGGTACATTAGAAGCAACTCTGAAACTTAACCTAAGCGTTTTTCGAAGCTGCTTTTTGGCTAACTTCTTATAGGAAGGTCTAGGAGCTCTGAAAATGAACGTGCGCGTCTTTCACTCTTCCAGAGGGACTTAGAAGAATTTTGTGATATTTTTTATTAAAATGGTGTATAAGGGTATATATATAAATATATTTTATGCACTGTATATGAGCTGGCGATTTCTAAGTCTGTGGTTCCGAGAGGGGGTAACCAGGCTCACTAATAAAGGTCAAGCCACTTGGCTGCCAGAATGCCCTGCTTCAGCACAGACCAGAAAGGCATTGTGATAAGCGTATCCCCGGTATAGTCAGGGGTTAATGGGAGTCGTCCCCGTCCCCCCAGTATACGGCCAGAACCATGGACCCGGTACTTGTGGTTCGGACTGTCTCCAACCAGCCATAATGTTGTGAGAGTGAAATTATGTCTAAGTCCAGCTTTGGTACATTAGAAGCAACTCTGAAACTTAACCTAAGCGTTTTTCGAAGCTACGTTTTGGCTAACTTCTTATAGGAAGGTCTAGGAGCTCTGAAAATGAACGTGCGCGTCTTTCACTCTTCCCGAGGGACTTAGAAGAATTTTGTGATATTTTTTATTAAAATGGTGTATAAGGGTATATATATAAATATATTTTATGCACTGTATATGAGCTGGCGATTTCTAAGTCTGTGGTTCCGAGAGGGGGTAACCAGGCTCACTAATAAAGGTCAAGCCACTTGGCTGCCAGAATGCCCTGCTTCAGCACAGACCAGAAAGGCATTGTGATAAGCGTATCCCCGGTATAGTCAGGGGTTAATGGGAGTCGTCCCCGTCCCCCCAGTATACGGCCAGAACCATGGACCCGGTACTTGTGGTTCGGACTGTCTCCAACCAGCCATAATGTTGTGAGAGTGAAATTATGTCTAAGTCCAGCTTTGGTACATTAGAAGCAACTCTGAAACTTAACCTAAGCGTTTTTCGAAGCTACTTTTTGGCTAACTTCTTATAGGAAGGTCTAGGAGCTCTGAAAATGAACATGCGCGTCTTTCACTCTTCCAGAGGGACTTAGAAGAATTTTGTGATATTTTTTATTAAAATGGTGTATAAGGTTATATATATAAATATATTTTATGCACTGTATATGAGCTGGCGATTTCTAAGTCTGTGGTTCCGAGAGGGGGTAACCAGGCTCACTAATAAAGGTCAAGCCACTTGGCTGCCAGAATGCCCTGCTTCAGCACAGACCAGAAAGGCATTGTGATAAGCGTATCCCCGGTATAGTCAGGGGTTAATGGGAGTCGTCCCCGTCCCCCCAGTATACGGCCAGAACCATGGACCCGGTACTTGTGGTTCGGACTGTCTCCAACCAGCCATAATGTTGTGAGAGTGAAATTATGTCTAAGTCCAGCTTTGGTACATTAGAAGCAACTCTGAAACTTAACCTAAGCGTTTTTCGAAGCTACTTTTTGGCTAACTTCTTATAGGAAGGTCTAGGAGCTCTGAAAATGAACATGCGCGTCTTTCACTCTTCCAGAGGGACTTAGAAGAATTTTGTGATATTTTTTATTAAAATGGTGTATAAGGTTATATATATAAATATATTTTATGCACTGTATATGAGCTGGCGATTTCTAAGTCTGTGGTTCCGAGAGGGGGTAACCAGGCTCACTAATAAAGGTCAAGCCACTTGGCTGCCAGAATGCCCTGCTTCAGCACAGACCAGAAAGGCATTGTGATAAGCGTATCCCCGGTATAGTCAGGGGTTAATGGGAGTAGTCCCCGTCCCCCCAGTATACGGCCAGAACCATGGACCCGGTACTTGTGGTTCGGACTCTCTCCAACCAGCCATAATGTTGTGAGAGTGAAATTATGTCTAAGTCCAGCTTTGGTACATTAGAAGCAACTCTGAAACTTAACCTAAGCGTTTTTCGAAGCTACTTTTTGGCTAACTTCTTATAGGAAGGTCTAGGAGCTCTGAAAATGAACGTGCGCGTCTTTCACTCTTCCCGAGGGACTTAGAAGAATTTTGTGATATTTTTTATTAAAATGGTGTATAAGGGTATATATATAAATATATTTTATGCACTGTATATGAGCTGGCGATTTCTAAGTCTGTGGTTCCGAGAGGGGGTAACCAGGCTCACTAATAAAGGTCAAGCCACTTGGCTGCCAGAATGCCCTGCTTCAGCACAGACCAGAAAGGCATTTTGATAAGCGTATCCCCGGTATAGTCAGGGGTTAATGGGAGTCGTCCCCGTCCCCCCAGTATACGGCCAGAACCATGGACCCGGTACTTGTGGTTCGGACTGTCTCCAACCAGCCATAATGTTGTGAGAGTGAAATTATGTCTAAGTCCAGCTTTGGTACATTAGAAGCAACTCTGAAACTTAACCTAAGCGTTTTTCGAAGCTGCTTTTTGGCTAACTTCTTAAAGGAAGGTCTAGGAGCTCTGAAAATGAACGTGCGCGTCTTTCACTCTTCCAGAGGGACTTAGAAGAATTTTGTGATATTTTTTATTAAAATGGTGTATAAGGGTATATATATAAATATATTTTATGCACTGTATATGAGCTGGCGATTTCTAAGTCTGTGGTTCCGAGAGGGGGTAACCAGGCTCACTAATAAAGGTCAAGCCACTTGGCTGCCAGAATGCCCTGCTTCAGCACAGACCAGAAAGGCATTGTGATAAGCGTATCCCCGGTATAGTTAGGGGTTAATGGGAGTCGTCCCCGTCCCCCCAGTATACGGCCAGAACCATGGACCCGGTACTTGTGGTTCGGACTGTCTCCAACCAGCCATAATGTTGTGAGAGTGAAATTATGTCTAAGTCCAGCTTTGGTACATTAGAAGCAACTCTGAAACTTAACCTAAGCGTTTTTCGAAGCTACTTTTTGGCTAACTTCTTATAGGAAGGTCTAGGAGCTCTGAAAATGAACGTGCGCGTCTTTCACTCTTCCCGAGGGACTTAGAAGAATTTTGTGATATTTTTTATTAAAATGGTGTATAAGGGTATATATATAAATATATTTTATGCACTGTATATGAGCTGGCGATTTCTAAGTCTGTGGTTCCGAGAGGGGGTAACCAGGCTAACTAATAAAGGTCAAGCCACTTGGCTGCCAGAATGCCCTGCTTCAGCACAGACCAGAAAGGCATTGTGATAAGCGTATCCCCGGTATAGTCATGGGTTAATGGGAGTCGTCCCCGCCCCCCCAGTATACGGCCAGAACCATGGACCCGGTACTTGTGGTTCGGACTGTCTCCAACCAGCCATAATGTTGTGAGAGTGAAATTATGTCTAAGTCCAGCTTTGGTACATTAGAAGCAACTCTGAAACTTAACCTAAGCGTTTTTCGAAGCTACTTTTTGGCTAACTTCTTATAGGAAGGTCTAAGAGCTCTGAAAATGAACGTGCGCGTCTTTCACTCTTCCCGAGGGACTTAGAAGAATTTTGTGATATTTTTTATTAAAATGGTGTATAAGGGTATATATATAAATATATTTTATGCACTGTATATGAGCTGGCGATTTCTAATTCTGTGGTTCCGAGAGGGGGTAACCAGGCTCACTAATAAAGGTCAAGCCAATTGGCTGCCAGAATGCCCTGCTTCAGCACAGACCAGAAAGGCATTGTGATAAGCGTATCCCCGGTATAGTCAGGGGTTAATGGGAGTCGTCCCCGTCCCCCCAGTATACGACCAGAACCATGGACCCGGTACTTGTGGTTCAGACTGTCTCCAACCAGCCATAATGTTGTGAGAGTGAAATTATGTCTAAGTCCAGCTTTGGTACATTAGAAGCAACTCTGAAACTTAACCTAAGCGTTTTTCGAAGCTGCTTTTTGGCTAACTTCTTAAAGGAAGGTCTAGGAGCTCTGAAAATGAACGTGCGCGTCTTTCACTCTTCCAGAGGGACTTAGAAGAATTTTGTGATATTTTTTATTAAAATGGTGTATAAGGGTATATATATAAATATATTTTATGCACTGTATATGAGCTGGCGATTTCTAAGTCTGTGGTTCCGAGAGGGGGTAACCAGGCTCACTAATAAAGGTCAAGCCACTTGGCTGCCAGAATGCCCTGCTTCAGCACAGACCAGAAAGGCATTGTGATAAGCGTATCCCCGGTATAGTTAGGGGTTAATGGGAGTCGTCCCCGTCCCCCCAGTATACGGCCAGAACCATGGACCCGGTACTTGTGGTTCGGACTGTCTCCAACCAGCCATAATGTTGTGAGAGTGAAATTATGTCTAAGTCCAGCTTTGGTACATTAGAAGCAACTCTGAAACTTAACCTAAGCGTTTTTCGAAGCTACTTTTTGGCTAACTTCTTATAGGAAGGTCTAGGAGCTCTGAAAATGAACGTGCGCGTCTTTCACTCTTCCCGAGGGACTTAGAAGAATTTTGTGATATTTTTTATTAAAATGGTGTATAAGGGTATATATATAAATATATTTTATGCACTGTATATGAGCTGGCGATTTCTAAGTCTGTGGTTCCGAGAGGGGGTAACCAGGCTAACTAATAAAGGTCAAGCCACTTGGCTGCCAGAATGCCCTGCTTCAGCACAGACCAGAAAGGCATTGTGATAAGCGTATCCCCGGTATAGTCATGGGTTAATGGGAGTCGTCCCCGCCCCCCCAGTATACGGCCAGAACCATGGACCCGGTACTTGTGGTTCGGACTGTCTCCAACCAGCCATAATGTTGTGAGAGTGAAATTATGTCTAAGTCCAGCTTTGGTACATTAGAAGCAACTCTGAAACTTAACCTAAGCGTTTTTCGAAGCTACTTTTTGGCTAACTTCTTATAGGAAGGTCTAAGAGCTCTGAAAATGAACGTGCGCGTCTTTCACTCTTCCAGAGGGACTTAGAAGAATTTTGTGATATTTTTTATTAAAATGGTGTATAAGGTTATATATATAAATATATTTTATGCACTGTATATGAGCTGGCGATTTCTAAGTCTGTGGTTCCGAGAGGGGGTAACCAGGCTCACTAATAAAGGTCAAGCCACTTGGCTGCCAGAATGCCCTGCTTCAGCACAGACCAGAAAGGCATTGTGATAAGCGTATCCCCGGTATAGTCAGGGGTTAATTGGAGTCGTCCCCGTCCCCCCAGTATACGGCCAGAACCATGGACCCGGTACTTGTGGTTCAGACTGTCTCCAACCAGCCATAATGTTGTGAGAGTGAAATTATGTCTAAGTCCAGCTTTGGTACATTAGAAGCAACTCTGAAACTTAACCTAAGCGTTTTTCGAAGCTACTTTTTGGCTAACTTCTTATAGGAAGGTCTAGGAGCTTTCAAAATGAACGTGCGCGTCTTTCACTCTTCCCAAGGGACTTAGAAGAATTTTGTGATATTTTTTATTAAAATGGTGTATAAGGGTATATATATAAATATATTTTATGCACTGTATATGAGCTGGCGATTTCTAAGTCTGTGGTTCCGAGAGGGGGTAACCAGGCTCACTAATAAAGGTCAAGCCACTTGGCTGCCAGAATGCCCTGCTTCAGCACAGACCAGAAAGGCATTGTGATAAGAGTATCCCCGGTATAGTCAGGGGTTAATGGGAGTCGTCCCCGTCCCCCCAGTATACGGCCAGAACCATGGACCCGGTACTTGTGGTTCGGACTGTCTCCAACCAGCCATAATGTTGTGAGAGTGAAATTATGTCTAAGTCCAGCTTTGGTACATTAGAAGCAACTCTGAAACTTAACCTAAGCGTTTTTCGAAGCTACTTTTTGGCTAACTTCTTATAGGAAGGTCTAGGAGCTCTGAAAATGAACGTGCGCGTCTTTCACTCTTCCCGAGGGACTTAGAAGAATTTTGTGATATTTTTTATTAAAATGGTGTATAAGGGTATATATATAAATATATTTTATGCACTGTATATGAGCTGGCGATTTCTAAGTCTGTGGTTCCGAGAGGGGGTAACCAGGCTCACTAATAAAGGTCAAGCCACTTGGCTGCCAGAATGCCCTGCTTCAGCACAGACCAGAAAGGCATTGTGATAAGCGTATCCCCGGTATAGTCAGGGGTTAATGGGAGTCGTCCCCATCCCCCCAGTATACGGCCAGAACCATGGACCCGGTACTTGTGGTTCGGACTGTCTCCAACCAGCCATAATGTTGTGAGAGTGAAATTATGTCTAAGTCCAGCTTTGGTACATTAGAAGCAACTCTGAAACTTAACCTAAGCGTTTTTCGAAGCTACTTTTTGGCTAACTTCTTATAGGAAGGTTTAGGAGCTCTGAAAATGAACGTGCGCGTCTTTCACTCTTCCCGAGGGACTTAGAAGAATTTTGTGATATTTTTTATTAAAATGGTGTATAAGGGTATATATATAAATATATTTTATGCACTGTATATGAGCTGGCGATTTCTAAGTCTGTGGTTCCGAGAGGGGGTAACCAGGCTCACTAATAAAGGTCAAGCCACTTGGCTGCCAGAATGCCCTGCTTCAGCACAGACCAGAAAGGCATTGTGATAAGCGTATCCCCGGTATAGTCAGGGGTTAATGGGAGTCGTCCCCGCCCCCCCAGTATACGGCCAGAACCATGGACCCGGTACTTGTGGTTCGGACTGTCTCCAACCAGCCATAATGTTGTGAGAGTGAAATTATGTCTAAGTCCAGCTTTGGTACATTAGAAGCAACTCTGAAACTTAACCTAAGCGTTTTTCGAAGCTGCTTTTTGGCTAACTTCTTATAGGAAGGTGTAGGAGCTCTGAAAATGAACGTGCGCGTCTTTCACTCTTCCAGAGGGACTTAGAAGAATTTTGTGATATTTTTTATTAAAATGGTGTATAAGGGTATATATATAAATATATTTTATGCACTGTATATGAGCTGGCGATTTCTAAGTCTGTGGTTCCGAGAGGGGGTAACCAGGCTCACTAATAAAGGTCAAGCCACTTGGCTGCCAGAATGCCCTGCTTCAGCACAGACCAGAAAGGCATTGTGATAAGCGTATCCCCGGTATAGTTAGGGGTTAATGGGAGTCGTCCCCGTCCCCCCAGTATACGGCCAGAACCATGGACCCGGTACTTGTGGTTCAGACTGTCTCCAACCAGCCATAATGTTGTGAGAGTGAAATTATGTCTAAGTCCAGCTTTGGTACATTAGAAGCAACTCTGAAACTTAACCTAAGCGTTTTTCGAAGCTACTTTTTGGCTAACTTCTTATAGGAAGGTCTAGGAGCTTTCAAAATGAACGTGCGCGTCTTTCACTCTTCCCAAGGGACTTAGAAGAATTTTGTGATATTTTTTATTAAAATGGTGTATAAGGGTATATATATAAATATATTTTATGCACTGTATATGAGCTGGCGATTTCTAAGTCTGTGGTTCCGAGAGGGGGTAACCAGGCTCACTAATAAAGGTCAAGCCACTTGGCTGCCAGAATGCCCTGCTTCAGCACAGACCAGAAAGGCATTGTGATAAGAGTATCCCCGGTATAGTCAGGGGTTAATGGGAGTCGTCCCCGTCCCCCCAGTATACGGCCAGAACCATGGACCCGGTACTTGTGGTTCGGACTGTCTCCAACCAGCCATAATGTTGTGAGAGTGAAATTATGTCTAAGTCCAGCTTTGGTACATTAGAAGCAACTCTGAAACTTAACCTAAGCGTTTTTCGAAGCTACTTTTTGGCTAACTTCTTATAGGAAGGTCTAGGAGCTCTGAAAATGAACGTGCGCGTCTTTCACTCTTCCCGAGGGACTTAGAAGAATTTTGTGATATTTTTTATTAAAATGGTGTATAAGGGTATATATATAAATATATTTTATGCACTGTATATGAGCTGGCGATTTCTAAGTCTGTGGTTCCGAGAGGGGGTAACCAGGCTCACTAATAAAGGTCAAGCCACTTGGCTGCCAGAATGCCCTGCTTCAGCACAGACCAGAAAGGCATTGTGATAAGCGTATCCCCGGTATAGTCAGGGGTTAATGGGAGTCGTCCCCATCCCCCCAGTATACGGCCAGAACCATGGACCCGGTACTTGTGGTTCGGACTGTCTCCAACCAGCCATAATGTTGTGAGAGTGAAATTATGTCTAAGTCCAGCTTTGGTACATTAGAAGCAACTCTGAAACTTAACCTAAGCGTTTTTCGAAGCTACTTTTTGGCTAACTTCTTATAGGAAGGTTTAGGAGCTCTGAAAATGAACGTGCGCGTCTTTCACTCTTCCCGAGGGACTTAGAAGAATTTTGTGATATTTTTTATTAAAATGGTGTATAAGGGTATATATATAAATATATTTTATGCACTGTATATGAGCTGGCGATTTCTAAGTCTGTGGTTCCGAGAGGGGGTAACCAGGCTAACTAATAAAGGTCAAGCCACTTGGCTGCCAGAATGCCCTGCTTCAGCACAGACCAGAAAGGCATTGTGATAAGCGTATCCCCGGTATAGTCAGGGGTTAATGGGAGTCGTCCCCGCCCCCCCAGTATACGGCCAGAACCATGGACCCGGTACTTGTGGTTCGGACTGTCTCCAACCAGCCATAATGTTGTGAGAGTGAAATTATGTCTAAGTCCAGCTTTGGTACATTAGAAGCAACTCTGAAACTTAACCTAAGCGTTTTTCGAAGCTGCTTTTTGGCTAACTTCTTATAGGAAGGTCTAGGAGCTCTGAAAATGAATGTGCGCGTCTTTCACTCTTCCAGAGGGACTTAGAAGAATTTTGTGATATTTTTTATTAAAATGGTGTATAAGGTTATATATATAAATATATTTTATGCACTGTATATGAGCTGGCGATTTCTAAGTCTGTGGTTCCGAGAGGGGGTAACCAGGCTCACTAATAAAGGTCAAGCCACTTGGCTGCCAGAATGCCCTGCTTCAGCACAGACCAGAAAGGCATTGTGATAAGCGTATCCCCGGTATAGTCAGGGGTTAATGGGAATCGTCCCCGTCCCCCCAGTATACGGCCAGAACCATGGACCCGGTACTTGTGGTTCAGACTGTCTCCAACCAGCCATAATGTTGTGAGAGTGAAATTATGTCTAAGTCCAGCTTTGGTACATTAGAAGCAACTCTGAAACTTAACCTAAGCGTTTTTCGAAGCTACTTTTTGGCTAACTTCTTATAGGAAGGTCTAGGAGCTTTCAAAATGAACGTGCGCGTCTTTCACTCTTCCCGAGGGACTTAGAAGAATTTTGTGATATTTTTTATTAAAATGGTGTATAAGGGTATATATATAAATATATTTTATGCACTGTATATGAGCTGGCGATTTCTAAGTCTGTGGTTCCGAGAGGGGGTAACCAGGCTCACTAATAAAGGTCAAGCCACTTGGCTGCCAGAATGCCCTGCTTCAGCACAGACCAGAAAGGCATTGTGATAAGCGTATCCCCGGTATAGTCAGGGGTTAATGGGAGTCGTCCCCGTCCCCCCAGTATACGGCCAGAACCATGGACCCGGTACTTGTGGTTCGGACTGTCTCCAACCAGCCATAATGTTGTGAGAGTGAAATTATGTCTAAGTCCAGCTTTGGTACATTAGAAGCAACTCTGAAACTTAACCTAAGCGTTTTTCGAAGCTACTTTTTGGCTAACTTCTTATAGGAAGGTCTAGGAGCTCTGAAAATGAATGTGCGCGTCTTTCACTCTTCCCGAGGGACTTAGAAGAATTTTGTGATATTTTTTATTAAAATGGTGTATAAGGGTATATATATAAATATATTTTATGCACTGTATATGAGCTGGCGATTTCTAAGTCTGTGGTTCCGAGAGGGGGTAACCAGGCTCACTAATAAAGGTCAAGCCACTTGGCTGCCAGAATGCCCTGCTTCAGCACAGACCAGAAAGGCATTGTGATAAGCGTATCCCCGGTATAGTCAGGGGTTAATGGGAGTCGTCCCCGTCCCCCCAGTATACGGCCAGAACCATGGACCCGGTACTTGTGGTTCAGACTGTCTCCAACCAGCCATAATGTTGTGAGAGTGAAATTATGTCTAAGTCCAGCTTTGGTACATTAGAAGCAACTCTGAAACTTAACCTAAGCGTTTTTCGAAGCTACTTTTTGGCTAACTTCTTATAGGAAGGTCTAGGAGCTTTCAAAATGAACGTGCGCGTCTTTCACTCTTCCAGAGAGACTTAGAAGAATTTTGTGATATTTTTTATTAAAATGGTGTATAAGGGTATATTTTTAAATATATTTTATGCACTGTATATGAGCTGGCGATTTCTAAGTCTGTGGTTCCGAGAGGGGGTAACCAGGCTCACTAATAAAGTTCAAGCCACTTGGCTGCCAGAATGCCCTGCTTCAGCACAGACCAGAAAGGCATTGTGATAAGCGTATCCCCGGTATAGTCAGGGGTTAATGGGAGTCGTCCCCGTCCCCCCAGTATACGGCCAGAACCATGGACCCGGTACTTGTGGTTCGGACTGTCTCCAACCAGCCATAATGTTGTGAGAGTGAAATTATGTCTAAGTCCAGCTTTGGTACATTAGAAGCAACTCTGAAACTTAACCTAAACGTTTTTCGAAGCTACTTTTTGGCTAACTTCTTATAGGAAGGTCTAGGAGCTCTGAAAATGAACGTGCGCGTCTTTCACTCTTCCCGAGGGACTTAGAAGAATTTTGTGATATTTTTTATTAAAATGGTGTATAAGGGTATATATATAAATATATTTTATGCACTGTATATGAGCTGGCGATTTCTAAGTCTGTGGTTCCGAGAGGGGGTAACCAGGCTCACTAATAAAGGTCAAGCCACTTGGCTGCCAGAATGCCCTGCTTCAGCACAGACCAGAAAGGCATTGTGATAAGCGTATCCCCGGTATAGTCAGGGGTTAATGGGAGTCGTCCCCGTCCCCCCAGTATACGGCCAGAACCATGGACCCGGTACTTGTGGTTCGGACTGTCTCCAACCAGCCATAATGTTGTGAGAGTGAAATTATGTCTAAGTCCAGCTTTGGTACATTAGAAGCAACTCTGAAACTTAACCTAAGCGTTTTTCGAAGCTGCTTTTTGGCTAACTTCTTATAGGAAGGTCTAGGAGCTCTGAAAATGAACATGCGCGTCTTTCACTCTTCCCGAGGGACTTAGAAGAATTTTGTGATATTTTTTATTAAAATGGTGTATAAGGGTATATATATAAATATATTTTATGCACTGTATATGAGCTGGCGATTTCTAAGTCTGTGGTTCCGAGAGGGGGTAACCAGGCTCACTAATAAAGGTCAAGCCACTTGGCTGCCAGAATGCCCTGCTTCAGCACAGACCAGAAAGGCATTGTGATAAGCGTATCCCCGGTATAGTCAGGGGTTAATGGGAGTCGTCCCCATCCTCCCAGTATACGGCCAGAACCATGGACCCGGTACTTGTGGTTCGGACTGTCTCCAACCAGCCATAATGTTGTGAGAGTGAAATTATGTCTAAGTCCAGCTTTGGTACATTAGAAGCAACTCTGAAACTTAACCTAAGCGTTTTTCGAAGCTACTTTTTGGCTAACTTCTTATAGGAAGGTTTAGGAGCTCTGAAAATGAACGTGCGCGTCTTTCACTCTTCCCGAGGGACTTAGAAGAATTTTGTGATATTTTTTATTAAAATGGTGTATAAGGGTATATATATAAATATATTTTATGCACTGTATATGAGCTGGCGATTTCTAAGTCTGTGGTTCCGAGAGGGGGTAACCAGGCTAACTAATAAAGGTCAAGCCACTTGGCTGCCAGAATGCCCTGCTTCAGCACAGACCAGAAAGGCATTGTGATAAGCGTATCCCCGGTATAGTCAGGGGTTAATGGGAGTCGTCCCCGCCCCCCCATTATACGGCCAGAACCATGGACCCGGTACTTGTGGTTCGGACTGTCTCCAACCAGCCATAATGTTGTGAGAGTGAAATTATGTCTAAGTCCAGCTTTGGTACATTTGAAGCAACTCTGAAACTTAACCTAAGCGTTTTTCGAAGCTACTTTTTGGCTAACTTCTTATAGGAAGGTTTAGGAGCTCTGAAAATGAACGTGCGCGTCTTTCACTCTTCCCGAGGGACTTAGAAGAATTTTGTGATATTTTTTATTAAAATGGTGTATAAGGGTATATATATAAATATATTTTATGCACTGTATATGAGCTGGCGATTTCTAAGTCTGTGGTTCCGAGAGGGGGTAACCAGGCTCACTAATAAAGGTCAAGCCACTTGGCTGCCAGAATGCCCTGCTTCAGCACAGACCAGAAAGGCATTGTGATAAGCGTATCCCCGGTATAGTCAGGGGTTAATGGGAGTCGTCCCCGTCCCCCCAGTATACGGCCAGAACCATGGACCCGGTACTTGTGGTTCGGACTGTCTCCAACCAGCCATAATGTTGTGAGAGTGAAATTATGTCTAAGTCCAGCTTTGGTACATTAGAAGCAACTCTGAAACTTAACCTAAGCGTTTTTCGAAGCTGCTTTTTGGCTAACTTCTTATAGGAAGGTCTAGGAGCTCTGAAAATGAACATGCGCGTCTTTCACTCTTCCAGAGGGACTTAGAAGAATTTTGTGATATTTTTTTTTAAAATGGTGTATAAGGGTATATATATAAATATATTTTATGCACTGTATATGAGCTGGCGATTTCTAAGTCTGTGGTTCCGAGAGGGGGTAACCAGGCTCGCTAATAAAGGTCAAGCCACTTGGCTGCCAGAATGCCCTGCTTAAGCACAGACCAGAAAGGCATTGTGATAAGCGTATCCCCGGTATAGTCAGGGGTTAATGGGAGTCGTCCCCGCCCCCACAGTATACGGCCAGAACCATGGACCCGGTACTTGTGGTTCGGACTGTCTCCAACCAGCCATAATGTTGTGAGAGTGAAATTATGTCTAAGTCCAGCTTTGGTACATTAGAAGCAACTCTGAAACTTAACCTAAGCGTTTTTCAAAGCTGCTTTTTGGCTAACTTCTTATAGGAAGGTCTAGGAGCTCTGAAAATGAACGTGCGCGTCTTTCACTCTTCCAGAGGGACTTAGAAGAATTTTGTGATATTTTTTATTAAAATGGTGTATAAGGGTATATATATAAATATATTTTATGCACTGTATATGAGCTGGCGATTTCTAAGTCTGTGGTTCCGAGAGGGGGTAACCAGGCTCACTAATAAAGGTCAAGCCACTTGGCTGCCAGAATGCCCTGCTTCAGCACAGACCAGAAAGGCATTGTGATAAGCGTATCCCCGGTATAGTTAGGGGTTAATGGGAGTCGTCCCCGTCCCCCCAGTATACGGCCAGAACCATGGACCCGGTACTTGTGGTTCGGACTGTCTCCAACCAGCCATAATGTTGTGAGAGTGAAATTATGTCTAAGTCCAGCTTTGGTACATTAGAAGCAACTCTGAAACTTAACCTAAGCGTTTTTCGAAGCTACTTTTTGGCTAACTTCTTATAGGAAGGTCTAGGAGCTCTGAAAATGAACGTGCGCGTCTTTCACTCTTCCCGAGGGACTTAGAAGAATTTTGTGATATTTTTTATTAAAATGGTGTATAAGGGTATATATATAAATATATTTTATGCACTGTATATGAGCTGGCGATTTCTAAGTCTGTGATTCCGAGAGGGGGTAACCAGGCTCACTAATAAAGGTCAAGCCACTTGGCTGCCAGAATGCCCTGCTTCAGCACAGACCAGAAAGGCATTGTGATAAGCGTATCCCCGGCATAGTCAGGGGTTAATGGGAGTCGTCCCCGTCCCCCCAGTATACGGCCAGAACCATGGACCCGGTACTTGTGGTTCGGACTGTCTCCAACCAGCCATAATGTTGTGAGAGTGAAATTATGTCTAAGTCCAGCTTTGGTACATTAGAAGCAACTCTGAAACTTAACCTAAGCGTTTTTCGAAGCTGCTTTTTGGCTAACTTCTTATAGGAAGGTCTAGGAGCTCTGAAAATGAACATGCGCGTCTTTCACTCTTCCAGAGGGACTTAGAAGAATTTTGTGATATTTTTTTTTAAAATGGTGTATAAGGGTATATATATAAATATATTTTATGCACTGTATATGAGCTGGCGATTTCTAAGTCTGTGGTTCCGAGAGGGGGTAACCAGGCTAACTAATAAAGGTCAAGCCACTTGGCTGCCAGAATGCCCTGCTTCAGCACAGACCAGAAAGGCATTGTGATAAGCGTATCCCCGGTATAGTCAGGGGTTAATGGGAGTCGTCCCCATCCCCCCAGTATACGGCCAGAACCATGGACCCGGTACTTGTGGTTCGGACTGTCTCCAACCAGCCATAATGTTGTGAGAGTGAAATTATGTCTAAGTCCAGCTTTGGTACATTAGAAGCAACTCTGAAACTTAACCTAAGCGTTTTTCGAAGCTACTTTTTGGCTAACTTCTTATAGGAAGGTTTAGGAGCTCTGAAAATGAACGTGCGCGTCTTTCACTCTTCCCGAGGGACTTAGAAGAATTTTGTGATATTTTTTATTAAAATGGTGTATAAGGGTATATATATAAATATATTTTATGCACTGTATATGAGCTGGCGATTTCTAAGTCTGTGGTTCCGAGAGGGGGTAACCAGGCTCACTAATAAAGGTCAAGCCACTTGGCTGCCAGAATGCCCTGCTTCAGCACAGACCAGAAAGGCATTGTGATAAGCGTATCCCCGGTATAGTCAGGGGTTAATGGGAGTCGTCCCCGTCCCCCCAGTATACGGCCAGAACCATGGACCCGGTACTTGTGGTTCGGACTGTCTCCAACCAGCCATAATGTTGTGAGAGTGAAATTATGTCTAAGTCCAGCTTTGGTACATTAGAAGCAACTCTGAAACTTAACCTAAGCGTTTTTCGAAGCTACTTTTTGGCTAACTTCTTATAGGAAGGTCTAGGAGCTCTGAAAATGAACGTGCGTGTCTTTCACTCTTCCCGAGGGACTTAGAAGAATTTTGTGATATTTTTTATTAAAATGGTGTATAAGGGTATATATATAAATATATTTTATGCACTGTATATGAGCTGGCGATTTCTAAGTCTGTGGTTCCGAGAGGGGGTAACCAGGCTCACTAATAAAGGTCAAGCCACTTGGCTGCCAGAATGCCCTGCTTCAGCACAGACCAGAAAGGCATTGTGATAAGCGTATCCCCGGTATAGTCAGGGGTTAATGGGAGTCGTCCCCGTCCCCCCAGTATACGGCCAGAACCATGGACCCGGTACTTGTGGTTCAGACTGTCTCCAACCAGCCATAATGTTGTGAGAGTGAAATTATGTCTAAGTCCAGCTTTGGTACATTAGAAGCAACTCTGAAACTTAACCTAAGCGTTTTTCGAAGCTACTTTTTGGCTAACTTCTTATAGGAAGGTCTAGGAGCTTTCAAAATGAACGTGCGCGTCTTTCACTCTTCCAGAGAGACTTAGAAGAATTTTGTGATATTTTTTATTAAAATGGTGTATAAGGGTATATTTTTAAATATATTTTATGCACTGTATATGAGCTGGCGATTTCTAAGTCTGTGGTTCCGAGAGGGGGTAACCAGGCTCACTAATAAAGTTCAAGCCACTTGGCTGCCAGAATGCCCTGCTTCAGCACAGACCAGAAAGGCATTGTGATAAGCGTATCCCCGGTATAGTCAGGGGTTAATGGGAGTCGTCCCCGTCCCCCCAGTATACGGCCAGAACCATGGACCCGGTACTTGTGGTTCGGACTGTCTCCAACCAGCCATAATGTTGTGAGAGTGAAATTATGTCTAAGTCCAGCTTTGGTACATTAGAAGCAACTCTGAAACTTAACCTAAACGTTTTTCGAAGCTACTTTTTGGCTAACTTCTTATAGGAAGGTCTAGGAGCTCTGAAAATGAACGTGCGCGTCTTTCACTCTTCCCGAGGGACTTAGAAGAATTTTGTGATATTTTTTATTAAAATGGTGTATAAGGGTATATATATAAATATATTTTATGCACTGTATATGAGCTGGCGATTTCTAAGTCTGTGGTTCCGAGAGGGGGTAACCAGGCTCACTAATAAAGGTCAAGCCACTTGGCTGCCAGAATGCCCTGCTTCAGCACAGACCAGAAAGGCATTGTGATAAGCGTATCCCCGGTATAGTCAGGGGTTAATGGGAGTCGTCCCCGTCCCCCCAGTATACGGCCAGAACCATGGACCCGGTACTTGTGGTTCGGACTGTCTCCAACCAGCCATAATGTTGTGAGAGTGAAATTATGTCTAAGTCCAGCTTTGGTACATTAGAAGCAACTCTGAAACTTAACCTAAGCGTTTTTCGAAGCTGCTTTTTGGCTAACTTCTTATAGGAAGGTCTAGGAGCTCTGAAAATGAACATGCGCGTCTTTCACTCTTCCCGAGGGACTTAGAAGAATTTTGTGATATTTTTTATTAAAATGGTGTATAAGGGTATATATATAAATATATTTTATGCACTGTATATGAGCTGGCGATTTCTAAGTCTGTGGTTCCGAGAGGGGGTAACCAGGCTCACTAATAAAGGTCAAGCCACTTGGCTGCCAGAATGCCCTGCTTCAGCACAGACCAGAAAGGCATTGTGATAAGCGTATCCCCGGTATAGTCAGGGGTTAATGGGAGTCGTCCCCATCCTCCCAGTATACGGCCAGAACCATGGACCCGGTACTTGTGGTTCGGACTGTCTCCAACCAGCCATAATGTTGTGAGAGTGAAATTATGTCTAAGTCCAGCTTTGGTACATTAGAAGCAACTCTGAAACTTAACCTAAGCGTTTTTCGAAGCTACTTTTTGGCTAACTTCTTATAGGAAGGTTTAGGAGCTCTGAAAATGAATGTGCGCGTCTTTCACTCTTCCCGAGGGACTTAGAAGAATTTTGTGATATTTTTTATTAAAATGGTGTATAAGGGTATATATATAAATATATTTTATGCACTGTATATGAGCTGGCGATTTCTAAGTCTGTGGTTCCGAGAGGGGGTAACCAGGCTAACTAATAAAGGTCAAGCCACTTGGCTGCCAGAATGCCCTGCTTCAGCACAGACCAGAAAGGCATTGTGATAAGCGTATCCCCGGTATAGTCAGGGGTTAATGGGAGTCGTCCCCGCCCCCCCATTATACGGCCAGAACCATGGACCCGGTACTTGTGGTTCGGACTGTCTCCAACCAGCCATAATGTTGTGAGAGTGAAATTATGTCTAAGTCCAGCTTTGGTACATTTGAAGCAACTCTGAAACTTAACCTAAGCGTTTTTCGAAGCTACTTTTTGGCTAACTTCTTATAGGAAGGTTTAGGAGCTCTGAAAATGAACGTGCGCGTCTTTCACTCTTCCCGAGGGACTTAGAAGAATTTTGTGATATTTTTTATTAAAATGGTGTATAAGGGTATATATATAAATATATTTTATGCACTGTATATGAGCTGGCGATTTCTAAGTCTGTGGTTCCGAGAGGGGGTAACCAGGCTCACTAATAAAGGTCAAGCCACTTGGCTGCCAGAATGCCCTGCTTCAGCACAGACCAGAAAGGCATTGTGATAAGCGTATCCCCGGTATAGTCAGGGGTTAATGGGAGTCGTCCCCGTCCCCCCAGTATACGGCCAGAACCATGGACCCGGTACTTGTGGTTCGGACTGTCTCCAACCAGCCATAATGTTGTGAGAGTGAAATTATGTCTAAGTCCAGCTTTGGTACATTAGAAGCAACTCTGAAACTTAACCTAAGCGTTTTTCGAAGCTGCTTTTTGGCTAACTTCTTATAGGAAGGTCTAGGAGCTCTGAAAATGAACATGCGCGTCTTTCACTCTTCCAGAGGGACTTAGAAGAATTTTGTGATATTTTTTTTTAAAATGGTGTATAAGGGTATATATATAAATATATTTTATGCACTGTATATGAGCTGGCGATTTCTAAGTCTGTGGTTCCGAGAGGGGGTAACCAGGCTCGCTAATAAAGGTCAAGCCACTTGGCTGCCAGAATGCCCTGCTTAAGCACAGACCAGAAAGGCATTGTGATAAGCGTATCCCCGGTATAGTCAGGGGTTAATGGGAGTCGTCCCCGCCCCCACAGTATACGGCCAGAACCATGGACCCGGTACTTGTGGTTCGGACTGTCTCCAACCAGCCATAATGTTGTGAGAGTGAAATTATGTCTAAGTCCAGCTTTGGTACATTAGAAGCAACTCTGAAACTTAACCTATGCGTTTTTCAAAGCTGCTTTTTGGCTAACTTCTTATAGGAAGGTCTAGGAGCTCTGAAAATGAACGTGCGCGTCTTTCACTCTTCCAGAGTGACTTAGAAGAATTTTGTGATATTTTTTATTAAAATGGTGTATAAGGGTATATATATAAATATATTTTATGCACTGTATATGAGCTGGCGATTTCTAAGTCTGTGGTTCCGAGAGGGGGTAACCAGGCTCACTAATAAAGGTCAAGCCACTTGGCTGCCAGAATGCCCTGCTTCAGCACAGACCAGAAAGGCATTGTGATAAGCGTATCCCCGGTATAGTTAGGGGTTAATGGGAGTCGTCCCCGTCCCCCCAGTATACGGCCAGAACCATGGACCCGGTACTTGTGGTTCGGACTGTCTCCAACCAGCCATAATGTTGTGAGAGTGAAATTATGTCTAAGTCCAGCTTTGGTACATTAGAAGCAACTCTGAAACTTAACCTAAGCGTTTTTCGAAGCTACTTTTTGGCTAACTTCTTATAGGAAGGTCTAGGAGCTCTGAAAATGAACGTGCGCGTCTTTCACTCTTCCCGAGGGACTTAGAAGAATTTTGTGATATTTTTTATTAAAATGGTGTATAAGGGTATATATATAAATATATTTTATGCACTGTATATGAGCTGGCGATTTCTAAGTCTGTGATTCCGAGAGGGGGTAACCAGGCTCACTAATAAAGGTCAAGCCACTTGGCTGCCAGAATGCCCTGCTTCAGCACAGACCAGAAAGGCATTGTGATAAGCGTATCCCCGGCATAGTCAGGGGTTAATGGGAGTCGTCCCCGTCCCCCCAGTATACGGCCAGAACCATGGACCCGGTACTTGTGGTTCGGACTGTCTCCAACCAGCCATAATGTTGTGAGAGTGAAATTATGTCTAAGTCCAGCTTTGGTACATTAGAAGCAACTCTGAAACTTAACCTAAGCGTTTTTCGAAGCTGCTTTTTGGCTAACTTCTTATAGGAAGGTCTAGGAGCTCTGAAAATGAACATGCGCGTCTTTCACTCTTCCAGAGGGACTTAGAAGAATTTTGTGATATTTTTTTTTAAAATGGTGTATAAGGGTATATATATAAATATATTTTATGCACTGTATATGAGCTGGCGATTTCTAAGTCTGTGGTTCCGAGAGGGGGTAACCAGGCTCACTAATAAAGGTCAAGCCACTTGGCTGCCAGAATGCCCTGCTTCAGCACAGACCAGAAAGGCATTGTGATAAGCGTATCCCCGGTATAGTCAGGGGTTAATGGGAGTCGTCCCCATCCCCCCAGTATACGGCCAGAACCATGGACCCGGTACTTGTGGTTCGGACTGTCTCCAACCAGCCATAATGTTGTGAGAGTGAAATTATGTCTAAGTCCAGCTTTGGTACATTAGAAGCAACTCTGAAACTTAACCTAAGCGTTTTTCGAAGCTACTTTTTGGCTAACTTCTTATAGGAAGGTTTAGGAGCTCTGAAAATGAACGTGCGCGTCTTTCACTCTTCCCGAGGGACTTAGAAGAATTTTGTGATATTTTTTATTAAAATGGTGTATAAGGGTATATATATAAATATATTTTATGCACTGTATATGAGCTGGCGATTTCTAAGTCTGTGGTTCCGAGAGGGGGTAACCAGGCTAACTAATAAAGGTCAAGCCACTTGGCTGCCAGAATGCCCTGCTTAAGCACAGACCAGAAAGGCATTGTGATAAGCGTATCCCCGGTATAGTCAGGGGTTAATGGGAGTCGTCCCCGCCCCCCCAGTATACGGCCAGAACCATGGACCCGGTACTTGTGGTTCGGACTGTCTCCAACCAGCCATAATGTTGTGAGAGTGAAATTATGTCTAAGTCCAGCTTTGGTACATTAGAAGCAACTCTGAAACTTAACCTAAGCGTTTTTCGAAGCTGCTTTTTGGCTAACTTCTTATAGGAAGGTCTAGGAGCTCTGAAAATGAACGTGCGCGTCTTTCACTCTTCCAGAGGGACTTAGAAGAATTTTGTGATATTTTTTATTAAAATGGTGTATAAGGGTATATATATAAATATATTTTATGCACTGTATATGAGCTGGCGATTTCTAAGTCTGTGGTTCCGAGAGGGGGTAACCAGGCTCACTAATAAAGGTCAAGCCACTTGGCTGCCAGAATGCCCTGCTTCAGCACAGACCAGAAAGGCATTGTGATAAGCGTATCCCCGGTATAGTCAGGGGTTAATGGGAGTCGTCCCCATCCCCCCAGTATACGGCCAGAACCATGGACCCGGTACTTGTGGTTCGGACTGTCTCCAACCAGCCATAATGTTGTGAGAGTGAAATTATGTCTAAGTCCAGCTTTGGTACATTAGAAGCAACTCTGAAACTTAACCTAAGCGTTTTTCGAAGCTACTTTTTGGCTAACTTCTTATAGGAAGGTTTAGGAGCTCTGAAAATGAACGTGCGCGTCTTTCACTCTTCCCGAGGGACTTAGAAGAATTTTGTGATATTTTTTATTAAAATGGTGTATAAGGGTATATATATAAATATATTTTATGCACTGTATATGAGCTGGCGATTTCTAAGTCTGTGGTTCCGAGAGGGGGTAACCAGGCTAACTAATAAAGGTCAAGCCACTTGGCTGCCAGAATGCCCTGCTTCAGCACAGACCAGAAAGGCATTGTGATAAGCGTATCCCCGCTATAGTCAGGGGTTAATGGGAGTCGTCCCCGCCCCCCCAGTATACGGCCAGAACCATGGACCCGGTACTTGTGGTTCGGACTGTCTCCAACCAGCCATAATGTTGTGAGAGTGAAATTATGTCTAAGTCCAGCTTTGGTACATTAGAAGCAACTCTGAAACTTAACCTAAGCGTTTTTCGAAGCTGCTTTTTGGCTAACTTCTTATAGGAAGGTCTAGGAGCTCTGAAAATGAACGTGCGCGTCTTTCACTCTTCCAGAGGGACTTAGAAGAATTTTGTGATATTTTTTATTAAAATGGTGTATAAGGGTATATATATAAATATATTTTATGCACTGTATATGAGCTGGCGATTTCTAAGTCTGTGGTTCCGAGAGGGGGTAACCAGGCTCACTAATAAAGGTCAAGCCACTTGGCTGCCAGAATGCCCTGCTTCAGCACAGACCAGAAAGGCATTGTGATAAGCGTATCCCCGGTATAGTTAGGGGTTAATGGGAGTCGTCCCCGTCCCCCCAGTATACGGCCAGAACCATGGACCCGGTACTTGTGGTTCGGACTGTCTCCAACCAGCCATAATGTTGTGAGAGTGAAATTATGTCTAAGTCCAGCTTTGGTACATTAGAAGCAACTCTGAAACTTAACCTAAGCGTTTTTCGAAGCTACTTTTTGGCTAACTTCTTATAGGAAGGTTTAGGAGCTCTGAAAATGAACGTGCGCGTCTTTCACTCTTCCCGAGGGACTTAGAAGAATTTTGTGATATTTTTTATTAAAATGGTGTATAAGGGTATATATATAAATATATTTTATGCACTGTATATGAGCTGGCGATTTCTAAGTCTGTGGTTCCGAGAGGGGGTAACCAGGCTAACTAATAAAGGTCAAGCCACTTGGCTGCCAGAATGCCCTGCTTCAGCACAGACCAGAAAGGCATTGTGATAAGCGTATCCCCGGTATAGTCAGGGGTTAATGGGAGTCGTCCCCGCCCCCCCAGTATACGGCCAGAACCATGGACCCGGTACTTGTGGTTCGGACTGTCTCCAACCAGCCATAATGTTGTGAGAGTGAAATTATGTCTAAGTCCAGCTTTGGTACATTAGAAGCAACTCTGAAACTTAACCTAAGCGTTTTTCGAAGCTGCTTTTTGGCTAACTTCTTATAGGAAGGTCTAGGAGCTCTGAAAATGAACGTGCGCGTCTTTCACTCTTCCAGAGGGACTTAGAAGAATTTTGTGATATTTTTTATTAAAATGGTGTATAAGGGTATATATATAAATATATTTTATGCACTGTATATGAGCTGGCGATTTCTAAGTCTGTGGTTCCGAGAGGGGGTAACCAGGCTCACTAATAAAGGTCAAGCCACTTGGCTGCCAGAATGCCCTGCTTCAGCACAGACCAGAAAGGCATTGTGATAAGCGTATCCCCGGTATAGTTAGGGGTTAATGGGAGTCGTCCCCGTCCCCCCAGTATACGGCCAGAACCATGGACCCGGTACTTGTGGTTCGGACTGTCTCCAACCAGCCATAATGTTGTGAGAGTGAAATTATGTCTAAGTCCAGCTTTGGTACATTAGAAGCAACTCTGAAACTTAACCTAAGCGTTTTTCGAAGCTACTTTTTGGCTAACTTCTTATAGGAAGGTCTAGGAGCTCTGAAAATGAACGTGCGCGTCTTTCACTCTTCCCGAGGGACTTAGAAGAATTTTGTGATATTTTTTATTAAAATGGTGTATAAGGGTATATATATAAATATATTTTATGCACTGTATATGAGCTGGCGATTTCTAAGTCTGTGGTTCCGAGAGGGGGTAACCAGGCTAACTAATAAAGGTCAAGCCACTTGGCTGCCAGAATGCCCTGCTTCAGCACAGACCAGAAAGGCATTGTGATAAGCGTATCCCCGGTATAGTCAGGGGTTAATGGGAGTCGTCCCCGCCCCCCCATTATACGGCCAGAACCATGGACCCGGTACTTGTGGTTCGGACTGTCTCCAACCAGCCATAATGTTGTGAGAGTGAAATTATGTCTAAGTCCAGCTTTGGTACATTAGAAGCAACTCTGAAACTTAACCTAAGCGTTTTTCGAAGCTACTTTTTGGCTAACTTCTTATAGGAAGGTTTAGGAGCTCTGAAAATGAACGTGCGCGTCTTTCACTCTTCCCGAGGGACTTAGAAGAATTTTGTGATATTTTTTATTAAAATGGTGTATAAGGGTATATATATAAATATATTTTATGCACTGTATATGAGCTGGCGATTTCTAAGTCTGTGGTTCCGAGAGGGGGTAACCAGGCTAACTAATAAAGGTCAAGCCACTTGGCTGCCAGAATGCCCTGCTTCAGCACAGACCAGAAAGGCATTGTGATAAGCGTATCCCCGCTATAGTCAGGGGTTAATGGGAGTCGTCCCCGCCCCCCCAGTATACGGCCAGAACCATGGACCCGGTACTTGTGGTTCGGACTGTCTCCAACCAGCCATAATGTTGTGAGAGTGAAATTATGTCTAAGTCCAGCTTTGGTACATTAGAAGCAACTCTGAAACTTAACCTAAGCGTTTTTCGAAGCTGCTTTTTGGCTAACTTCTTATAGGAAGGTCTAGGAGCTCTGAAAATGAACGTGCGCGTCTTTCACTCTTCCAGAGGGACTTAGAAGAATTTTGTGATATTTTTTATTAAAATGGTGTATAAGGGTATATATATAAATATATTTTATGCACTGTATATGAGCTGGCGATTTCTAAGTCTGTGGTTCCGAGAGGGGGTAACCAGGCTCACTAATAAAGGTCAAGCCACTTGGCTGCCAGAATGCCCTGCTTCAGCACAGACCAGAAAGGCATTGTGATAAGCGTATCCCCGGTATAGTTAGGGGTTAATGGGAGTCGTCCCCGTCCCCCCAGTATACGGCCAGAACCATGGACCCGGTACTTGTGGTTCGGACTGTCTCCAACCAGCCATAATGTTGTGAGAGTGAAATTATGTCTGTCCAGCTTTGGTACATTAGAAGCAACTCTGAAACTTAACCTAAGCGTTTTTCGAAGCTACTTTTTGGCTAACTTCTTATAGGAAGGTTTAGGAGCTCTGAAAATGAACGTGCGCGTCTTTCACTCTTCCCGAGGGACTTAGAAGAATTTTGTGATATTTTTTATTAAAATGGTGTATAAGGGTATATATATAAATATATTTTATGCACTGTATATGAGCTGGCGATTTCTAAGTCTGTGGTTCCGAGAGGGGGTAACCAGGCTAACTAATAAAGGTCAAGCCACTTGGCTGCCAGAATGCCCTGCTTCAGCACAGACCAGAAAGGCATTGTGATAAGCGTATCCCCGGTATAGTCAGGGGTTAATGGGAGTCGTCCCCGCCCCCCCAGTATACGGCCAGAACCATGGACCCGGTACTTGTGGTTCGGACTGTCTCCAACCAGCCATAATGTTGTGAGAGTGAAATTATGTCTAAGTCCAGCTTTGGTACATTAGAAGCAACTCTGAAACTTAACCTAAGCGTTTTTCGAAGCTGCTTTTTGGCTAACTTCTTATAGGAAGGTCTAGGAGCTCTGAAAATGAACGTGCGCGTCTTTCACTCTTCCAGAGGGACTTAGAAGAATTTTGTGATATTTTTTATTAAAATGGTGTATAAGGGTATATATATAAATATATTTTATGCACTGTATATGAGCTGGCGATTTCTAAGTCTGTGGTTCCGAGAGGGGGTAACCAGGCTCACTAATAAAGGTCAAGCCACTTGGCTGCCAGAATGCCCTGCTTCAGCACAGACCAGAAAGGCATTGTGATAAGCGTATCCCCGGTATAGTCAGGGGTTAATGGGAGTCGTCCCCGCCCCCCCATTATACGGCCAGAACCATGGACCCGGTACTTGTGGTTCGGACTGTCTCCAACCAGCCATAATGTTGTGAGAGTGAAATTATGTCTAAGTCCAGCTTTGGTACATTAGAAGCAACTCTGAAACTTAACCTAAGCGTTTTTCGAAGCTGCTTTTTGGCTAACTTCTTATAGGAAGGTCTAGGAGCTCTGAAAATGAACGTGCGCGTCTTTCACTCTTCCAGAGGGACTTAGAAGAATTTTGTGATATTTTTTATTAAAATGGTGTATAAGGGTATATATATAAATATATTTTATGCACTGTATATGAGCTGGCGATTTCTAAGTCTGTGGTTCCGAGAGGGGGTAACCAGGCTCACTAATAAAGGTCAAGCCACTTGGCTGCCAGAATGCCCTGCTTCAGCACAGACCAGAAAGGCATTGTGATAAGCGTATCCCCGGTATAGTCAGGGGTTAATGGGAGTCGTCCCCGTCCCCCCAGTTTACGGCCAGAACCATGGACCCGGTACTTGTGGTTCGGACTGTCTCCAACCAGCCATAATGTTGTGAGAGTGAAATTATGTCTAAGTCCAGCTTTGGTACATTAGAAGCAACTCTGAAACTTAACCTAAGCGTTTTTCGAAGCTACTTTTTGGCTAACTTCTTATAGGAAGGTCTAGGAGCTCTGAAAATGAACGTGCGCGTCTTTCACTCTTCCCGAGGGACTTAGAAGAATTTTGTGATATTTTTTATTAAAATGGTGTATAAGGGTATATATATAAATATATTTTATGCACTGTATATGAGCTGGCGATTTCTAAGTCTGTGGTTCCGAGAGGGGGTAACCAGGCTCACTAATAAAGGTCAAGCCACTTGGCTGCCAGAATGCCCTGCTTCAGCACAGACCAGAAAGGCATTGTGATAAGCGTATCCCCGGTATAGTCAGGGGTTAATGGGAGTCGTCCCCGTCCCCCCAGTTTACGGCCAGAACCATGGACCCGGTACTTGTGGTTCGGACTGTCTCCAACCAGCCATAATGTTGTGAGAGTGAAATTATGTCTAAGTCCAGCTTTGGTACATTAGAAGCAACTCTGAAACTTAACCTAAGCGTTTTTCGAAGCTGCTTTTTGGCTAACTTCTTATAGGAAGGTCTAAGAGCTCTGAAAATGAATGTGCGCGTCTTTCACTCTTCCCGAGGGACTTAGAAGAATTTTGTGATATTTTTTATTAAAATGGTGTATAAGGGTATATATATAAATATATTTTATGCACTGTATATGAGCTGGCGATTTCTAAGTCTGTGGTTCCGAGAGGGGGTAACCATGCTCACTAATAAAGGTCAAGCCACTTGGCTGCCAGAATGCCCTGCTTCAGCACAGACCAGAAAGGCATTGTGATAAGCGTATCCCCGGTATAGTCAGGGGTTAATGGGAGTCGTCCCCGTCCCCCCAGTATACGGCCAGAACCATGGACCCGGTACTTGTGGTTCGGACTGTCTCCAACCAGCCATAATGTTGTGAGAGTGAAATTATGTCTGTCCAGCTTTGGTACATTAGAAGCAACTCTGAAACTTAACCTAAGCGTTTTTCGAAGCTACTTTTTGGCTAACTTCTTATAGGAAGGTTTAGGAGCTCTGAAAATGAACGTGCGCGTCTTTCACTCTTCCCGAGGGACTTAGAAGAATTTTGTGATATTTTTTATTAAAATGGTGTATAAGGGTATATATATAAATATATTTTATGCACTGTATATGAGCTGGCGATTTCTAAGTCTGTGGTTCCGAGAGGGGGTAACCAGGCTAACTAATAAAGGTCAAGCCACTTGGCTGCCAGAATGCCCTGCTTCAGCACAGACCAGAAAGGCATTGTGATAAGCGTATCCCCGGTATAGTCAGGGGTTAATGGGAGTCGTCCCCGCCCCCCCAGTATACGGCCAGAACCATGGACCCGGTACTTGTGGTTCGGACTGTCTCCAACCAGCCATAATGTTGTGAGAGTGAAATTATGTCTAAGTCCAGCTTTGGTACATTAGAAGCAACTCTGAAACTTAACCTAAGCGTTTTTCGAAGCTGCTTTTTGGCTAACTTCTTATAGGAAGGTCTAGGAGCTCTGAAAATGAACGTGCGCGTCTTTCACTCTTCCAGAGGGACTTAGAAGAATTTTGTGATATTTTTTATTAAAATGGTGTATAAGGGTATATATATAAATATATTTTATGCACTGTATATGAGCTGGCGATTTCTAAGTCTGTGGTTCCGAGAGGGGGTAACCAGGCTCACTAATAAAGGTCAAGCCACTTGGCTGCCAGAATGCCCTGCTTCAGCACAGACCAGAAAGGCATTGTGATAAGCGTATCCCCGGTATAGTCAGGGGTTAATGGGAGTCGTCCCCGCCCCCCCATTATACGGCCAGAACCATGGACCCGGTACTTGTGGTTCGGACTGTCTCCAACCAGCCATAATGTTGTGAGAGTGAAATTATGTCTAAGTCCAGCTTTGGTACATTAGAAGCAACTCTGAAACTTAACCTAAGCGTTTTTCGAAGCTGCTTTTTGGCTAACTTCTTATAGGAAGGTCTAGGAGCTCTGAAAATGAACGTGCGCGTCTTTCACTCTTCCAGAGGGACTTAGAAGAATTTTGTGATATTTTTTATTAAAATGGTGTATAAGGGTATATATATAAATATATTTTATGCACTGTATATGAGCTGGCGATTTCTAAGTCTGTGGTTCCGAGAGGGGGTAACCAGGCTCACTAATAAAGGTCAAGCCACTTGGCTGCCAGAATGCCCTGCTTCAGCACAGACCAGAAAGGCATTGTGATAAGCGTATCCCCGGTATAGTCAGGGGTTAATGGGAGTCGTCCCCGTCCCCCCAGTTTACGGCCAGAACCATGGACCCGGTACTTGTGGTTCGGACTGTCTCCAACCAGCCATAATGTTGTGAGAGTGAAATTATGTCTAAGTCCAGCTTTGGTACATTAGAAGCAACTCTGAAACTTAACCTAAGCGTTTTTCGAAGCTACTTTTTGGCTAACTTCTTATAGGAAGGTCTAGGAGCTCTGAAAATGAACGTGCGCGTCTTTCACTCTTCCCGAGGGACTTAGAAGAATTTTGTGATATTTTTTATTAAAATGGTGTATAAGGGTATATATATAAATATATTTTATGCACTGTATATGAGCTGGCGATTTCTAAGTCTGTGGTTCCGAGAGGGGGTAACCAGGCTCACTAATAAAGGTCAAGCCACTTGGCTGCCAGAATGCCCTGCTTCAGCACAGACCAGAAAGGCATTGTGATAAGCGTATCCCCGGTATAGTCAGGGGTTAATGGGAGTCGTCCCCGTCCCCCCAGTTTACGGCCAGAACCATGGACCCGGTACTTGTGGTTCGGACTGTCTCCAACCAGCCATAATGTTGTGAGAGTGAAATTATGTCTAAGTCCAGCTTTGGTACATTAGAAGCAACTCTGAAACTTAACCTAAGCGTTTTTCGAAGCTGCTTTTTGGCTAACTTCTTATAGGAAGGTCTAAGAGCTCTGAAAATGAATGTGCGCGTCTTTCACTCTTCCCGAGGGACTTAGAAGAATTTTGTGATATTTTTTATTAAAATGGTGTATAAGGGTATATATATAAATATATTTTATGCACTGTATATGAGCTGGCGATTTCTAAGTCTGTGGTTCCGAGAGGGGGTAACCATGCTCACTAATAAAGGTCAAGCCACTTGGCTGCCAGAATGCCCTGCTTCAGCACAGACCAGAAAGGCATTGTGATAAGCGTATCCCCGGTATAGTCAGGGGTTAATGGGAGTCGTCCCCGTCCCCCCAGTATACGGCCAGAACCATGGACCCGGTACTTGTGGTTCGGACTGTCTCCAACCAGCCATAATGTTGTGAGAGTGAAATTATGTCTAAGTCCAGCTTTGGTACATTAGAAGCAACTCTGAAACTTAACCTAAGCGTTTTTCGAAGCTACTTTTTGGCTAACTTCTTATAGGAAGGTCTAGGAGCTCTGAAAATGAACGTGCGCGTCTTTCACTCTTCCCGAGGGACTTAAAAGAATTTTGTGATATTTTTTATTAAAATGGTGTATAAGGGTATATATATAAATATATTTTATGCACTGTATATGAGCTGGCGATTTCTAAGTCTGTGGTTCCGAGAGGGGGTAACCAGGCTCACTAATAAAGGTCAAGCCACTTGGCTGCCAGAATGCCCTGCTTCAGCACAGACCAGAAAGGCATTGTGATAAGCGTATCCCCGGTATAGTCAGGGGTTAATGGGAGTAGTCCCCGTCCCCCCAGTATACGGCCAGAACCATGGACCCGGTACTTGTGGTTCGGACTGTCTCCAACCAGCCATAATGTTGTGAGAGTGAAATTATGTCTAAGTCCAGCTTTGGTACATTAGAAGCAACTCTGAAACTTAACCTAAGCGTTTTTCGAAGCTGCTTTTTGGCTAACTTCTTATAGGAAGGTCTAGGAGCTCTGAAAATGAACATGCGCGTCTTTCACTCTTCCAGAGGGACTTAGAAGAATTTTGTGATATTTTTTATTAAAATGGTGTATAAGGGTATATATATATAAATATATTTTATGCACTGTATATGAGCTGGCGATTTCTAAGTCTGTGGTTCCGAGAGGGGGTAACCAGGCTCACTAATAAAGGTCAAGCCACTTGGCTGCCAGAATGCCCTGCTTCAGCACAGACCAGAAAGGCATTGTGATAAGCGTATCCCCGGTATAGTCAGGGGTTAATGGGAGTCGTCCCCGCCCCCCCAGTATACGGCCAGAACCATGGACCCGGTACTTGTGGTTCGGACTGTCTCCAACCAGCCATAATGTTGTGAGAGTGAAATTATGTCTAAGTCCAGCTTTGGTACATTAGAAGCAACTCTGAAACTTAACCTAAGCGTTTTTCGAAGCTACTTTTTGGCTAACTTCTTATAGGAAGGTCTAGGAGCTCTGAAAATGAACGTGCGCGTCTTTCACTCTTCCCGAGGGACTTAGAAGAATTTTGTGATATTTTTTATTAAAATGGTGTATAAGGGTATATATATAAATATATTTTATGCACTGTATATGAGCTGGCGATTTCTAAGTCTGTGGTTCCGAGAGGGGGTAACCAGGCTCACTAATAAAGGTCAAGCCACTTGGCTGCCAGAATGCCCTGCTTCAGCACAGACCAGAAAGGCATTGTGATAAGCGTATCCCCGGTATAGTCAGGGGTTAATGGGAGTCGTCCCCGCCCCCCCAGTATACGGCCAGAACCATGGACCCGGTACTTGTGGTTCGGACTGTCTCCAACCAGCCATAATGTTGTGAGAGTGAAATTATGTCTAAGTCCAGCTTTGGTACATTAGAAGCAACTCTGAAACTTAACCTAAGCGTTTTTCGAAGCTACTTTTTGGCTAACTTCTTATAGGAAGGTCTAGGAGCTCTGAAAATGAACGTGCGCGTCTTTCACTCTTCCCGAGGGACTTAGAAGAATTTTGTGATATTTTTTATTAAAATGGTGTATAAGGGTATATATATAAATATATTTTATGCACTGTATATGAGCTGGCGATTTCTAAGTCTGTGGTTCCGAGAGGGGGTAACCAGGCTCACTAATAAAGGTCAAGCCACTTGGCTGCCAGAATGCCCTGCTTCAGCACAGACCAGAAAGGCATTGTGATAAGCGTATCCCCGGTATAGTCAGGGGTTAATGGGAGTCGTCCCCGTCCCCCCAGTATACGGCCAGAACCATGGACCCGGTACTTGTGGTTCGGACTGTCTCCAACCAGCCATAATGTTGTGAGAGTGAAATTATGTCTAAGTCCAGCTTTGGTACATTAGAAGCAACTCTGAAACTTAACCTAAGCGTTTTTCGAAGCTGCTTTTTGGCTAACTTCTTATAGGAAGGTCTAGGAGCTCTGAAAATGAACATGCGCGTCTTTCACTCTTCCAGAGGGACTTAGAAGAATTTTGTGATATTTTTTATTAAAATGGTGTATAAGGGTATATATATAAATATATTTTATGCACTGTATATGAGCTGGCGATTTCTAAGTCTGTGGTTCCGAGAGGGGGTAACTAGGCTCACTAATAAAGGTCAAGCCACTTGGCTGCCAGAATGCCCTGCTTCAGCACAGACCAGAAAGGCATTGTGATAAGCGTATCCCCGGTATAGTCAGGGGTTAATGGGAGTCGTCCCCATCCCCCCAGTATACGGCCAGAACCATGGACCCGGTACTTGTGGTTCGGACTGTCTCCAACCAGCCATAATGTTGTGAGAGTGAAATTATGTCTAAGTCCAGCTTTGGTACATTAGAAGCAACTCTGAAACTTAACCTAAGCGTTTTTCGAAGCTACTTTTTGGCTAACTTCTTATAGGAAGGTTTAGGAGCTCTGAAAATGAACGTGCGCGTCTTTCACTCTTCCCGAGGGACTTAGAAGAATTTTGTGATATTTTTTATTAAAATGGTGTATAAGGGTATATATATAAATATATTTTATGCACTGTATATGAGCTGGCGATTTCTAAGTCTGTGGTTCCGAGAGGGGGTAACCAGGCTAACTAATAAAGGTCAAGCCACTTGGCTGCCAGAATGCCCTGCTTCAGCACAGACCAGAAAGGCATTGTGATAAGCGTATCCCCGGTATAGTCAGGGGTTAATGGGAGTCGTCCCCGCCCCCCCAGTATACGGCCAGAACCATGGACCCGGTACTTGTGGTTCGGACTGTCTCCAACCAGCCATAATGTTGTGAGAGTGAAATTATGTCTAAGTCCAGCTTTGGTACATTAGAAGCAACTCTGAAACTTAACCTAAGCGTTTTTCGAAGCTGCTTTTTGGCTAACTTCTTATAGGAAGGTCTAGGAGCTCTGAAAATGAACGTGCGCGTCTTTCACTCTTCCAGAGGGACTTAGAAGAATTTTGTGATATTTTTTATTAAAATGGTGTATAAGGGTATATATATAAATATATTTTATGCACTGTATATGAGCTGGCGATTTCTAAGTCTGTGGTTCCGAGAGGGGGTAACCAGGCTCACTAATAAAGGTCAAGCCACTTGGCTGCCAGAATGCCCTGCTTCAGCACAGACCAGAAAGTCATTGTGATAAGCGTATCCCCGGTATAGTTAGGGGTTAATGGGAGTCGTCCCCGTCCCCCCAGTATACGGCCAGAACCATGGACCCGGTACTTGTGGTTCGGACTGTCTCCAACCAGCCATAATGTTGTGAGAGTGAAATTATGTCTAAGTCCAGCTTTGGTACATTAGAAGCAACTCTGAAACTTAACCTAAGCGTTTTTCGAAGCTACTTTTTGGCTAACTTCTTATAGGAAGGTCTAGGAGATCTGAAAATGAACGTGCGCGTCTTTCACTCTTCCCGAGGGACTTAGAAGAATTTTGTGATATTTTTTATTAAAATGGTGTATAAGGGTATATATATAAATATATTTTATGCACTGTATATGAGCTGGCGATTTCTAAGTCTGTGGTTCCGAGAGGGGGTAACCAGGCTAACTAATAAAGGTCAAGCCACTTGGCTGCCAGAATGCCCTGCTTCAGCACAGACCAGAAAGGCATTGTGATAAGCGTATCCCCGGTATAGTCAGGGGTTAATGGGAGTCGTCCCCGCCCATCCAGTATACGGCCAGAACCATGGACCCGGTACTTGTGGTTCGGACTGTCTCCAACCAGCCATAATGTTGTGAGAGTGAAATTATGTCTAAGTCCAGCTTTGGTACATTAGAAGCAACTCTGAAACTTAACCTAAGCGTTTTTCGAAGCTGCTTTTTGGCTAACTTCTTATAGGAAGGTCTAGGAGCTCTGAAAATGAACATGCGCGTCTTTCACTCTTCCAGAGGGACTTAGAAGAATTTTGTGATATTTTTTATTAAAATGGTGTATAAGGGTATATATATAAATATATTTTATGCACTGTATATGAGCTGGCGATTTCTAAGTCTGTGGTTCCGAGAGGGGGTAACCAGGCTCACTAATAAAGGTCAAGCCACTTGGCTGCCAGAATGCCCTGCTTCAGCACAGACCAGAAAGGCATTGTGATAAGCGTATCCCCGGTATAGTCAGGGGTTAATGGGAGTCGTCCCCATCCCCCCAGTATACGGCCAGAACCATGGACCCGGTACTTGTGGTTCGGACTGTCTCCAACCAGCCATAATGTTGTGAGAGTGAAATTATGTCTAAGTCCAGCTTTGGTACATTAGAAGCAACTCTGAAACTTAACCTAAGCGTTTTTCGAAGCTACTTTGTGGCTAACTTCTTATAGGAAGGTTTAGGAGCTCTGAAAATGAACGTGCGCGTCTTTCACTCTTCCCGAGGGACTTAGAAGAATTTTGTGATATTTTTTATTAAAATGGTGTATAAGGGTATATATATAAATATATTTTATGCACTGTATATGAGCTGGCGATTTCTAAGTCTGTGGTTCCGAGAGGGGGTAACCAGGCTAACTAATAAAGGTCAAGCCACTTGGCTGCCAGAATGCCCTGCTTCAGCACAGACCAGAAAGGCATTGTGATAAGCGTATCCCCGGTATAGTCAGGGGTTAATGGGAGTCGTCCCCGCCCCCCCAGTATACGGCCAGAACCATGGACCCGGTACTTGTGGTTCGGACTGTCTCCAACCAGCCATAATGTTGTGAGAGTGAAATTATGTCTAAGTCCAGCTTTGGTACATTAGAAGCAACTCTGAAACTTAACCTAAGCGTTTTTCGAAGCTGCTTTTTGGCTAACTTCTTATAGGAAGGTCTAGGAGCTCTGAAAATGAACGTGCGCGTCTTTCACTCTTCCAGAGGGACTTAGAAGAATTTTGTGATATTTTTTATTAAAATGGTGTATAAGGGTATATATATAAATATATTTTATGCACTGTATATGAGCTGGCGATTTCTAAGTCTGTGGTTCCGAGAGGGGGTAACCAGGCTCACTAATAAAGGTCAAGCCACTTGGCTGCCAGAATGCCCTGCTTCAGCACAGACCAGAAAGTCATTGTGATAAGCGTATCCCCGGTATAGTTAGGGGTTAATGGGAGTCGTCCCCGTCCCCCCAGTATACGGCCAGAACCATGGACCCGGTACTTGTGGTTCGGACTGTCTCCAACCAGCCATAATGTTGTGAGAGTGAAATTATGTCTAAGTCCAGCTTTGGTACATTAGAAGCAACTCTGAAACTTAACCTAAGCGTTTTTCGAAGCTACTTTTTGGCTAACTTCTTATAGGAAGGTCTAGGAGCTCTGAAAATGAACGTGCGCGTCTTTCACTCTTCCCGAGGGACTTAGAAGAATTTTGTGATATTTTTTATTAAAATGGTGTATAAGGGTATATATATAAATATATTTTATGCACTGTATATGAGCTGGCGATTTCTAAGTCTGTGGTTCCGAGAGGGGGTAACCAGGCTCACTAATAAAGGTCAAGCCACTTGGCTGCCAGAATGCCCTGCTTCAGCACAGACCAGAAAGGCATTGTGATAAGCGTATCCCCGGTATAGTCAGGGGTTAATGGGAGTCGTCCCCATCCCCCCAGTATACGGCCAGAACCATGGACCCGGTACTTGTGGTTCGGACTGTCTCCAACCAGCCATAATGTTGTGAGAGTGAAATTATGTCTAAGTCCAGCTTTGGTACATTAGAAGCAACTCTGAAACTTAACCTAAACGTTTTTCGAAGCTACTTTTTGGCTAACTTCTTATAGGAAGGTTTAGGAGCTCTGAAAATGAACGTGCGCGTCTTTCACTCTTCCCGAGGGACTTAGAAGAATTTTGTGATATTTTTTATTAAAATGGTGTATAAGGGTATATATATAAATATATTTTATGCACTGTATATGAGCTGGCGATTTCTAAGTCTGTGGTTCCGAGAGGGGGTAACCAGGCTAACTAATAAAGGTCAAGCCACTTGGCTGCCAGAATGCCCTGCTTCAGCACAGACCAGAAAGGCATTGTGATAAGCGTATCCCCGGTATAGTCAGGGGTTAATGGGAGTCGTCCCCGCCCCCCCAGTATACGGCCAGAACCATGGACCCGGTACTTGTGGTTCGGACTGTCTCCAACCAGCCATAATGTTGTGAGAGTGAAATTATGTCTAAGTCCAGCTTTGGTACATTAGAAGCAACTCTGAAACTTAACCTAAGCGTTTTTCGAAGCTGCTTTTTGGCTAACTTCTTATAGGAAGGTCTAGGAGCTCTGAAAATGAACGTGCGCGTCTTTCACTCTTCCAGAGGGACTTAGAAGAATTTTGTGATATTTTTTATTAAAATGGTGTATAAGGGTATATATATAAATATATTTTATGCACTGTATATGAGCTGGCGATTTCTAAGTCTGTGGTTCCGAGAGGGGGTAACCAGGCTCACTAATAAAGGTCAAGCCACTTGGCTGCCAGAATGCCCTGCTTCAGCACAGACCAGAAAGTCATTGTGATAAGCGTATCCCCGGTATAGTTAGGGGTTAATGGGAGTCGTCCCCGTCCCCCCAGTATACGGCCAGAACCATGGACCCGGTACTTGTGGTTCGGACTGTCTCCAACCAGCCATAATGTTGTGAGAGTGAAATTATGCCTAAGTCCAGCTTTGGTACATTAGAAGCAACTCTGAAACTTAACCTAAGCGTTTTTCGAAGCTACTTTTTGGCTAACTTCTTATAGGAAGGTCTAGGAGCTCTGAAAATGAACGTGCGCGTCTTTCACTCTTCCCGAGGGACTTAGAAGAATTTTGTGATATTTTTTATTAAAATGGTGTATAAGGGTATATATATAAATATATTTTATGCACTGTATATGAGCTGGCGATTTCTAAGTCTGTGGTTCCGAGAGGGGGTAACCAGGCTAACTAATAAAGGTCAAGCCACTTGGCTGCCAGAATGCCCTGCTTCAGCACAGACCAGAAAGGCATTGTGATAAGCGTATCCCCGGTATAGTCAGGGGTTAATGGGAGTCGTCCCCGCCCCCCCAGTATACGGCCAGAACCATGGACCCGGTACTTGTGGTTCGGACTGTCTCCAACCAGCCATAATGTTGTGAGAGTGAAATTATGTCTAAGTCCAGCTTTGGTACATTAGAAGCAACTCTGAAACTTAACCTAAGCGTTTTTCGAAGCTGCTTTTTGGCTAACTTCTTATAGGAAGGTCTAGGAGCTCTGAAAATGAACGTGCGCGTCTTTCACTCTTCCAGAGGGACTTAGAAGAATTTTGTGATATTTTTTATTAAAATGGTGTATAAGGGTATATATATAAATATATTTTATGCACTGTATATGAGCTGGCGATTTCTAAGTCTGTGGTTCCGAGAGGGGGTAACCAGGCTCACTAATAAAGGTCAAGCCACTTGGCTGCCAGAATGCCCTGCTTCAGCACAGACCAGAAAGTCATTGTGATAAGCGTATCCCCGGTATAGTTAGGGGTTAATGGGAGTCGTCCCCGTCCCCCCAGTATACGGCCAGAACCATGGACCCGGTACTTGTGGTTCGGACTGTCTCCAACCAGCCATAATGTTGTGAGAGTGAAATTATGTCTAAGTCCAGCTTTGGTACATTAGAAGCAACTCTGAAACTTAACCTAAGCGTTTTTCGAAGCTACTTTTTGGCTAACTTCTTATAGGAAGGTCTAGGAGCTCTGAAAATGAACGTGCGCGTCTTTAACTCTTCCCGAGGGACTTAGAAGAATTTTGTGATATTTTTTATTAAAATGGTGTATAAGGGTATATATATAAATATATTTTATGCACTGTATATGAGCTGGCGATTTCTAAGTCTGTGGTTCCGAGAGGGGGTAACCAGGCTAACTAATAAAGGTCAAGCCACTTGGCTGCCAGAATACCCTGCTTCAGCACAGACCAGAAAGGCATTGTGATAAGCGTATCCCCGGTATAGTCAGTGGTTAATGGGAGTCGTCCCCGCCCCCCCATTATACGGCCAGAACCATGGACCCGGTACTTGTGGTTCGGACTGTCTCCAACCAGCCATAATGTTGTGAGAGTGAAATTATGTCTAAGTCCAGCTTTGGTACATTAGAAGCAACTCTGAAACTTAACCTAAGCGTTTTTCGAAGCTGCTTTTTGGCTAACTTCTTATAGGAAGGTCTAGGAGCTCTGAAAATGAACATGCGCGTCTTTCACTCTTCCAGAGGGACTTAGAAGAATTTTGTGATATTTTTTATTAAAATGGTGTATAAGGGTATATATATAAATATATTTTATGCACTGTATATGAGCTGGCGATTTCTAAGTCTGTGGTTCCGAGAGGGGGTAACCAGGCTCACTAATAAAGGTCAAGCCACTTGGCTGCCAGAATGCCCTGCTTCAGCACAGACCAGAAAGGCATTGTGATAAGCGTATCCCCGGTATAGTCAGGGGTTAATGGGAGTCGTCCTCATCCCCCCAGTATACGGCCAGAACCATGGACCCGGTACTTGTGGTTCGGACTGTCTCCAACCAGCCATAATGTTGTGAGAGTGAAATTATGTCTAAGTCCAGCTTTGGTACATTAGAAGCAACTCTGAAACTTAACCTAAGCGTTTTTCGAAGCTACTTTTTGGCTAACTTCTTATAGGAAGGTTTAGGAGTTCTGAAAATGAACGTGCGCGTCTTTCACTCTTCCCGAGGGACTTAGAAGAATTTTGTGATATTTTTTATTAAAATGGTGTATAAGGGTATATATATAAATATATTTTATGCACTGTATATGAGCTGGCGATTTCTAAGTCTGTGGTTCCGAGAGGGGGTAACCAGGCTAACTAATAAAGGTCAAGCCACTTGGCTGCCAGAATGCCCTGCTTCAGCACAGACCAGAAAGGCATTGTGATAAGCGTATCCCCGGTATAGTCAGGGGTTAATGGGAGTCGTCCCCGCCCCCCCAGTATACGGCCAGAACCATGGACCCGGTACTTGTGGTTCGGACTGTCTCCAACCAGCCATAATGTTGTGAGAGTGAAATTATGTCTAAGTCCAGCTTTGGTACATTAGAAGCAACTCTGAAACTTAACCTAAGCGTTTTTCGAAGCTGCTTTTTGGCTAACTTCTTATAGGAAGGTCTAGGAGCTCTGAAAATGAACGTGCGCGTCTTTCACTCTTCCAGAGGGACTTAGAAGAATTTTGTGATATTTTTTATTAAAATGGTGTATAAGGGTATATATATAAATATATTTTATGCACTGTATATGAGCTGGCGATTTCTAAGTCTGTGGTTCCGAGAGGGGGTAACCAGGCTCACTAATAAAGGTCAAGCCACTTGGCTGCCAGAATGCCCTGCTTCAGCACAGACCAGAAAGGCATTGTGATAAGCGTATCACCGGTATAGTCAGGGGTTAATGGGAGTCGTCCCCATCCCCCCAGTATACGGCCAGAACCATGGACCCGGTACTTGTGGTTCGGACTGTCTCCAACCAGCCATAATGTTGTGAGAGTGAAATTATGTCTAAGTCCAGCTTTGGTACATTAGAAGCAACTCTGAAACTTAACCTAAGCGTTTTTCGAAGCTACTTTTAAGCTAACTTCTTATAGGAAGGTCTAGGAGATCTGAAAATGGACGTGCGCGTCTTTCACTCTTCCCGAGGGACTTAGAAGAATTTTGTGATATTTTTTATTAAAATGGTGTATAAGGGTATATATATAAATATATTTTATGCACTGTATATGAGCTGGCGATTTCTAAGTCTGTGGTTCCGAGAGGGGGTAACCAGGCTCACTAATAAAGGTCAAGCCACTTGGCTGCCAGAATGCCCTGCTTCAGCACAGACCAGAAAGGCATTGTGATAAGCGTATCCCCGGTATAGTCAGGGGTTAATGGGAGTCGTCCCCGTCCCCCCAGTATACGGCCAGAACCATGGACCCGGTACTTGTGGTTCGGACTGTCTCCAACCAGCCATAATGTTGTGAGAGTGAAATTATGTCTAAGTCCAGCTTTGGTACATTAGAAGCAACTCTGAAACTTAACCTAAGCGTTTTTCGAAGCTACTTTTTGGCTAACTTCTTATAGGAAGGTCTAGGAGCTCTGAAAATGAACGTGCGCGTCTTTCACTCTTCCCGAGGGACTTAGAAGAATTTTGTGATATTTTTTATTAAAATGGTGTATAAGGGTATATATATAAATATATTTTATGCACTGTATATGAGCTGGCGATTTCTAAATCTGTGGTTCCGAGAGGGGGTAACCAGGCTAACTAATAAAGGTCAAGCCACTTGGCTGCCAGAATACCCTGCTTCAGCACAGACCAGAAAGGCATTGTGATAAGCGTATCCCCGGTATAGTCAGGGGTTAATGGGAGTCGTCCCCGCCCCCCCATTATACGGCCAGAACCATGGACCCGGAACTTGTGGTTCGGACTGTCTCCAACCAGCCATAATGTTGTGAGAGTGAAATTATGTCTAAGTCCAGCTTTGGTACATTAGAAGCAACTCTGAAACTTAACCTAAGCGTTTTTCGAAGCTACTTTTTGGCTAACTTCTTATAGGAAGGTCTAGGAGCTCTGAAAATGAACGTGCGCGTCTTTCACTCTTCCCGAGGGACTTAGAAGAATTTTGTGATATTTTTTATTAAAATGGTGTATAAGGGTATATATATAAATATATTTTATGCACTGTATATGAGCTGGCGATTTCTAAGTCTGTGGTTCCGAGAGGGGGTAACCAGGCTCACTAATAAAGGTCAAGCCACTTGGCTGCCAGAATGCCCTGCTTCAGCACAGACCAGAAAGGCATTGTGATAAGCGTATCCCCGGTATAGTCAGGGGTTAATGGGAGTCGTCCCCATCCCCCCAGTATACGGCCAGAACCATGGACCCGGTACTTGTGGTTCGGACTGTCTCCAACCAGCCATAATGTTGTGAGAGTGAAATTATGTCTAAGTCCAGCTTTGGAACATTAGAAGCAACTCTGAAACTTAACCTAAACGTTTTTCGAAGCTACTTTTTGGCTAACTTCTTATAGGAAGGTTTAGGAGCTCTGAAAATGAACGTGCGCGTCTTTCACTCTTCCCGAGGGACTTAGAAGAATTTTGTGATATTTTTTATTAAAATGGTGTATAAGGGTATATATATAAATATATTTTATGCACTGTATATGAGCTGGCGATTTCTAAGTCTGTGGTTCCGAGAGGGGGTAACCAGGCTAACTAATAAAGGTCAAGCCACTTGGCTGCCAGAATGCCCTGCTTCAGCACAGACCAGAAAGGCATTGTGATAAGCGTATCCCCGGTATAGTCAGGGGTTAATGGGAGTCGTCCCCGCCCCCCCAGTATACGGCCAGAACCATGGACCCGGTACTTGTGGTTCGGACTGTCTCCAACCAGCCATAATGTTGTGAGAGTGAAATTATGTCTAAGTCCAGCTTTGGTACATTAGAAGCAACTCTGAAACTTAACCTAAGCGTTTTTCGAAGCTGCTTTTTGGCTAACTTCTTATAGGAAGGTCTAGGAGCTCTGAAAATGAACGTGCGCGTCTTTCACTCTTCCAGAGGGACTTAGAAGAATTTTGTGATATTTTTTATTAAAATGGTGTATAAGGGTATATATATAAATATATTTTATGCACTGTATATGAGCTGGCGATTTCTAAGTCTGTGGTTCCGAGAGGGGGTAACCAGGCTCACTAATAAAGGTCAAGCCACTTGGCTGCCAGAATGCCCTGCTTCAGCACAGACCAGAAAGTCATTGTGATAAGCGTATCCCCGGTATAGTTAGGGGTTAATGGGAGTCGTCCCCGTCCCCCCAGTATACGGCCAGAACCATGGACCCGGTACTTGTGGTTCGGACTGTCTCCAACCAGCCATAATGTTGTGAGAGTGAAATTATGCCTAAGTCCAGCTTTGGTACATTAGAAGCAACTCTGAAACTTAACCTAAGCGTTTTTCGAAGCTACTTTTTGGCTAACTTCTTATAGGAAGGTCTAGGAGCTCTGAAAATGAACGTGCGCGTCTTTCACTCTTCCCGAGGGACTTAGAAGAATTTTGTGATATTTTTTATTAAAATGGTGTATAAGGGTATATATATAAATATATTTTATGCACTGTATATGAGCTGGCGATTTCTAAGTCTGTGGTTCCGAGAGGGGGTAACCAGGCTAACTAATAAAGGTCAAGCCACTTGGCTGCCAGAATGCCCTGCTTCAGCACAGACCAGAAAGGCATTGTGATAAGCGTATCCCCGGTATAGTCAGGGGTTAATGGGAGTCGTCCCCGCCCCCCCAGTATACGGCCAGAACCATGGACCCGGTACTTGTGGTTCGGACTGTCTCCAACCAGCCATAATGTTGTGAGAGTGAAATTATGTCTAAGTCCAGCTTTGGTACATTAGAAGCAACTCTGAAACTTAACCTAAGCGTTTTTCGAAGCTGCTTTTTGGCTAACTTCTTATAGGAAGGTCTAGGAGCTCTGAAAATGAACGTGCGCGTCTTTCACTCTTCCAGAGGGACTTAGAAGAATTTTGTGATATTTTTTATTAAAATGGTGTATAAGGGTATATATATAAATATATTTTATGCACTGTATATGAGCTGGCGATTTCTAAGTCTGTGGTTCCGAGAGGGGGTAACCAGGCTCACTAATAAAGGTCAAGCCACTTGGCTGCCAGAATGCCCTGCTTCAGCACAGACCAGAAAGTCATTGTGATAAGCGTATCCCCGGTATAGTTAGGGGTTAATGGGAGTCGTCCCCGTCCCCCCAGTATACGGCCAGAACCATGGACCCGGTACTTGTGGTTCGGACTGTCTCCAACCAGCCATAATGTTGTGAGAGTGAAATTATGTCTAAGTCCAGCTTTGGTACATTAGAAGCAACTCTGAAACTTAACCTAAGCGTTTTTCGAAGCTGCTTTTTGGCTAACTTCTTATAGGAAGGTCTAGGAGCTCTGAAAATGAACGTGCGCGTCTTTCACTCTTCCAGAGGGACTTAGAAGAATTTTGTGATATTTTTTATTAAAATGGTGTATAAGGGTATATATATAAATATATTTTATGCACTGTATATGAGCTGGCGATTTCTAAGTCTGTGGTTCCGAGAGGGGGTAACCAGGCTCACTAATAAAGGTCAAGCCACTTGGCTGCCAGAATGCCCTGCTTCAGCACAGACCAGAAAGTCATTGTGATAAGCGTATCCCCGGTATAGTTAGGGGTTAATGGGAGTCGTCCCCGTCCCCCCAGTATACGGCCAGAACCATGGACCCGGTACTTGTGGTTCGGACTGTCTCCAACCAGCCATAATGTTGTGAGAGTGAAATTATGTCTAAGTCCAGCTTTGGTACATTAGAAGCAACTCTGAAACTTAACCTAAGCGTTTTTCGAAGCTTCTTTTTGGCTAACTTCTTATAGGAAGGTCTAGGAGCTCTGAAAATGAACGTGCGCGTCTTTAACTCTTCCCGAGGGACTTAGAAGAATTTTGTGATATTTTTTATTAAAATGGTGTATAAGGGTATATATATAAATATATTTTATGCACTGTATATGAGCTGGCGATTTCTAAGTCTGTGGTTCCGAGAGGGGGTAACCAGGCTAACTAATAAAGGTCAAGCCACTTGGCTGCCAGAATACCCTGCTTCAGCACAGACCAGAAAGGCATTGTGATAAGCGTATCCCCGGTATAGTCAGTGGTTAATGGGAGTCGTCCCCGCCCCCCCATTATACGGCCAGAACCATGGACCCGGTACTTGTGGTTCGGACTGTCTCCAACCAGCCATAATGTTGTGAGAGTGAAATTATGTCTAAGTCCAGCTTTGGTACATTAGAAGCAACTCTGAAACTTAACCTAAGCGTTTTTCGAAGCTGCTTTTTGGCTAACTTCTTATAGGAAGGTCTAGGAGCTCTGAAAATGAACATGCGCGTCTTTCACTCTTCCAGAGGGACTTAGAAGAATTTTGTGATATTTTTTATTAAAATGGTGTATAAGGGTATATATATAAATATATTTTATGCACTGTATATGAGCTGGCGATTTCTAAGTCTGTGGTTCCGAGAGGGGGTAACCAGGCTCACTAATAAAGGTCAAGCCACTTGGCTGCCAGAATGCCCTGCTTCAGCACAGACCAGAAAGGCATTGTGATAAGCGTATCCCCGGTATAGTCAGGGGTTAATGGGAGTCGTCCTCATCCCCCCAGTATACGGCCAGAACCATGGACCCGGTACTTGTGGTTCGGACTGTCTCCAACCAGCCATAATGTTGTGAGAGTGAAATTATGTCTAAGTCCAGCTTTGGTACATTAGAAGCAACTCTGAAACTTAACCTAAGCGTTTTTCGAAGCTACTTTTTGGCTAACTTCTTATAGGAAGGTTTAGGAGTTCTGAAAATGAACGTGCGCGTCTTTCACTCTTCCCGAGGGACTTAGAAGAATTTTGTGATATTTTTTATTAAAATGGTGTATAAGGGTATATATATAAATATATTTTATGCACTGTATATGAGCTGGCGATTTCTAAGTCTGTGGTTCCGAGAGGGGGTAACCAGGCTAACTAATAAAGGTCAAGCCACTTGGCTGCCAGAATGCCCTGCTTCAGCACAGACCAGAAAGGCATTGTGATAAGCGTATCCCCGGTATAGTCAGGGGTTAATGGGAGTCGTCCCCGCCCCCCCAGTATACGGCCAGAACCATGGACCCGGTACTTGTGGTTCGGACTGTCTCCAACCAGCCATAATGTTGTGAGAGTGAAATTATGTCTAAGTCCAGCTTTGGTACATTAGAAGCAACTCTGAAACTTAACCTAAGCGTTTTTCGAAGCTGCTTTTTGGCTAACTTCTTATAGGAAGGTCTAGGAGCTCTGAAAATGAACGTGCGCGTCTTTCACTCTTCCAGAGGGACTTAGAAGAATTTTGTGATATTTTTTATTAAAATGGTGTATAAGGGTATATATATAAATATATTTTATGCACTGTATATGAGCTGGCGATTTCTAAGTCTGTGGTTCCGAGAGGGGGTAACCAGGCTCACTAATAAAGGTCAAGCCACTTGGCTGCCAGAATGCCCTGCTTCAGCACAGACCAGAAAGTCATTGTGATAAGCGTATCCCCGGTATAGTTAGGGGTTAATGGGAGTCGTCCCCGTCCCCCCAGTATACGGCCAGAACCATGGACCCGGTACTTGTGGTTCGGACTGTCTCCAACCAGCCATAATGTTGTGAGAGTGAAATTATGTCTAAGTCCAGCTTTGGTACATTAGAAGCAACTCTGAAACTTAACCTAAGCGTTTTTCGAAGCTACTTTTTGGCTAACTTCTTATAGGAAGGTCTAGGAGCTCTGAAAATGAACGTGCGCGTCTTTCACTCTTCCCGAGGGACTTAGAAGAATTTTGTGATATTTTTTATTAAAATGGTGTATAAGGGTATATATATAAATATATTTTATGCACTGTATATGAGCTGGCGATTTCTAAGTCTGTGGTTCCGAGAGGGGGTAACCAGGCTCACTAATAAAGGTCAAGCCACTTGGCTGCCAGAATGCCCTGCTTCAGCACAGACCAGAAAGGCATTGTGATAAGCGTATCCCCGGTATAGTCAGGGGTTAATGGGAGTCGTCCCCGTCCCCCCAGTATACGGCCAGAACCATGGACCCGGTACTTGTGGTTCGGACTGTCTCCAACCAGCCATAATGTTGTGAGAGTGAAATTATGTCTAAGTCCAGCTTTGGTACATTAGAAGCAACTCTGAAACTTAACCTAAGCGTTTTTCGAAGCTACTTTTTGGCTAACTTCTTATAGGAAGGTCTAGGAGCTCTGAAAATGAACGTGCGCGTCTTTCACTCTTCCCGAGGGACTTAGAAGAATTTTGTGATATTTTTTATTAAAATGGTGTATAAGGGTATATATATAAATATATTTTATGCACTGTATATGAGCTGGCGATTTCTAAATCTGTGGTTCCGAGAGGGGGTAACCAGGCTAACTAATAAAGGTCAAGCCACTTGGCTGCCAGAATACCCTGCTTCAGCACAGACCAGAAAGGCATTGTGATAAGCGTATCCCCGGTATAGTCAGGGGTTAATGGGAGTCGTCCCCGCCCCCCCATTATACGGCCAGAACCATGGACCCGGAACTTGTGGTTCGGACTGTCTCCAACCAGCCATAATGTTGTGAGAGTGAAATTATGTCTAAGTCCAGCTTTGGTACATTAGAAGCAACTCTGAAACTTAACCTAAGCGTTTTTCGAAGCTACTTTTTGGCTAACTTCTTATAGGAAGGTCTAAGAGCTCTGAAAATGAACGTGCGCGTCTTTCACTCTTCCAGAGGGACTTAGAAGAATTTTGTGATATTTTTTATTAAAATGGTGTATAAGGTTATATATATAAATATATTTTATGCACTGTATATGAGCTGGCGATTTCTAAGTCTGTGGTTCCGAGAGGGGGTAACCAGGCTCACTAATAAAGGTCAAGCCACTTGGCTGCCAGAATGCCCTGCTTCAGCACAGACCAGAAAGGCATTGTGATAAGCGTATCCCCGGTATAGTCAGGGGTTAATTGGAGTCGTCCCCGTCCCCCCAGTATACGGCCAGAACCATGGACCCGGTACTTGTGGTTCAGACTGTCTCCAACCAGCCATAATGTTGTGAGAGTGAAATTATGTCTAAGTCCAGCTTTGGTACATTAGAAGCAACTCTGAAACTTAACCTAAGCGTTTTTCGAAGCTACTTTTTGGCTAACTTCTTATAGGAAGGTCTAAGAGCTCTGAAAATGAACGTGCGCGTCTTTCACTCTTCCAGAGGGACTTAGAAGAATTTTGTGATATTTTTTATTAAAATGGTGTATAAGGTTATATATATAAATATATTTTATGCACTGTATATGAGCTGGCGATTTCTAAGTCTGTGGTTCCGAGAGGGGGTAACCAGGCTCACTAATAAAGGTCAAGCCACTTGGCTGCCAGAATGCCCTGCTTCAGCACAGACCAGAAAGGCATTGTGATAAGCGTATCCCCGGTATAGTCAGGGGTTAATGGGAGTCGTCCCCGTCCCTCCAGTATACAGCCAGAACCATGGACCCGGTACTTGTGGTTCGGACTGTCTCCAACCAGCCATAATGTTGTGAGAGTGAAATTATGTCTAAGTCCAGCTTTGGTACTTTAGAAGCAACTCTGAAACTTAACCTAAGCGTTTTTCGAAGCTGCTTTTTGGCTAACTTCTTATAGGAAGGTCTAGGAGCTCTGAAAATGAACGTGCGCGTCTTTCACTCTTCCAGAGGGACTTAGAAGAATTTTGTGATATTTTTTATTAAAATGGTGTATAAGGGTATATATATAAATATATTTTATGCACTGTATATGAGCTGGCGATTTCTAAGTCTGTGGTTCCGAGAGGGGGTAAACAGGCTCACTAATAAAGGTCAAGCCACTTGGCTGCCAGAATGCCCTGCTTCAGCACAGACCAGAAAGTCATTGTGATAAGCGTATCCCCGGTATAGTTAGGGGTTAATGGGAGTCGTCCCCGTCCCCCCAGTATACGGCCAGAACCATGGACCCGGTACTTGTGGTTCGGACTGTCTCCAACCAGCCATAATGTTGTGAGAGTGAAATTATGTCTAAGTCCAGCTTTGGTACATTAGAAGCAACTCTGAAACTTAACCTAAGCGTTTTTCGAAGCTACTTTTTGGCTAACTTCTTATAGGAAGGTCTAGCAGCTCTGAAAATGAACGTGCGCGTCTTTCACTTTTCCCGAGGGACTTAGAAGAATTTTGTGATATTTTTTATTAAAATGGTGTATAAGGGTATATATATAAATATATTTTATGCACTGTATATGAGCTGGCGATTTCTAAATCTGTGGTTCCGAGAGGGGGTAACCAGGCTAACTAATAAAGGTCAAGCCACTTGGCTGCCAGAATACCCTGCTTCAGCACAGACCAGAAAGGCATTGTGATAAGCGTATCCCCGGTATAGTCAGGGGTTAATGGGAGTCGTCCCCGCCCCCCCATTATACGGCCAGAACCATGGACCCGGTACTTGTGGTTCGGACTGTCTCCAACCAGCCATAATGTTGTGAGAGTGAAATTATGTCTAAGTCCAGCTTTGGTACATTAGAAGCAACTCTGAAACTTAACCTAAGCGTTTTTCGAAGCTACTTTTTGGCTAACTTCTTATAGGAAGGTCTAAGAGCTCTGAAAATGAACGTGCGCGTCTTTCACTCTTCCAGAGGGACTTAGAAGAATTTTGTGATATTTTTTATTAAAATGGTGTATAAGGTTATATATATAAATATATTTTATGCACTGTATATGAGCTGGCGATTTCTAAGTCTGTGGTTCCGAGAGGGGGTAACCAGGCTCACTAATAAAGGTCAAGCCACTTGGCTGCCAGAATGCCCTGCTTCAGCACAGACCAGAAAGGCATTGTGATAAGCGTATCCCCGGTATAGTCAGGGGTTAATTGGAGTCGTCCCCGTCCCCCCAGTATACGGCCAGAACCATGGACCCGGTACTTGTGGTTCAGACTGTCTCCAACCAGCCATAATGTTGTGAGAGTGAAATTATGTCTAAGTCCAGCTTTGGTACATTAGAAGCAACTCTGAAACTTAACCTAAGCGTTTTTCGAAGCTACTTTTTGGCTAACTTCTTATAGGAAGGTCTAGGAGCTTTCAAAATGAACGTGCGCGTCTTTCACTCTTCCCGAGGGACTTAGAAGAATTTTGTGATATTTTTTATTAAAATGGTGTATAAGGGTATATATATAAATATATTTTATGCACTGTATATGAGCTGGCGATTTCTAAGTCTGTGGTTCCGAGAGGGGGTAACCAGGCTCACTAATAAAGGTCAAGCCACTTGGCTGCCAGAATGCCCTGCTTCAGCACAGACCAGAAAGGCATTGTGATAAGCGTATCCCCGGTATAGTCAGGGGTTAATGGGAGTCGTCCCCGTCCCTCCAGTATACGGCCAGAACCATGGACCCGGTACTTGTGGTTCGGACTGTCTCCAACCAGCCATAATGTTGTGAGAGTGAAATTATGTCTAAGTCCAGCTTTGGTACATTAGAAGCAACTCTGAAACTTAACCTAAGCGTTTTTCGAAGCTACTTTTTGGCTAACTTCTTATAGGAAGGTCTAGGAGCTCTGAAAATGAACGTGCGCGTCTTTCACTCTTCCCGAGGGACTTAGAAGAATTTTGTGATATTTTTTATTAAAATGGTGTATAAGGGTATATATATAAATATATTTTATGCACTGTATATGAGCTGGCGATTTCTAAGTCTGTGGTTCCGAGAGGGGGTAACCAGGCTCACTAATAAAGGTCAAGCCACTTGGCTGCCAGAATGCCCTGCTTCAGCACAGACCAGAAAGGCATTGTGATAAGCGTATCCCCGGTATAGTCAGGGGTTAATGGGAGTCGTCCCCGTCCCCCCAGTATACGGCCAGAACCATGGACCCGGTACTTGTGGTTCGGACTGTCTCCAACCAGCCATAATGTTGTGAGAGTGAAATTATGTCTAAGTCCAGCTTTGGTACATTAGAAGCAACTCTGAAACTTAACCTAAGCGTTTTTCGAAGCTACTTTTTGGCTAACTTCTTATAGGAAGGTCTAGGAGCTTTCAAAATGAACGTGCGCGTCTTTCACTCTTCCCGAGGGACTTAGAAGAATTTTGTGATATTTTTTATTAAAATGGTGTATAAGGGTATATATATAAATATATTTTATGCACTGTATATGAGCTGGCGATTTCTAAGTCTGTGGTTCCGAGAGGGGGTAACCAGGCTCACTAATAAAGGTCAAGCCACTTGGCTGCCAGAATGCCCTGCTTCAGCACAGACCAGAAAGGCATTGTGATAAGCGTATCCCCGGTATAGTCAGGGGTTAATGGGAGTCCCCCCAGTATACGGCCAGAACCATGGACCCGGTACTTGTGGTTCGGACTGTCTCCAACCAGCCATAATGTTGTGAGAGTGAAATTATGTCTAAGTCCAGCTTTGGTACATTAGAAGCAACTCCGAAACTTAACCTAAGCGTTTTTCGAAGCTACTTTTTGGCTAACTTCTTATAGGAAGGTCTAGGAGCTCTGAAAATGAACGTGCGCGTCTTTCACTCTTCCCGAGGGACTTAGAAGAATTTTGTGATATTTTTTATTAAAATGGTGTATAAGGGTATATATATAAATATATTTTATGCACTGTATATGAGCTGGCGATTTCTAAGTCTGTGGTTCCGAGAGGGGGTAACCAGGCTCACTAATAAAGGTCAAGCCACTTGGCTGCCAGAATGCCCTGCTTCAGCACAGACCAGAAAGGCATTGTGATAAGCGTATCCCCGGTATAGTCAGGGGTTAATGGGAGTCGTCCCCGTCCCCCCAGTATACGGCCAGAACCATGGACCCGGTACTTGTGGTTCGGACTGTCTCCAACCAGCCATAATGTTGTGAGAGTGAAATTATGTCTAAGTCCAGCTTTGGTACATTAGAAGCAACTCTGAAACTTAACCTAAGCGTTTTTCGAAGCTGCTTTTTGGCTAACTTCTTATAGGAAGGTCTAGGAGCTTTGAAAATGAACATGCGCGTCTTTCACTCTTCCAGAGGGACTTAGAAGAATTTTGTGATATTTTTTATTAAAATGGTGTATAAGGGTATATATATAAATATATTTTATGCACTGTATATGAGCTGGCGATTTCTAAGTCTGTGGTTCCGAGAGGGGGTAACCAGGCTCACTAATAAAGGTCAAGCCACTTGGCTGCCAGAATGCCCTGCTTCAGCACAGACCAGAAAGGCATTGTGATAAGCGTATCCCCGGTATAGTCAGGGGTTAATGGGAGTCGTCCCCGCCCCCCCAGTATACGGCCAGAACCATGGACCCGGTACTTGTGGTTCGGACTGTCTCCAACCAGCCATAATGTTGTGAGAGTGAAATTATGTCTAAGTCCAGCTTTGGTACATTAGAAGCAACTCTGAAACTTAACCTAAGCGTTTTTCGAAGCTACTTTTTGGCTAACTTCTTATAGGAAGGTCTAGGAGCTCTGAAAATGAACGTGCGCGTCTTTCACTCTTCCCGAGGGACTTAGAAGAATTTTGTGATATTTTTTATTAAAATGGTGTATAAGGGTATATATATAAATATATTTTATGCACTGTATATGAGCTGGCGATTTCTAAGTCTGTGGTTCCGAGAGGGGGTAACCAGGCTCACTAATAAAGGTCAAGCCACTTGGCTGCCAGAATGCCCTGCTTCAGCACAGACCAGAAAGGCATTGTGATAAGCGTATCCCCGGTATAGTCAGGGGTTAATGGGAGTCGTCCCCGTCCCCCCAGTATACGGCCAGAACCATGGACCCGGTACTTGTGGTTCGGACTGTCTCCAACCAGCCATAATGTTGTGAGAGTGAAATTATGTCTAAGTCCAGCTTTGGTACATTAGAAGCAACTCTGAAACTTAACCTAAGCGTTTTTCGAAGCTACTTTTGGCTAACTTCTTATAGGAAGGTCTAGGAGCTCTGAAAATGAACATGCGCGTCTTTCACTCTTCCAGAGGGACTTAGAAGAATTTTGTGATATTTTTTATTAAAATGGTGTATAAGGTTATATATATAAATATATTTTATGCACTGTATATGAGCTGGCGATTTCTAAGTCTGTGGTTCCGAGAGGGGGTAACCAGGCTCACTAATAAAGGTCAAGCCACTTGGCTGCCAGAATGCCCTGCTTCAGCACAGACCAGAAAGGCATTGTGATAAGCGTATCCCCGGTATAGTCAGGGGTTAATGGGAGTAGTCCCCGTCCCCCCAGTATACGGCCAGAACCATGGACCCGGTACTTGTGGTTCGGACTCTCTCCAACCAGCCATAATGTTGTGAGAGTGAAATTATGTCTAAGTCCAGCTTTGGTACATTAGAAGCAACTCTGAAACTTAACCTAAGCGTTTTTCGAAGCTACTTTTTGGCTAACTTCTTATAGGAAGGTCTAGGAGCTCTGAAAATGAACATGCGCGTCTTTCACTCTTCCAGAGGGACTTAGAAGAATTTTGTGATATTTTTTATTAAAATGGTGTATAAGGTTATATATATAAATATATTTTATGCACTGTATATGAGCTGGCGATTTCTAAGTCTGTGGTTCCGAGAGGGGGTAACCAGGCTCACTAATAAAGGTCAAGCCACTTGGCTGCCAGAATGCCCTGCTTCAGCACAGACCAGAAAGGCATTGTGATAAGCGTATCCCCGGTATAGTCAGGGGTTAATGGGAGTAGTCCCCGTCCCCCCAGTATACGGCCAGAACCATGGACCCGGTACTTGTGGTTCGGACTGTCTCCAACCAGCCATAATGTTGTGAGAGTGAAATTATGTCTAAGTCCAGCTTTGGTACATTAGAAGCAACTCTGAAACTTAACCTAAGCGTTTTTCGAAGCTACTTTTTGGCTAACTTCTTATAGGAAGGTTTAGGAGCTCTGAAAATGAACGTGCGCGTCTTTCACTCTTCCCGAGGGACTTAGAAGAATTTTGTGATATTTTTTATTAAAATGGTGTATAAGGGTATATATATAAATATATTTTATGCACTGTATATGAGCTGGCGATTTCTAAGTCTGTGGTTCCGAGAGGGGGTAACCAGGCTAACTAATAAAGGTCAAGCCACTTGGCTGCCAGAATGCCCTGCTTAAGCACAGACCAGAAAGGCATTGTGATAAGCGTATCCCCGGTATAGTCAGGGGTTAATGGGAGTCGTCCCCGCCCCCCCAGTATACGGCCAGAACCATGGACCCGGTACTTGTGGTTCGGACTGTCTCCAACCAGCCATAATGTTGTGAGAGTGAAATTATGTCTAAGTCCAGCTTTGGTACATTAGAAGCAACTCTGAAACTTAACCTAAGCATTTTTCGAAGCTGCTTTTTGGCTAACTTCTTATAGGAAGGTCTAGGAGCTCTGAAAATGAACGTGCGCGTCTTTCACTCTTCCAGAGGGACTTAGAAGAATTTTGTGATATTTTTTATTAAAATGGTGTATAAGGGTATATATATAAATATATTTTATGCACTGTATATGAGCTGGCGATTTCTAAGTCTGTGGTTCCGAGAGGGGGTAACCAGGCTCACTAATAAAGGTCAAGCCACTTGGCTGCCAGAATGCCCTGCTTCAGCACAGACCAGAAAGGCATTGTGATAAGCGTATCCCCGGTATAGTTAGGGGTTAATGGGAGTCGTCCCCGTCCCCCCAGTATACGGCCAGAACCATGGACCCGGTACTTGTGGTTCGGACTGTCTCCAACCAGCCATAATGTTGTGAGAGTGAAATTATGTCTAAGTCCAGCTTTGGTACATTAGAAGCAACTCTGAAACTTAACCTAAGCGTTTTTCGAAGCTACTTTTTGGCTAACTTCTTATAGGAAGGTCTAGGAGCTCTGAAAATGAACGTGCGCGTCTTTCACTCTTCCTGAGGGACTTAGAAGAATTTTGTGATATTTTTTATTAAAATGGTGTATAAGGGTATATATATAAATATATTTTATGCACTGTATATGAGCTGGCGATTTCTAAGTCTGTGGTTCCGAGAGGGGGTAACCAGGCTCACTAATAAAGGTCAAGCCACTTGGCTGCCAGAATGCCCTGCTTCAGCACAGACCAGAAAGGCATTGTGATAAGCGTATCCCCGGTATAGTCAGGGGTTAATGGGAGTCGTCCCCATCCCCCCAGTATACGGCCAGAACCATGGACCCGGTACTTGTGGTTCGGACTGTCTCCAACCAGCCATAATGTTGTGAGAGTGAAATTATGTCTAAGTCCAGCTTTGGTACATTAGAAGCAACTCTGAAACTTAACCTAAGCGTTTTTCGAAGCTACTTTTTGGCTAACTTCTTATAGGAAGGTTTAGGAGCTCTGAAAATGAACGTGCGCGTCTTTCACTCTTCCCGAGGGACTTAGAAGAATTTTGTGATATTTTTTATTAAAATGGTGTATAAGGGTATATATATAAATATATTTTATGCACTGTATATGAGCTGGCGATTTCTAAGTCTGTGGTTCCGAGAGGGGGTAACCAGGCTAACTAATAAAGGTCAAGCCACTTGGCTGCCAGAATGCCCTGCTTCAGCACAGACCAGAAAGGCATTGTGATAAGCGTATCCCCGGTATAGTCAGGGGTTAATGGGAGTCGTCCCCGCCCCCCCAGTATACGGCCAGAACCATGGACCCGGTACTTGTGGTTCGGACTGTCTCCAACCAGCCATAATGTTGTGAGAGTGAAATTATGTCTAAGTCCAGCTTTGGTACATTAGAAGCAACTCTGAAACTTAACCTAAGCGTTTTTCGAAGCTGCTTTTTGGCTAACTTCTTATAGGAAGGTCTAGGAGCTCTGAAAATGAACGTGCGCGTCTTTCACTCTTCCAGAGGGACTTAGAAGAATTTTGTGATATTTTTTATTAAAATGGTGTATAAGGGTATATATATAAATATATTTTATGCACTGTATATGAGCTGGCGATTTCTAAGTCTGTGGTTCCGAGAGGGGGTAACCAGGCTCACTAATAAAGGTCAAGCCACTTGGCTGCCAGAATGCCCTGCTTCAGCACAGACCAGAAAGGCATTGTGATAAGCGTATCCCCGGTATAGTTAGGGGTTAATGGGAGTCGTCCCCGTCCCCCCAGTATACGGCCAGAACCATGGACCCGGTACTTGTGGTTCGGACTGTCTCCAACCAGCCATAATGTTGTGAGAGTGAAATTATGTCTAAGTCCAGCTTTGGTACATTAGAAGCAACTCTGAAACTTAACCTAAGCGTTTTTCGAAGCTACTTTTTGGCTAACTTCTTATAGGAAGGTTTAGGAGCTCTGAAAATGAACGTGCGCGTCTTTCACTCTTCCCGAGGGACTTAGAAGAATTTTGTGATATTTTTTATTAAAATGGTGTATAAGGGTATATATATAAATATATTTTATGCACTGTATATGAGCTGGCGATTTCTAAGTCTGTGGTTCCGAGAGGGGGTAACCAGGCTAACTAATAAAGGTCAAGCCACTTGGCTGCCAGAATGCCCTGCTTCAGCACAGACCAGAAAGGCATTGTGATAAGCGTATCCCCGGTATAGTCAGGGGTTAATGGGAGTCGTCCCCGCCCCCCCAGTATACGGCCAGAACCATGGACCCGGTACTTGTGGTTCGGACTGTCTCCAACCAGCCATAATGTTGTGAGAGTGAAATTATGTCTAAGTCCAGCTTTGGTACATTAGAAGCAACTCTGAAACTTAACCTAAGCGTTTTTCGAAGCTGCTTTTTGGCTAACTTCTTATAGGAAGGTCTAGGAGCTCTGAAAATGAATGTGCGCGTCTTTCACTCTTCCAGAGGGACTTAGAAGAATTTTGTGATATTTTTTATTAAAATGGTGTATAAGGGTATATATATAAATATATTTTATGCACTGTATATGAGCTGGCGATTTCTAAGTCTGTGGTTCCGAGAGGGGGTAACCAGGCTCACTAATAAAGGTCAAGCCACTTGGCTGCCAGAATGCCCTGCTTCAGCACAGACCAGAAAGGCATTGTGATAAGCGTATCCCCGGTATAGTCAGGGGTTAATGGGAGTCGTCCCCGTCCCCCCAGTATACGGCCAGAACCATGGACCCGGTACTTGTGGTTCGGACTGTCTCCAACCAGCCATAATGTTGTGAGAGTGAAATTATGTCTAAGTCCAGCTTTGGTACATTAGAAGCAACTCCGAAACTTAACCTAAGCGTTTTTCGAAGCTGCTTTTTGGCTAACTTCTTATAGGAAGGTCTAGGAGCTTTGAAAATGAACATGCGCGTCTTTCACTCTTCCAGAGGGACTTAGAAGAATTTTGTGATATTTTTTATTAAAATGGTGTATAAGGGTATATATATAAATATATTTTATGCACTGTATATGAGCTGGCGATTTCTAAGTCTGTGGTTCCGAGAGGGGGTAACCAGGCTCACTAATAAAGGTCAAGCCACTTGGCTGCCAGAATGCCCTGCTTCAGCACAGACCAGAAAGGCATTGTGATAAGCGTATCCCCGGTATAGTCAGGGGTTAATGGGAGTCGTCCCCGCCCCCCCAGTATACGGCCAGAACCATGGACCCGGTACTTGTGGTTCGGACTGTCTCCAACCAGCCATAATGTTGTGAGAGTGAAATTATGTCTAAGTCCAGCTTTGGTACATTAGAAGCAACTCTGAAACTTAACCTAAGCGTTTTTCGAAGCTACTTTTTGGCTAACTTCTTATAGGAAGGTCTAGGAGCTCTGAAAATGAACGTGCGCGTCTTTCACTCTTCCCGAGGGACTTAGAAGAATTTTGTGATATTTTTTATTAAAATGGTGTATAAGGGTATATATATAAATATATTTTATGCACTGTATATGAGCTGGCGATTTCTAAGTCTGTGGTTCCGAGAGGGGGTAACCAGGCTCACTAATAAAGGTCAAGCCACTTGGCTGCCAGAATGCCCTGCTTCAGCACAGACCAGAAAGGCATTGTGATAAGCGTATCCCCGGTATAGTCAGGGGTTAATGGGAGTCGTCCCCGTCCCCCCAGTATACGGCCAGAACCATGGACCCGGTACTTGTGGTTCGGACTGTCTCCAACCAGCCATAATGTTGTGAGAGTGAAATTATGTCTAAGTCCAGCTTTGGTACATTAGAAGCAACTCTGAAACTTAACCTAAGCATTTTTCGAAGCTGCTTTTTGGCTAACTTCTTATAGGAAGGTCTAGGAGCTCTGAAAATGAACGTGCGCGTCTTTCACTCTTCCAGAGGGACTTAGAAGAATTTTGTGATATTTTTTATTAAAATGGTGTATAAGGGTATATATATAAATATATTTTATGCACTGTATATGAGCTGGCGATTTCTAAGTCTGTGGTTCCGAGAGGGGGTAACCAGGCTCACTAATAAAGGTCAAGCCACTTGGCTGCCAGAATGCCCTGCTTCAGCACAGACCAGAAAGGCATTGTGATAAGCGTATCCCCGGTATAGTTAGGGGTTAATGGGAGTCGTCCCCGTCCCCCCAGTATACGGCCAGAACCATGGACCCGGTACTTGTGGTTCGGACTGTCTCCAACCAGCCATAATGTTGTGAGAGTGAAATTATGTCTAAGTCCAGCTTTGGTACATTAGAAGCAACTCTGAAACTTAACCTAAGCGTTTTTCGAAGCTACTTTTTGGCTAACTTCTTATAGGAAGGTCTAGGAGCTCTGAAAATGAACGTGCGCGTCTTTCACTCTTCCTGAGGGACTTAGAAGAATTTTGTGATATTTTTTATTAAAATGGTGTATAAGGGTATATATATAAATATATTTTATGCACTGTATATGAGCTGGCGATTTCTAAGTCTGTGGTTCCGAGAGGGGGTAACCAGGCTCACTAATAAAGGTCAAGCCACTTGGCTGCCAGAATGCCCTGCTTCAGCACAGACCAGAAAGGCATTGTGATAAGCGTATCCCCGGTATAGTCAGGGGTTAATGGGAGTCGTCCCCATCCCCCCAGTATACGGCCAGAACCATGGACCCGGTACTTGTGGTTCGGACTGTCTCCAACCAGCCATAATGTTGTGAGAGTGAAATTATGTCTAAGTCCAGCTTTGGTACATTAGAAGCAACTCTGAAACTTAACCTAAGCGTTTTTCGAAGCTACTTTTTGGCTAACTTCTTATAGGAAGGTTTAGGAGCTCTGAAAATGAACGTGCGCGTCTTTCACTCTTCCCGAGGGACTTAGAAGAATTTTGTGATATTTTTTATTAAAATGGTGTATAAGGGTATATATATAAATATATTTTATGCACTGTATATGAGCTGGCGATTTCTAAGTCTGTGGTTCCGAGAGGGGGTAACCAGGCTAACTAATAAAGGTCAAGCCACTTGGCTGCCAGAATGCCCTGCTTCAGCACAGACCAGAAAGGCATTGTGATAAGCGTATCCCCGGTATAGTCAGGGGTTAATGGGAGTCGTCCCCGCCCCCCCAGTATACGGCCAGAACCATGGACCCGGTACTTGTGGTTCGGACTGTCTCCAACCAGCCATAATGTTGTGAGAGTGAAATTATGTCTAAGTCCAGCTTTGGTACATTAGAAGCAACTCTGAAACTTAACCTAAGCGTTTTTCGAAGCTGCTTTTTGGCTAACTTCTTATAGGAAGGTCTAGGAGCTCTGAAAATGAACGTGCGCGTCTTTCACTCTTCCAGAGGGACTTAGAAGAATTTTGTGATATTTTTTATTAAAATGGTGTATAAGGGTATATATATAAATATATTTTATGCACTGTATATGAGCTGGCGATTTCTAAGTCTGTGGTTCCGAGAGGGGGTAACCAGGCTCACTAATAAAGGTCAAGCCACTTGGCTGCCAGAATGCCCTGCTTCAGCACAGACCAGAAAGGCATTGTGATAAGCGTATCCCCGGTATAGTTAGGGGTTAATGGGAGTCGTCCCCGTCCCCCCAGTATACGGCCAGAACCATGGACCCGGTACTTGTGGTTCGGACTGTCTCCAACCAGCCATAATGTTGTGAGAGTGAAATTATGTCTAAGTCCAGCTTTGGTACATTAGAAGCAACTCTGAAACTTAACCTAAGCGTTTTTCGAAGCTACTTTTTGGCTAACTTCTTATAGGAAGGTTTAGGAGCTCTGAAAATGAACGTGCGCGTCTTTCACTCTTCCCGAGGGACTTAGAAGAATTTTGTGATATTTTTTATTAAAATGGTGTATAAGGGTATATATATAAATATATTTTATGCACTGTATATGAGCTGGCGATTTCTAAGTCTGTGGTTCCGAGAGGGGGTAACCAGGCTAACTAATAAAGGTCAAGCCACTTGGCTGCCAGAATGCCCTGCTTCAGCACAGACCAGAAAGGCATTGTGATAAGCGTATCCCCGGTATAGTCAGGGGTTAATGGGAGTCGTCCCCGCCCCCCCAGTATACGGCCAGAACCATGGACCCGGTACTTGTGGTTCGGACTGTCTCCAACCAGCCATAATGTTGTGAGAGTGAAATTATGTCTAAGTCCAGCTTTGGTACATTAGAAGCAACTCTGAAACTTAACCTAAGCGTTTTTCGAAGCTGCTTTTTGGCTAACTTCTTATAGGAAGGTCTAGGAGCTCTGAAAATGAACGTGCGCGTCTTTCACTCTTCCAGAGGGACTTAGAAGAATTTTGTGATATTTTTTATTAAAATGGTGTATAAGGGTATATATATAAATATATTTTATGCACTGTATATGAGCTGGCGATTTCTAAGTCTGTGGTTCCGAGAGGGGGTAACCAGGCTCACTAATAAAGGTCAAGCCACTTGGCTGCCAGAATGCCCTGCTTCAGCACAGACCAGAAAGGCATTGTGATAAGCGTATCCCCGGTATAGTCAGGGGTTAATGGGAGTCGTCCCCGTCCCCCCAGTATACGGCCAGAACCATGGACCCGGTACTTGTGGTTCGGACTGTCTCCAACCAGCCATAATGTTGTGAGAGTGAAATTATGTCTAAGTCCAGCTTTGGTACATTAGAAGCAACTCCGAAACTTAACCTAAGCGTTTTTCGAAGCTGCTTTTTGGCTAACTTCTTATAGGAAGGTCTAGGAGCTTTGAAAATGAACATGCGCGTCTTTCACTCTTCCAGAGGGACTTAGAAGAATTTTGTGATATTTTTTATTAAAATGGTGTATAAGGGTATATATATAAATATATTTTATGCACTGTATATGAGCTGGCGATTTCTAAGTCTGTGGTTCCGAGAGGGGGTAACCAGGCTCACTAATAAAGGTCAAGCCACTTGGCTGCCAGAATGCCCTGCTTCAGCACAGACCAGAAAGGCATTGTGATAAGCGTATCCCCGGTATAGTCAGGGGTTAATGGGAGTCGTCCCCGCCCCCCCAGTATACGGCCAGAACCATGGACCCGGTACTTGTGGTTCGGACTGTCTCCAACCAGCCATAATGTTGTGAGAGTGAAATTATGTCTAAGTCCAGCTTTGGTACATTAGAAGCAACTCTGAAACTTAACCTAAGCGTTTTTCGAAGCTACTTTTTGGCTAACTTCTTATAGGAAGGTCTAGGAGCTCTGAAAATGAACGTGCGCGTCTTTCACTCTTCCCGAGGGACTTAGAAGAATTTTGTGATATTTTTTATTAAAATGGTGTATAAGGGTATATATATAAATATATTTTATGCACTGTATATGAGCTGGCAATTTCTAAGTCTGTGGTTCCGAGAGGGGGTAACCAGGCTCACTAATAAAGGTCAAGCCACTTGGCTGCCAGAATGCCCTGCTTCAGCACAGACCAGAAAGGCATTGTGATAAGCGTATCCCCGGTATAGTCAGGGGTTAATGGGAGTCGTCCCCGTCCCCCCAGTATACGGCCAGAACCATGGACCCGGTACTTGTGGTTCGGACTGTCTCCAACCAGCCATAATGTTGTGAGAGTGAAATTATGTCTAAGTCCAGCTTTGGTTCATTAGAAGCAACTCTAAAACTTAACCTAAGCGTTTTTCGAAGCTACTTTTTGGCTAACTTCTTATAGGAAGGTCTAGGAGCTCTGAAAATGAACATGCGCGTCTTTCACTCTTCCAGAGGGACTTAGAAGAATTTTGTGATATTTTTTATTAAAATGGTGTATAAGGTTATATATATAAATATATTTTATGCACTGTATATGAGCTGGCGATTTCTAAGTCTGTGGTTCCGAGAGGGGGTAACCAGGCTCACTAATAAAGGTCAAGCCACTTGGCTGCCAGAATGCCCTGCTTCAGCACAGACCAGAAAGGCATTGTGATAAGCGTATCCCCGGTATAGTCAGGGGTTAATGGGAGTAGTCCCCGTCCCCCCAGTATACGGCCAGAACCATGGACCCGGTACTTGTGGTTCGGACTCTCTCCAACCAGCCATAATGTTGTGAGAGTGAAATTATGTCTAAGTCCAGCTTTGGTACATTAGAAGCAACTCTGAAACTTAACCTAAGCGTTTTTCGAAGCTACTTTTTGGCTAACTTCTTATAGGAAGGTCTAGGAGCTCTGAAAATGAACATGCGCGTCTTTCACTCTTCCAGAGGGACTTAGAAGAATTTTGTGATATTTTTTATTAAAATGGTGTATAAGGTTATATATATAAATATATTTTATGCACTGTATATGAGCTGGCGATTTCTAAGTCTGTGGTTCCGAGAGGGGGTAACCAGGCTCACTAATAAAGGTCAAGCCACTTGGCTGCCAGAATGCCCTGCTTCAGCACAGACCAGAAAGGCATTGTGATAAGCGTATCCCCGGTATAGTCAGGGGTTAATGGGAGTCGTCCCCGCCCCCCCAGTATACGGCCAGAACCATGGACCCGGTACTTGTGGTTCGGACTGTCTCCAACCAGCCATAATGTTGTGAGAGTGAAATTATGTCTAAGTCCAGCTTTGGTACATTAGAAGCAACTCTGAAACTTAACCTAAGCATTTTTCGAAGCTGCTTTTTGGCTAACTTCTTATAGGAAGGTCTAGGAGCTCTGAAAATGAACGTGCGCGTCTTTCACTCTTCCAGAGGGACTTAGAAGAATTTTGTGATATTTTTTATTAAAATGGTGTATAAGGGTATATATATAAATATATTTTATGCACTGTATATGAGCTGGCGATTTCTAAGTCTGTGGTTCCGAGAGGGGGTAACCAGGCTCACTAATAAAGGTCAAGCCACTTGGCTGCCAGAATGCCCTGCTTCAGCACAGACCAGAAAGGCATTGTGATAAGCGTATCCCCGGTATAGTTAGGGGTTAATGGGAGTCGTCCCCGTCCCCCCAGTATACGGCCAGAACCATGGACCCGGTACTTGTGGTTCGGACTGTCTCCAACCAGCCATAATGTTGTGAGAGTGAAATTATGTCTAAGTCCAGCTTTGGTACATTAGAAGCAACTCTGAAACTTAACCTAAGCGTTTTTCGAAGCTACTTTTTGGCTAACTTCTTATAGGAAGGTCTAGGAGCTCTGAAAATGAACGTGCGCGTCTTTCACTCTTCCTGAGGGACTTAGAAGAATTTTGTGATATTTTTTATTAAAATGGTGTATAAGGGTATATATATAAATATATTTTATGCACTGTATATGAGCTGGCGATTTCTAAGTCTGTGGTTCCGAGAGGGGGTAACCAGGCTCACTAATAAAGGTCAAGCCACTTGGCTGCCAGAATGCCCTGCTTCAGCACAGACCAGAAAGGCATTGTGATAAGCGTATCCCCGGTATAGTCAGGGGTTAATGGGAGTCGTCCCCATCCCCCCAGTATACGGCCAGAACCATGGACCCGGTACTTGTGGTTCGGACTGTCTCCAACCAGCCATAATGTTGTGAGAGTGAAATTATGTCTAAGTCCAGCTTTGGTACATTAGAAGCAACTCTGAAACTTAACCTAAGCGTTTTTCGAAGCTACTTTTTGGCTAACTTCTTATAGGAAGGTTTAGGAGCTCTGAAAATGAACGTGCGCGTCTTTCACTCTTCCCGAGGGACTTAGAAGAATTTTGTGATATTTTTTATTAAAATGGTGTATAAGGGTATATATATAAATATATTTTATGCACTGTATATGAGCTGGCGATTTCTAAGTCTGTGGTTCCGAGAGGGGGTAACCAGGCTAACTAATAAAGGTCAAGCCACTTGGCTGCCAGAATGCCCTGCTTCAGCACAGACCAGAAAGGCATTGTGATAAGCGTATCCCCGGTATAGTCAGGGGTTAATGGGAGTCGTCCCCGCCCCCCCAGTATACGGCCAGAACCATGGACCCGGTACTTGTGGTTCGGACTGTCTCCAACCAGCCATAATGTTGTGAGAGTGAAATTATGTCTAAGTCCAGCTTTGGTACATTAGAAGCAACTCTGAAACTTAACCTAAGCGTTTTTCGAAGCTGCTTTTTGGCTAACTTCTTATAGGAAGGTCTAGGAGCTCTGAAAATGAACGTGCGCGTCTTTCACTCTTCCAGAGGGACTTAGAAGAATTTTGTGATATTTTTTATTAAAATGGTGTATAAGGGTATATATATAAATATATTTTATGCACTGTATATGAGCTGGCGATTTCTAAGTCTGTGGTTCCGAGAGGGGGTAACCAGGCTCACTAATAAAGGTCAAGCCACTTGGCTGCCAGAATGCCCTGCTTCAGCACAGACCAGAAAGGCATTGTGATAAGCGTATCCCCGGTATAGTTAGGGGTTAATGGGAGTCGTCCCCGTCCCCCCAGTATACGGCCAGAACCATGGACCCGGTACTTGTGGTTCGGACTGTCTCCAACCAGCCATAATGTTGTGAGAGTGAAATTATGTCTAAGTCCAGCTTTGGTACATTAGAAGCAACTCTGAAACTTAACCTAAGCGTTTTTCGAAGCTACTTTTTGGCTAACTTCTTATAGGAAGGTTTAGGAGCTCTGAAAATGAACGTGCGCGTCTTTCACTCTTCCCGAGGGACTTAGAAGAATTTTGTGATATTTTTTATTAAAATGGTGTATAAGGGTATATATATAAATATATTTTATGCACTGTATATGAGCTGGCGATTTCTAAGTCTGTGGTTCCGAGAGGGGGTAACCAGGCTAACTAATAAAGGTCAAGCCACTTGGCTGCCAGAATGCCCTGCTTCAGCACAGACCAGAAAGGCATTGTGATAAGCGTATCCCCGGTATAGTCAGGGGTTAATGGGAGTCGTCCCCGCCCCCCCAGTATACGGCCAGAACCATGGACCCGGTACTTGTGGTTCGGACTGTCTCCAACCAGCCATAATGTTGTGAGAGTGAAATTATGTCTAAGTCCAGCTTTGGTACATTAGAAGCAACTCTGAAACTTAACCTAAGCGTTTTTCGAAGCTGCTTTTTGGCTAACTTCTTATAGGAAGGTCTAGGAGCTCTGAAAATGAACGTGCGCGTCTTTCACTCTTCCAGAGGGACTTAGAAGAATTTTGTGATATTTTTTATTAAAATGGTGTATAAGGGTATATATATAAATATATTTTATGCACTGTATATGAGCTGGCGATTTCTAAGTCTGTGGTTCCGAGAGGGGGTAACCAGGCTCACTAATAAAGGTCAAGCCACTTGGCTGCCAGAATGCCCTGCTTCAGCACAGACCAGAAAGGCATTGTGATAAGCGTATCCCCGGTATAGTCAGGGGTTAATGGGAGTCGTCCCCGTCCCCCCAGTATACGGCCAGAACCATGGACCCGGTACTTGTGGTTCGGACTGTCTCCAACCAGCCATAATGTTGTGAGAGTGAAATTATGTCTAAGTCCAGCTTTGGTACATTAGAAGCAACTCCGAAACTTAACCTAAGCGTTTTTCGAAGCTGCTTTTTGGCTAACTTCTTATAGGAAGGTCTAGGAGCTTTGAAAATGAACATGCGCGTCTTTCACTCTTCCAGAGGGACTTAGAAGAATTTTGTGATATTTTTTATTAAAATGGTGTATAAGGGTATATATATAAATATATTTTATGCACTGTATATGAGCTGGCGATTTCTAAGTCTGTGGTTCCGAGAGGGGGTAACCAGGCTCACTAATAAAGGTCAAGCCACTTGGCTGCCAGAATGCCCTGCTTCAGCACAGACCAGAAAGGCATTGTGATAAGCGTATCCCCGGTATAGTCAGGGGTTAATGGGAGTCGTCCCCGCCCCCCCAGTATACGGCCAGAACCATGGACCCGGTACTTGTGGTTCGGACTGTCTCCAACCAGCCATAATGTTGTGAGAGTGAAATTATGTCTAAGTCCAGCTTTGGTACATTAGAAGCAACTCTGAAACTTAACCTAAGCGTTTTTCGAAGCTACTTTTTGGCTAACTTCTTATAGGAAGGTCTAGGAGCTCTGAAAATGAACGTGCGCGTCTTTCACTCTTCCCGAGGGACTTAGAAGAATTTTGTGATATTTTTTATTAAAATGGTGTATAAGGGTATATATATAAATATATTTTATGCACTGTATATGAGCTGGCGATTTCTAAGTCTGTGGTTCCGAGAGGGGGTAACCAGGCTCACTAATAAAGGTCAAGCCACTTGGCTGCCAGAATGCCCTGCTTCAGCACAGACCAGAAAGGCATTGTGATAAGCGTATCCCCGGTATAGTCAGGGGTTAATGGGAGTCGTCCCCGTCCCCCCAGTATACGGCCAGAACCATGGACCCGGTACTTGTGGTTCGGACTGTCTCCAACCAGCCATAATGTTGTGAAAGTGAAATTATGTCTAAGTCCAGCTTTGGTACATTAGAAGCAACTCTGAAACTTAACCTAAGCATTTTTCGAAGCTGCTTTTTGGCTAACTTCTTATAGGAAGGTCTAGGAGCTCTGAAAATGAACGTGCGCGTCTTTCACTCTTCCAGAGGGACTTAGAAGAATTTTGTGATATTTTTTATTAAAATGGTGTATAAGGGTATATATATAAATATATTTTATGCACTGTATATGAGCTGGCGATTTCTAAGTCTGTGGTTCCGAGAGGGGGTAACCAGGCTCACTAATAAAGGTCAAGCCACTTGGCTGCCAGAATGCCCTGCTTCAGCACAGACCAGAAAGGCATTGTGATAAGCGTATCCCCGGTATAGTTAGGGGTTAATGGGAGTCGTCCCCGTCCCCCCAGTATACGGCCAGAACCATGGACCCGGTACTTGTGGTTCGGACTGTCTCCAACCAGCCATAATGTTGTGAGAGTGAAATTATGTCTAAGTCCAGCTTTGGTACATTAGAAGCAACTCTGAAACTTAACCTAAGCGTTTTTCGAAGCTACTTTTTGGCTAACTTCTTATAGGAAGGTCTAGGAGCTCTGAAAATGAACGTGCGCGTCTTTCACTCTTCCTGAGGGACTTAGAAGAATTTTGTGATATTTTTTATTAAAATGGTGTATAAGGGTATATATATAAATATATTTTATGCACTGTATATGAGCTGGCGATTTCTAAGTCTGTGGTTCCGAGAGGGGGTAACCAGGCTCACTAATAAAGGTCAAGCCACTTGGCTGCCAGAATGCCCTGCTTCAGCACAGACCAGAAAGGCATTGTGATAAGCGTATCCCCGGTATAGTTAGGGGTTAATGGGAGTCGTCCCCGTCCCCCCAGTATACGGCCAGAACCATGGACCCGGTACTTGTGGTTCGGACTGTCTCCAACCAGCCATAATGTTGTGAGAGTGAAATTATGTCTAAGTCCAGCTTTGGTACATTAGAAGCAACTCTGAAACTTAACCTAAGCGTTTTTCGAAGCTACTTTTTGGCTAACTTCTTATAGGAAGGTCTAGGAGCTCTGAAAATGAACGTGCGCGTCTTTCACTCTTCCCGAGGGACTTAGAAGAATTTTGTGATATTTTTTATTAAAATGGTGTATAAGGGTATATATATAAATATATTTTATGCACTGTATATGAGCTGGCGATTTCTAAGTCTGTGGTTCCGAGAGGGGGTAACCAGGCTCACTAATAAAGGTCAAGCCACTTGGCTGCCAGAATGCCCTGCTTCAGCACAGACCAGAAAGGCATTGTGATAAGCGTATCCCCGGTATAGTTAGGGGTTAATGGGAGTCGTCCCCGTCCCCCCAGTATACGGCCAGAACCATGGACCCGGTACTTGTGGTTCGGACTGTCTCCAACCAGCCATAATGTTGTGAGAGTGAAATTATGTCTAAGTCCAGCTTTGGTACATTAGAAGCAACTCTGAAACTTAACCTAAGCGTTTTTCGAAGCTACTTTTTGGCTAACTTCTTATAGGAAGGTCTAGGAGCTCTGAAAATGAACGTGCGCGTCTTTCACTCTTCCCGAGGGACTTAGAAGAATTTTGTGATATTTTTTATTAAAATGGTGTATAAGGGTATATATATAAATATATTTTATGCACTGTATATGAGCTGGCGATTTCTAAGTCTGTGGTTCCGAGAGGGGGTAACCAGGCTCACTAATAAAGGTCAAGCCACTTGGCTGCCAGAATGCCCTGCTTCAGCACAGACCAGAAAGGCATTGTGATAAGCGTATCCCCGGTATAGTCAGGGGTTAATGGGAGTCGTCCCCGTCCCCCCAGTATACGGCCAGAACCATGGACCCGGTACTTGTGGTTCGGACTGTCTCCAACCAGCCATAATGTTGTGAAAGTGAAATTATGTCTAAGTCCAGCTTTGGTACATTAGAAGCAACTCTGAAACTTAACCTAAGCATTTTTCGAAGCTGCTTTTTGGCTAACTTCTTATAGGAAGGTCTAGGAGCTCTGAAAATGAACGTGCGCGTCTTTCACTCTTCCAGAGGGACTTAGAAGAATTTTGTGATATTTTTTATTAAAATGGTGTATAAGGGTATATATATAAATATATTTTATGCACTGTATATGAGCTGGCGATTTCTAAGTCTGTGGTTCCGAGAGGGGGTAACCAGGCTCACTAATAAAGGTCAAGCCACTTGGCTGCCAGAATGCCCTGCTTCAGCACAGACCAGAAAGGCATTGTGATAAGCGTATCCCCGGTATAGTTAGGGGTTAATGGGAGTCGTCCCCGTCCCCCCAGTATACGGCCAGAACCATGGACCCGGTACTTGTGGTTCGGACTGTCTCCAACCAGCCATAATGTTGTGAGAGTGAAATTATGTCTAAGTCCAGCTTTGGTACATTAGAAGCAACTCTGAAACTTAACCTAAGCGTTTTTCGAAGCTACTTTTTGGCTAACTTCTTATAGGAAGGTCTAGGAGCTCTGAAAATGAACGTGCGCGTCTTTCACTCTTCCTGAGGGACTTAGAAGAATTTTGTGATATTTTTTATTAAAATGGTGTATAAGGGTATATATATAAATATATTTTATGCACTGTATATGAGCTGGCGATTTCTAAGTCTGTGGTTCCGAGAGGGGGTAACCAGGCTCACTAATAAAGGTCAAGCCACTTGGCTGCCAGAATGCCCTGCTTCAGCACAGACCAGAAAGGCATTGTGATAAGCGTATCCCCGGTATAGTTAGGGGTTAATGGGAGTCGTCCCCGTCCCCCCAGTATACGGCCAGAACCATGGACCCGGTACTTGTGGTTCGGACTGTCTCCAACCAGCCATAATGTTGTGAGAGTGAAATTATGTCTAAGTCCAGCTTTGGTACATTAGAAGCAACTCTGAAACTTAACCTAAGCGTTTTTCGAAGCTACTTTTTGGCTAACTTCTTATAGGAAGGTTTAGGAGCTCTGAAAATGAACGTGCGCGTCTTTCACTCTTCCCGAGGGACTTAGAAGAATTTTGTGATATTTTTTATTAAAATGGTGTATAAGGGTATATATATAAATATATTTTATGCACTGTATATGAGCTGGCGATTTCTAAGTCTGTGGTTCCGAGAGGGGGTAACCAGGCTAACTAATAAAGGTCAAGCCACTTGGCTGCCAGAATGCCCTGCTTCAGCACAGACCAGAAAGGCATTGTGATAAGCGTATCCCCGGTATAGTCAGGGGTTAATGGGAGTCGTCCCCGCCCCCCCAGTATACGGCCAGAACCATGGACCCGGTACTTGTGGTTCGGACTGTCTCCAACCAGCCATAATGTTGTGAGAGTGAAATTATGTCTAAGTCCAGCTTTGGTACATTAGAAGCAACTCTGAAACTTAACCTAAGCGTTTTTCGAAGCTGCTTTTTGGCTAACTTCTTATAGGAAGGTCTAGGAGCTCTGAAAATGAACGTGCGCGTCTTTCACTCTTCCAGAGGGACTTAGAAGAATTTTGTGATATTTTTTATTAAAATGGTGTATAAGGGTATATATATAAATATATTTTATGCACTGTATATGAGCTGGCGATTTCTAAGTCTGTGGTTCCGAGAGGGGGTAACCAGGCTCACTAATAAAGGTCAAGCCACTTGGCTGCCAGAATGCCCTGCTTCAGCACAGACCAGAAAGGCATTGTGATAAGCGTATCCCCGGTATAGTCAGGGGTTAATGGGAGTCGTCCCCGTCCCCCCAGTATACGGCCAGAACCATGGACCCGGTACTTGTGGTTCGGACTGTCTCCAACCAGCCATAATGTTGTGAGAGTGAAATTATGTCTAAGTCCAGCTTTGGTACATTAGAAGCAACTCCGAAACTTAACCTAAGCGTTTTTCGAAGCTGCTTTTTGGCTAACTTCTTATAGGAAGGTCTAGGAGCTTTGAAAATGAACATGCGCGTCTTTCACTCTTCCAGAGGGACTTAGAAGAATTTTGTGATATTTTTTATTAAAATGGTGTATAAGGGTATATATATAAATATATTTTATGCACTGTATATGAGCTGGCGATTTCTAAGTCTGTGGTTCCGAGAGGGGGTAACCAGGCTCACTAATAAAGGTCAAGCCACTTGGCTGCCAGAATGCCCTGCTTCAGCACAGACCAGAAAGGCATTGTGATAAGCGTATCCCCGGTATAGTCAGGGGTTAATGGGAGTCGTCCCCGCCCCCCCAGTATACGGCCAGAACCATGGACCCGGTACTTGTGGTTCGGACTGTCTCCAACCAGCCATAATGTTGTGAGAGTGAAATTATGTCTAAGTCCAGCTTTGGTACATTAGAAGCAACTCTGAAACTTAACCTAAGCGTTTTTCGAAGCTACTTTTTGGCTAACTTCTTATAGGAAGGTCTAGGAGCTCTGAAAATGAACGTGCGCGTCTTTCACTCTTCCCGAGGGACTTAGAAGAATTTTGTGATATTTTTTATTAAAATGGTGTATAAGGGTATATATATAAATATATTTTATGCACTGTATATGAGCTGGCGATTTCTAAGTCTGTGGTTCCGAGAGGGGGTAACCAGGCTCACTAATAAAGGTCAAGCCACTTGGCTGCCAGAATGCCCTGCTTCAGCACAGACCAGAAAGGCATTGTGATAAGCGTATCCCCGGTATAGTCAGGGGTTAATGGGAGTCGTCCCCGTCCCCCCAGTATACGGCCAGAACCATGGACCCGGTACTTGTGGTTCGGACTGTCTCCAACCAGCCATAATGTTGTGAGAGTGAAATTATGTCTAAGTCCAGCTTTGGTACATTAGAAGCAACTCTGAAACTTAACCTAAGCGTTTTTCGAAGCTACTTTTTGGCTAACTTCTTATAGGAAGGTCTAGGAGCTCTGAAAATGAACGTGCGCGTCTTTCACTCTTCCCGAGGGACTTAGAAGAATTTTGTGATATTTTTTATTAAAATGGTGTATAAGGGTATATATATAAATATATTTTATGCACTGTATATGAGCTGGCAATTTCTAAGTCTGTGGTTCCGAGAGGGGGTAACCAGGCTCACTAATAAAGGTCAAGCCACTTGGCTGCCAGAATGCCCTGCTTCAGCACAGACCAGAAAGGCATTGTGATAAGCGTATCCCCGGTATAGTCAGGGGTTAATGGGAGTCGTCCCCGTCCCCCCAGTATACGGCCAGAACCATGGACCCGGTACTTGTGGTTCGGACTGTCTCCAACCAGCCATAATGTTGTGAGAGTGAAATTATGTCTAAGTCCAGCTTTGGTTCATTAGAAGCAACTCTAAAACTTAACCTAAGCGTTTTTCGAAGCTACTTTTTGGCTAACTTCTTATAGGAAGGTCTAGGAGCTCTGAAAATGAACATGCGCGTCTTTCACTCTTCCAGAGGGACTTAGAAGAATTTTGTGATATTTTTTATTAAAATGGTGTATAAGGTTATATATATAAATATATTTTATGCACTGTATATGAGCTGGCGATTTCTAAGTCTGTGGTTCCGAGAGGGGGTAACCAGGCTCACTAATAAAGGTCAAGCCACTTGGCTGCCAGAATGCCCTGCTTCAGCACAGACCAGAAAGGCATTGTGATAAGCGTATCCCCGGTATAGTCAGGGGTTAATGGGAGTAGTCCCCGTCCCCCCAGTATACGGCCAGAACCATGGACCCGGTACTTGTGGTTCGGACTCTCTCCAACCAGCCATAATGTTGTGAGAGTGAAATTATGTCTAAGTCCAGCTTTGGTACATTAGAAGCAACTCTGAAACTTAACCTAAGCGTTTTTCGAAGCTACTTTTTGGCTAACTTCTTATAGGAAGGTCTAGGAGCTCTGAAAATGAACATGCGCGTCTTTCACTCTTCCAGAGGGACTTAGAAGAATTTTGTGATATTTTTTATTAAAATGGTGTATAAGGTTATATATATAAATATATTTTATGCACTGTATATGAGCTGGCGATTTCTAAGTCTGTGGTTCCGAGAGGGGGTAACCAGGCTCACTAATAAAGGTCAAGCCACTTGGCTGCCAGAATGCCCTGCTTCAGCACAGACCAGAAAGGCATTGTGATAAGCGTATCCCCGGTATAGTCAGGGGTTAATGGGAGTAGTCCCCGTCCCCCCAGTATACGGCCAGAACCATGGACCCGGTACTTGTGGTTCGGACTGTCTCCAACCAGCCATAATGTTGTGAGAGTGAAATTATGTCTAAGTCCAGCTTTGGTACATTAGAAGCAACTCTGAAACTTAACCTAAGCGTTTTTCGAAGCTACTTTTTGGCTAACTTCTTATAGGAAGGTCTAGGAGCTCTGAAAATGAACGTGCGCGTCTTTCACTCTTCCCGAGGGACTTAGAAGAATTTTGTGATATTTTTTATTAAAATGGTGTATAAGGGTATATATATAAATATATTTTATGCACTGTATATGAGCTGGCGATTTCTAAGTCTGTGGTTCCGAGAGGGGGTAACCAGGCTAACTAATAAAGGTCAAGCCACTTGGCTGCCAGAATGCCCTGCTTCAGCACAGACCAGAAAGGCATTGTGATAAGCGTATCCCCGGTATAGTCAGGGGTTAATGGGAGTCGTCCCCGCCCCCCCAGTATACGGCCAGAACCATGGACCCGGTACTTGTGGTTCGGACTGTCTCCAACCAGCCATAATGTTGTGAGAGTGAAATTATGTCTAAGTCCAGCTTTGGTACATTAGAAGCAACTCTGAAACTTAACCTAAGCGTTTTTCGAAGCTGCTTTTTGGCTAACTTCTTATAGGAAGGTCTAGGAGCTCTGAAAATGAACGTGCGCGTCTTTCACTCTTCCAGAGGGACTTAGAAGAATTTTGTGATATTTTTTATTAAAATGGTGTATAAGGGTATATATATAAATATATTTTATGCACTGTATATGAGCTGGCGATTTCTAAGTCTGTGGTTCCGAGAGGGGGTAACCAGGCTCACTAATAAAGGTCAAGCCACTTGGCTGCCAGAATGCCCTGCTTCAGCACAGACCAGAAAGGCATTGTGATAAGCGTATCCCCGGTATAGTCAGGGGTTAATGGGAGTCGTCCCCGTCCCCCCAGTATACGGCCAGAACCATGGACCCGGTACTTGTGGTTCGGACTGTCTCCAACCAGCCATAATGTTGTGAGAGTGAAATTATGTCTAAGTCCAGCTTTGGTACATTAGAAGCAACTCCGAAACTTAACCTAAGCGTTTTTCGAAGCTGCTTTTTGGCTAACTTCTTATAGGAAGGTCTAGGAGCTTTGAAAATGAACATGCGCGTCTTTCACTCTTCCAGAGGGACTTAGAAGAATTTTGTGATATTTTTTATTAAAATGGTGTATAAGGGTATATATATAAATATATTTTATGCACTGTATATGAGCTGGCGATTTCTAAGTCTGTGGTTCCGAGAGGGGGTAACCAGGCTCACTAATAAAGGTCAAGCCACTTGGCTGCCAGAATGCCCTGCTTCAGCACAGACCAGAAAGGCATTGTGATAAGCGTATCCCCGGTATAGTCAGGGGTTAATGGGAGTCGTCCCCGCCCCCCCAGTATACGGCCAGAACCATGGACCCGGTACTTGTGGTTCGGACTGTCTCCAACCAGCCATAATGTTGTGAGAGTGAAATTATGTCTAAGTCCAGCTTTGGTACATTAGAAGCAACTCTGAAACTTAACCTAAGCGTTTTTCGAAGCTACTTTTTGGCTAACTTCTTATAGGAAGGTCTAGGAGCTCTGAAAATGAACGTGCGCGTCTTTCACTCTTCCCGAGGGACTTAGAAGAATTTTGTGATATTTTTTATTAAAATGGTGTATAAGGGTATATATATAAATATATTTTATGCACTGTATATGAGCTGGCGATTTCTAAGTCTGTGGTTCCGAGAGGGGGTAACCAGGCTCACTAATAAAGGTCAAGCCACTTGGCTGCCAGAATGCCCTGCTTCAGCACAGACCAGAAAGGCATTGTGATAAGCGTATCCCCGGTATAGTCAGGGGTTAATGGGAGTCGTCCCCGTCCCCCCAGTATACGGCCAGAACCATGGACCCGGTACTTGTGGTTCGGACTGTCTCCAACCAGCCATAATGTTGTGAGAGTGAAATTATGTCTAAGTCCAGCTTTGGTACATTAGAAGCAACTCTGAAACTTAACCTAAGCGTTTTTCGAAGCTACTTTTTGGCTAACTTCTTATAGGAAGGTCTAGGAGCTCTGAAAATGAACGTGCGCGTCTTTCACTCTTCCCGAGGGACTTAGAAGAATTTTGTGATATTTTTTATTAAAATGGTGTATAAGGGTATATATATAAATATATTTTATGCACTGTATATGAGCTGGCAATTTCTAAGTCTGTGGTTCCGAGAGGGGGTAACCAGGCTCACTAATAAAGGTCAAGCCACTTGGCTGCCAGAATGCCCTGCTTCAGCACAGACCAGAAAGGCATTGTGATAAGCGTATCCCCGGTATAGTCAGGGGTTAATGGGAGTCGTCCCCGTCCCCCCAGTATACGGCCAGAACCATGGACCCGGTACTTGTGGTTCGGACTGTCTCCAACCAGCCATAATGTTGTGAGAGTGAAATTATGTCTAAGTCCAGCTTTGGTTCATTAGAAGCAACTCTAAAACTTAACCTAAGCGTTTTTCGAAGCTACTTTTTGGCTAACTTCTTATAGGAAGGTCTAGGAGCTCTGAAAATGAACATGCGCGTCTTTCACTCTTCCAGAGGGACTTAGAAGAATTTTGTGATATTTTTTATTAAAATGGTGTATAAGGTTATATATATAAATATATTTTATGCACTGTATATGAGCTGGCGATTTCTAAGTCTGTGGTTCCGAGAGGGGGTAACCAGGCTCACTAATAAAGGTCAAGCCACTTGGCTGCCAGAATGCCCTGCTTCAGCACAGACCAGAAAGGCATTGTGATAAGCGTATCCCCGGTATAGTCAGGGGTTAATGGGAGTAGTCCCCGTCCCCCCAGTATACGGCCAGAACCATGGACCCGGTACTTGTGGTTCGGACTCTCTCCAACCAGCCATAATGTTGTGAGAGTGAAATTATGTCTAAGTCCAGCTTTGGTACATTAGAAGCAACTCTGAAACTTAACCTAAGCGTTTTTCGAAGCTACTTTTTGGCTAACTTCTTATAGGAAGGTCTAGGAGCTCTGAAAATGAACATGCGCGTCTTTCACTCTTCCAGAGGGACTTAGAAGAATTTTGTGATATTTTTTATTAAAATGGTGTATAAGGTTATATATATAAATATATTTTATGCACTGTATATGAGCTGGCGATTTCTAAGTCTGTGGTTCCGAGAGGGGGTAACCAGGCTCACTAATAAAGGTCAAGCCACTTGGCTGCCAGAATGCCCTGCTTCAGCACAGACCAGAAAGGCATTGTGATAAGCGTATCCCCGGTATAGTCAGGGGTTAATGGGAGTAGTCCCCGTCCCCCCAGTATACGGCCAGAACCATGGACCCGGTACTTGTGGTTCGGACTCTCTCCAACCAGCCATAATGTTGTGAGAGTGAAATTATGTCTAAGTCCAGCTTTGGTACATTAGAAGCAACTCTGAAACTTAACCTAAGCGTTTTTCGAAGCTACTTTTTGGCTAACTTCTTATAGGAAGGTCTAGGAGCTCTGAAAATGAACGTGCGCGTCTTTCACTCTTCCCGAGGGACTTAGAAGAATTTTGTGATATTTTTTATTAAAATGGTGTATAAGGGTATATATATAAATATATTTTATGCACTGTATATGAGCTGGCGATTTCTAAGTCTGTGGTTCCGAGAGGGGGTAACCAGGCTCACTAATAAAGGTCAAGCCACTTGGCTGCCAGAATGCCCTGCTTCAGCACAGACCAGAAAGGCATTGTGATAAGCGTATCCCCGGTATAGTCAGGGGTTAATGGGAGTCGTCCCCGTCCCCCCAGTATACGGCCAGAACCATGGACCCGGTACTTGTGGTTCGGACTGTCTCCAACCAGCCATAATGTTGTGAGAGTGAAATTATGTCTAAGTCCAGCTTTGGTACATTAGAAGCAACTCTGAAACTTAACCTAAGCGTTTTTCGAAGCTGCTTTTTGGCTAACTTCTTAAAGGAAGGTCTAGGAGCTCTGAAAATGAACGTGCGCGTCTTTCACTCTTCCAGAGGGACTTAGAAGAATTTTGTGATATTTTTTATTAAAATGGTGTATAAGGGTATATATATAAATATATTTTATGCACTGTATATGAGCTGGCGATTTCTAAGTCTGTGGTTCCGAGAGGGGGTAACCAGGCTCACTAATAAAGGTCAAGCCACTTGGCTGCCAGAATGCCCTGCTTCAGCACAGACCAGAAAGGCATTGTGATAAGCGTATCCCCGGTATAGTTAGGGGTTAATGGGAGTCGTCCCCGTCCCCCCAGTATACGGCCAGAACCATGGACCCGGTACTTGTGGTTCGGACTGTCTCCAACCAGCCATAATGTTGTGAGAGTGAAATTATGTCTAAGTCCAGCTTTGGTACATTAGAAGCAACTCTGAAACTTAACCTAAGCGTTTTTCGAAGCTACTTTTTGGCTAACTTCTTATAGGAAGGTCTAGGAGCTCTGAAAATGAACGTGCGCGTCTTTCACTCTTCCCGAGGGACTTAGAAGAATTTTGTGATATTTTTTATTAAAATGGTGTATAAGGGTATATATATAAATATATTTTATGCACTGTATATGAGCTGGCGATTTCTAAGTCTGTGGTTCCGAGAGGGGGTAACCAGGCTAACTAATAAAGGTCAAGCCACTTGGCTGCCAGAATGCCCTGCTTCAGCACAGACCAGAAAGGCATTGTGATAAGCGTATCCCCGGTATAGTCAGGGGTTAATGGGAGTCGTCCCCGCCCCCCCAGTATACGGCCAGAACCATGGACCCGGTACTTGTGGTTCGGACTGTCTCCAACCAGCCATAATGTTGTGAGAGTGAAATTATGTCTAAGTCCAGCTTTGGTACATTAGAAGCAACTCTGAAACTTAACCTAAGCGTTTTTCGAAGCTACTTTTTGGCTAACTTCTTATAGGAAGGTCTAAGAGCTCTGAAAATGAACGTGCGCGTCTTTCACTCTTCCAGAGGGACTTAGAAGAATTTTGTGATATTTTTTATTAAAATGGTGTATAAGGTTATATATATAAATATATTTTATGCACTGTATATGAGCTGGCGATTTCTAAGTCTGTGGTTCCGAGAGGGGGTAACCAGGCTCACTAATAAAGGTCAAGCCACTTGGCTGCCAGAATGCCCTGCTTCAGCACAGACCAGAAAGGCATTGTGATAAGCGTATCCCCGGTATAGTCAGGGGTTAATTGGAGTCGTCCCCGTCCCCCCAGTATACGGCCAGAACCATGGACCCGGTACTTGTGGTTCAGACTGTCTCCAACCAGCCATAATGTTGTGAGAGTGAAATTATGTCTAAGTCCAGCTTTGGTACATTAGAAGCAACTCTGAAACTTAACCTAAGCGTTTTTCGAAGCTACTTTTTGGCTAACTTCTTATAGGAAGGTTTAGGAGCTCTGAAAATGAACGTGCGCGTCTTTCACTCTTCCCGAGGGACTTAGAAGAATTTTGTGATATTTTTTATTAAAATGGTGTATAAGGGTATATATATAAATATATTTTATGCACTGTATATGAGCTGGCGATTTCTAAGTCTGTGGTTCCGAGAGGGGGTAACCAGGCTAACTAATAAAGGTCAAGCCACTTGGCTGCCAGAATGCCCTGCTTCAGCACAGACCAGAAAGGCATTGTGATAAGCGTATCCCCGGTATAGTCAGGGGTTAATGGGAGTCGTCCCCGCCCCCCCAGTATACGGCCAGAACCATGGACCCGGTACTTGTGGTTCGGACTGTCTCCAACCAGCCATAATGTTGTGAGAGTGAAATTATGTCTAAGTCCAGCTTTGGTACATTAGAAGCAACTCTGAAACTTAACCTAAGCGTTTTTCGAAGCTGCTTTTTGGCTAACTTCTTATAGGAAGGTGTAGGAGCTCTGAAAATGAACGTGCGCGTCTTTCACTCTTCCAGAGGGACTTAGAAGAATTTTGTGATATTTTTTATTAAAATGGTGTATAAGGGTATATATATAAATATATTTTATGCACTGTATATGAGCTGGCGATTTCTAAGTCTGTGGTTCCGAGAGGGGGTAACCAGGCTCACTAATAAAGGTCAAGCCACTTGGCTGCCAGAATGCCCTGCTTCAGCACAGACCAGAAAGGCATTGTGATAAGCGTATCCCCGGTATAGTTAGGGGTTAATGGGAGTCGTCCCCGTCCCCCCAGTATACGGCCAGAACCATGGACCCGGTACTTGTGGTTCGGACTGTCTCCAACCAGCCATAATGTTGTGAGAGTGAAATTATGTCTAAGTCCAGCTTTGGTACATTAGAAGCAACTCTGAAACTTAACCTAAGCGTTTTTCGAAGCTACTTTTTGGCTAACTTCTTATAGGAAGGTCTAGGAGCTCTGAAAATGAACGTGCGCGTCTTTCACTCTTCCCGAGGGACTTAGAAGAATTTTGTGATATTTTTTATTAAAATGGTGTATAAGGTTATATATATAAATATATTTTATGCACTGTATATGAGCTGGCGATTTCTAAGTCTGTGGTTCCGAGAGGGGGTAACCAGGCTCACTAATAAAGGTCAAGCCACTTGGCTGCCAGAATGCCCTGCTTCAGCACAGACCAGAAAGGCATTGTGATAAGAGTATCCCCGGTATAGTCAGGGGTTAATGGGAGTCGTCCCCGTCCCCCCAGTATACGGCCAGAACCATGGACCCGGTACTTGTGGTTCGGACTGTCTCCAACCAGCCATAATGTTGTGAGAGTGAAATTATGTCTAAGTCCAGCTTTGGTACATTAGAAGCAACTCTGAAACTTAACCTAAGCGTTTTTCGAAGCTACTTTTTGGCTAACTTCTTATAGGAAGGTCTAGGAGCTCTGAAAATGAACGTGCGCGTCTTTCACTCTTCTTGAGGGACTTAGAAGAATTTTGTGATATTTTTTATTAAAATGGTGTATAAGGGTATATATATAAATATATTTTATGCACTGTATATGAGCTGGCGATTTCTAAGTCTGTGGTTCCGAGAGGGGGTAACCAGGCTCACTAATAAAGGTCAAGCCACTTGGCTGCCAGAATGCCCTGCTTCAGCACAGACCAGAAAGGCATTGTGATAAGCGTATCCCCGGTATAGTCAGGGGTTAATGGGAGTCGTCCCCATCCCCCCAGTATACGGCCAGAACCATGGACCCGGTACTTGTGGTTCGGACTGTCTCCAACCAGCCATAATGTTGTGAGAGTGAAATTATGTCTAAGTCCAGCTTTGGTACATTAGAAGCAACTCTGAAACTTAACCTAAGCGTTTTTCGAAGCTACTTTTTGGCTAACTTCTTATAGGAAGGTTTAGGAGCTCTGAAAATGAACGTGCGCGTCTTTCACTCTTCCCGAGGGACTTAGAAGAATTTTGTGATATTTTTTATTAAAATGGTGTATAAGGGTATATATATAAATATATTTTATGCACTGTATATGAGCTGGCGATTTCTAAGTCTGTGGTTCCGAGAGGGGGTAACCAGGCTCACTAATAAAGGTCAAGCCACTTGGCTGCCAGAATGCCCTGCTTCAGCACAGACCAGAAAGGCATTGTGATAAGCGTATCCCCGGTATAGTTAGGGGTTAATGGGAGTCGTCCCCGTCCCCCCAGTATACGGCCAGAACCATGGACCCGGTACTTGTGGTTCGGACTGTCTCCAACCAGCCATAATGTTGTGAGAGTGAAATTATGTCTAAGTCCAGCTTTGGTACATTAGAAGCAACTCTGAAACTTAACCTAAGCGTTTTTCGAAGCTACTTTTTGGCTAACTTCTTATAGGAAGGTCTAGGAGCTCTGAAAATGAACGTGCGCGTCTTTCACTCTTCCCGAGGGACTTAGAAGAATTTTGTGATATTTTTTATTAAAATGGTGTATAAGGTTATATATATAAATATATTTTATGCACTGTATATGAGCTGGCGATTTCTAAGTCTGTGGTTCCGAGAGGGGGTAACCAGGCTCACTAATAAAGGTCAAGCCACTTGGCTGCCAGAATGCCCTGCTTCAGCACAGACCAGAAAGGCATTGTGATAAGAGTATCCCCGGTATAGTCAGGGGTTAATGGGAGTCGTCCCCGTCCCCCCAGTATACGGCCAGAACCATGGACCCGGTACTTGTGGTTCGGACTGTCTCCAACCAGCCATAATGTTGTGAGAGTGAAATTATGTCTAAGTCCAGCTTTGGTACATTAGAAGCAACTCTGAAACTTAACCTAAGCGTTTTTCGAAGCTACTTTTTGGCTAACTTCTTATAGGAAGGTCTAGGAGCTCTGAAAATGAACGTGCGCGTCTTTCACTCTTCTTGAGGGACTTAGAAGAATTTTGTGATATTTTTTATTAAAATGGTGTATAAGGGTATATATATAAATATATTTTATGCACTGTATATGAGCTGGCGATTTCTAAGTCTGTGGTTCCGAGAGGGGGTAACCAGGCTCACTAATAAAGGTCAAGCCACTTGGCTGCCAGAATGCCCTGCTTCAGCACAGACCAGAAAGGCATTGTGATAAGCGTATCCCCGGTATAGTCAGGGGTTAATGGGAGTCGTCCCCATCCCCCCAGTATACGGCCAGAACCATGGACCCGGTACTTGTGGTTCGGACTGTCTCCAACCAGCCATAATGTTGTGAGAGTGAAATTATGTCTAAGTCTAGCTTTGGTACATTAGAAGCAACTCTGAAACTTAACCTAAGCGTTTTTCGAAGCTACTTTTTGGCTAACTTCTTATAGGAAGGTTTAGGAGCTCTGAAAATGAACGTGCGCGTCTTTCACTCTTCCCGAGGGACTTAGAAGAATTTTGTGATATTTTTTATTAAAATGGTGTATAAGGGTATATATATAAATATATTTTATGCACTGTATATGAGCTGGCGATTTCTAAGTCTGTGGTTCCGAGAGGGGGTAACCAGGCTAACTAATAAAGGTCAAGCCACTTGGCTGCCAGAATGCCCTGCTTCAGCACAGACCAGAAAGGCATTGTGATAAGCGTATCCCCGGTATAGTCAGGGGTTAATGGGAGTCGTCCCCGCCCCCCCAGTATACGGCCAGAACCATGGACCCGGTACTTGTGGTTCGGACTGTCTCCAACCAGCCATAATGTTGTGAGAGTGAAATTATGTCTAAGTCCAGCTTTGGTACATTAGAAGCAACTCTGAAACTTAACCTAAGCGTTTTTCGAAGCTACTTTTTGGCTAACTTCTTATAGGAAGGTCTAGGAGCTCTGAAAATGAACGTGCGCGTCTTTCACTCTTCCCGAGGGACTTAGAAGAATTTTGTGATATTTTTTATTAAAATGGTGTATAAGGTTATATATATAAATATATTTTATGCACTGTATATGAGCTGGCGATTTCTAAGTCTGTGGTTCCGAGAGGGGGTAACCAGGCTCACTAATAAAGGTCAAGCCACTTGGCTGCCAGAATGCCCTGCTTCAGCACAGACCAGAAAGGCATTGTGATAAGAGTATCCCCGGTATAGTCAGGGGTTAATGGGAGTCGTCCCCGTCCCCCCAGTATACGGCCAGAACCATGGACCCGGTACTTGTGGTTCGGACTGTCTCCAACCAGCCATAATGTTGTGAGAGTGAAATTATGTCTAAGTCCAGCTTTGGTACATTAGAAGCAACTCTGAAACTTAACCTAAGCGTTTTTCGAAGCTACTTTTTGGCTAACTTCTTATAGGAAGGTCTAGGAGCTCTGAAAATGAACGTGCGCGTCTTTCACTCTTCTTGAGGGACTTAGAAGAATTTTGTGATATTTTTTATTAAAATGGTGTATAAGGGTATATATATAAATATATTTTATGCACTGTATATGAGCTGGCGATTTCTAAGTCTGTGGTTCCGAGAGGGGGTAACCAGGCTCACTAATAAAGGTCAAGCCACTTGGCTGCCAGAATGCCCTGCTTCAGCACAGACCAGAAAGGCATTGTGATAAGCGTATCCCCGGTATAGTCAGGGGTTAATGGGAGTCGTCCCCATCCCCCCAGTATACGGCCAGAACCATGGACCCGGTACTTGTGGTTCGGACTGTCTCCAACCAGCCATAATGTTGTGAGAGTGAAATTATGTCTAAGTCTAGCTTTGGTACATTAGAAGCAACTCTGAAACTTAACCTAAGCGTTTTTCGAAGCTACTTTTTGGCTAACTTCTTATAGGAAGGTTTAGGAGCTCTGAAAATGAACGTGCGCGTCTTTCACTCTTCCCGAGGGACTTAGAAGAATTTTGTGATATTTTTTATTAAAATGGTGTATAAGGGTATATATATAAATATATTTTATGCACTGTATATGAGCTGGCGATTTCTAAGTCTGTGGTTCCGAGAGGGGGTAACCAGGCTAACTAATAAAGGTCAAGCCACTTGGCTGCCAGAATGCCCTGCTTCAGCACAGACCAGAAAGGCATTGTGATAAGCGTATCCCCGGTATAGTCAGGGGTTAATGGGAGTCGTCCCCGCCCCCCCAGTATACGGCCAGAACCATGGACCCGGTACTTGTGGTTCGGACTGTCTCCAACCAGCCATAATGTTGTGAGAGTGAAATTATGTCTAAGTCCAGCTTTGGTACATTAGAAGCAACTCTGAAACTTAACCTAAGCGTTTTTCGAAGCTACTTTTTGGCTAACTTCTTATAGGAAGGTCTAGGAGCTCTGAAAATGAACGTGCGCGTCTTTCACTCTTCCCGAGGGACTTAGAAGAATTTTGTGATATTTTTTATTAAAATGGTGAATAAGGTTATATATATAAATATATTTTATGCACTGTATATGAGCTGGCGATTTCTAAGTCTGTGGTTCCGAGAGGGGGTAACCAGGCTCACTAATAAAGGTCAAGCCACTTGGCTGCCAGAATGCCCTGCTTCAGCACAGACCAGAAAGGCATTGTGATAAGCGTATCCCCGGTATAGTCAGGGGTTAATGGGAGTCGTCCCCGTCCCCCCAGTATACGGCCAGAACCATGGACCCGGTACTTGTGGTTCAGACTGTCTCCAACCAGCCATAATGTTGTGAGAGTGAAATTATGTCTAAGTCCAGCTTTGGTACATTAGAAGCAACTCTGAAACTTAACCTAAGCGTTTTTCGAAGCTACTTTTTGGCTAACTTCTTATAGGAAGGTCTAGGAGCTCTGAAAATGAACGTGCGCGTCTTTCACTCTTCCCGAGGGACTTAGAAGAATTTTGTGATATTTTTTATTAAAATGGTGTATAAGGGTATATATATAAATATATTTTATGCACTGTATATGAGCTGGCGATTTCTAAGTCTGTGGTTCCGAGAGGGGGTAACCAGGCTCACTAATAAAGGTCAAGCCACTTGGCTGCCAGAATGCCCTGCTTCAGCACAGACCAGAAAGGCATTGTGATAAGCGTATCCCCGGTATAGTCAGGGGTTAATGGGAGTCGTCCCCATCCCCCCAGTATACGGCCAGAACCATGGACCCGGTACTTGTGGTTCGGACTGTCTCCAACCAGCCATAATGTTGTGAGAGTGAAATTATGTCTAAGTCCAGCTTTGGTACATTAGAAGCAACTCTGAAACTTAACCTAAGCGTTTTTCGAAGCTACTTTTTGGCTAACTTCTTATAGGAAGGTTTAGGAGCTCTGAAAATGAACGTGCGCGTCTTTCACTCTTCCCGAGGGACTTAGAAGAATTTTGTGATATTTTTTATTAAAATGGTGTATAAGGGTATATATATAAATATATTTTATGCACTGTATATGAGCTGGCGATTTCTAAGTCTGTGGTTCCGAGAGGGGGTAACCAGGCTAACTAATAAAGGTCAAGCCACTTGGCTGCCAGAATGCCCTGCTTCAGCACAGACCAGAAAGGCATTGTGATAAGCGTATCCCCGGTATAGTCAGGGGTTAATGGGAGTCGTCCCCGCCCCCCCAGTATACGGCCAGAACCATGGACCCGGTACTTGTGGTTCGGACTGTCTCCAACCAGCCATAATGTTGTGAGAGTGAAATTATGTCTAAGTCCAGCTTTGGTACATTAGAAGCAACTCTGAAACTTAACCTAAGCGTTTTTCGAAGCTACTTTTTGGCTAACTTCTTATAGGAAGGTCTAGGAGCTCTGAAAATGAACGTGCGCGTCTTTCACTCTTCCCGAGGGACTTAGAAGAATTTTGTGATATTTTTTATTAAAATGGTGAATAAGGTTATATATATAAATATATTTTATGCACTGTATATGAGCTGGCGATTTCTAAGTCTGTGGTTCCGAGAGGGGGTAACCAGGCTCACTAATAAAGGTCAAGCCACTTGGCTGCCAGAATGCCCTGCTTCAGCACAGACCAGAAAGGCATTGTGATAAGCGTATCCCCGGTATAGTCAGGGGTTAATGGGAGTCGTCCCCGTCCCCCCAGTATACGGCCAGAACCATGGACCCGGTACTTGTGGTTCAGACTGTCTCCAACCAGCCATAATGTTGTGAGAGTGAAATTATGTCTAAGTCCAGCTTTGGTACATTAGAAGCAACTCTGAAACTTAACCTAAGCGTTTTTCGAAGCTACTTTTTGGCTAACTTCTTATAGGAAGGTCTAGGAGCTCTGAAAATGAACGTGCGCGTCTTTCACTCTTCCCGAGGGACTTAGAAGAATTTTGTGATATTTTTTATTAAAATGGTGTATAAGGGTATATATATAAATATATTTTATGCACTGTATATGAGCTGGCGATTTCTAAGTCTGTGGTTCCGAGAGGGGGTAACCAGGCTCACTAATAAAGGTCAAGCCACTTGGCTGCCAGAATGCCCTGCTTCAGCACAGACCAGAAAGGCATTGTGATAAGCGTATCCCCGGTATAGTCAGGGGTTAATGGGAGTCGTCCCCATCCCCCCAGTATACGGCCAGAACCATGGACCCGGTACTTGTGGTTCGGACTGTCTCCAACCAGCCATAATGTTGTGAGAGTGAAATTATGTCTAAGTCCAGCTTTGGTACATTAGAAGCAACTCTGAAACTTAACCTAAGCGTTTTTCGAAGCTACTTTTTGGCTAACTTCTTATAGGAAGGTTTAGGAGCTCTGAAAATGAACGTGCGCGTCTTTCACTCTTCCCGAGGGACTTAGAAGAATTTTGTGATATTTTTTATTAAAATGGTGTATAAGGGTATATATATAAATATATTTTATGCACTGTATATGAGCTGGCGATTTCTAAGTCTGTGGTTCCGAGAGGGGGTAACCAGGCTAACTAATAAAGGTCAAGCCACTTGGCTGCCAGAATGCCCTGCTTCAGCACAGACCAGAAAGGCATTGTGATAAGCGTATCCCCGGTATAGTCAGGGGTTAATGGGAGTCGTCCCCGCCCCCCCAGTATACGGCCAGAACCATGGACCCGGTACTTGTGGTTCGGACTGTCTCCAACCAGCCATAATGTTGTGAGAGTGAAATTATGTCTAAGTCCAGCTTTGGTACATTAGAAGCAACTCTGAAACTTAACCTAAGCGTTTTTCGAAGCTGCTTTTTGGCTAACTTCTTATAAGAAGGTGTAGGAGCTCTGAAAATGAACGTGCGCGTCTTTCACTCTTCCAGAGGGACTTAGAAGAATTTTGTGATATTTTTTATTAAAATGGTGTATAAGGGTATATATATAAATATATTTTATGCACTGTATATGAGCTGGCGATTTCTAAGTCTGTGGTTCCGAGAGGGGGTAACCAGGCTCACTAATAAAGGTCAAGCCACTTGGCTGCCAGAATGCCCTGCTTCAGCACAGACCAGAAAGGCATTGTGATAAGCGTATCCCCGGTATAGTTAGGGGTTAATGGGAGTCGTCCCCGTCCCCCCAGTATACGGCCAGAACCATGGACCCGGTACTTGTGGTTCGGACTGTCTCCAACCAGCCATAATGTTGTGAGAGTGAAATTATGTCTAAGTCCAGCTTTGGTACATTAGAAGCAACTCTGAAACTTAACCTAAGCGTTTTTCGAAGCTACTTTTTGGCTAACTTCTTATAGGAAGGTCTAGGAGCTCTGAAAATGAACGTGCGCGTCTTTCACTCTTCCCGAGGGACTTAGAAGAATTTTGTGATATTTTTTATTAAAATGGTGTATAAGGTTATATATATAAATATATTTTATGCACTGTATATGAGCTGGCGATTTCTAAGTCTGTGGTTCCGAGAGGGGGTAACCAGGCTCACTAATAAAGGTCAAGCCACTTGGCTGCCAGAATGCCCTGCTTCAGCACAGACCAGAAAGGCATTGTGATAAGCGTATCCCCGGTATAGTCAGGGGTTAATGGGAGTCGTCCCCGTCCCCCCAGTATACGGCCAGAACCATGGACCCGGTACTTGTGGTTCAGACTGTCTCCAACCAGCCATAATGTTGTGAGAGTGAAATTATGTCTAAGTCCAGCTTTGGTACATTAGAAGCAACTCTGAAACTTAACCTAAGCGTTTTTCGAAGCTGCTTTTTGGCTAACTTCTTATAGGAAGGTGTAGGAGCTCTGAAAATGAACGTGCGCGTCTTTCACTCTTCCAGAGGGACTTAGAAGAATTTTGTGATATTTTTTATTAAAATGGTGTATAAGGGTATATATATAAATATATTTTATGCACTGTATATGAGCTGGCGATTTCTAAGTCTGTGGTTCCGAGAGGGGGTAACCAGGCTCACTAATAAAGGTCAAGCCACTTGGCTGCCAGAATGCCCTGCTTCAGCACAGACCAGAAAGGCATTGTGATAAGCGTATCCCCGGTATAGTTAGGGGTTAATGGGAGTCGTCCCCGTCCCCCCAGTATACGGCCAGAACCATGGACCCGGTACTTGTGGTTCGGACTGTCTCCAACCAGCCATAATGTTGTGAGAGTGAAATTATGTCTAAGTCCAGCTTTGGTACATTAGAAGCAACTCTGAAACTTAACCTAAGCGTTTTTCGAAGCTACTTTTTGGCTAACTTCTTATAGGAAGGTCTAGGAGCTCTGAAAATGAACGTGCGCGTCTTTCACTCTTCCCGAGGGACTTAGAAGAATTTTGTGATATTTTTTATTAAAATGGTGTATAAGGTTATATATATAAATATATTTTATGCACTGTATATGAGCTGGCGATTTCTAAGTCTGTGGTTCCGAGAGGGGGTAACCAGGCTCACTAATAAAGGTCAAGCCACTTGGCTGCCAGAATGCCCTGCTTCAGCACAGACCAGAAAGGCATTGTGATAAGCGTATCCCCGGTATAGTCAGGGGTTAATGGGAGTCGTCCCCGTCCCCCCAGTATACGGCCAGAACCATGGACCCGGTACTTGTGGTTCAGACTGTCTCCAACCAGCCATAATGTTATGAGAGTGAAATTATGTCTAAGTCCAGCTTTGGTACATTAGAAGCAACTCTGAAACTTAACCTAAGCGTTTTTCGAAGCTACTTTTTGGCTAACTTCTTATAGGAAGGTCTAGGAGCTTTCAAAATGAACGTGCGCGTCTTTCACTCTTCCCGAGGGACTTAGAAGAATTTTGTGATATTTTTTATTAAAATGGTGTATAAGGGTATATATATAAATATATTTTATGCACTGTATATGAGCTGGCGATTTCTAAGTCTGTGGTTCCGAGAGGGGGTAACCAGGCTCACTAATAAAGGTCAAGCCACTTGGCTGCCAGAATGCCCTGCTTCAGCACAGACCAGAAAGGCATTGTGATAAGCGTATCCCCGGTATAGTCAGGGGTTAATGGGAGTCGTCCCCATCCCCCCAGTATACGGCCAGAACCATGGACCCGGTACTTGTGGTTCGGACTGTCTCCAACCAGCCATAATGTTGTGAGAGTGAAATTATGTCTAAGTCTAGCTTTGGTACATTAGAAGCAACTCTGAAACTTAACCTAAGCGTTTTTCGAAGCTACTTTTTGGCTAACTTCTTATAGGAAGGTTTAGGAGCTCTGAAAATGAACGTGCGCGTCTTTCACTCTTCCCGAGGGACTTAGAAGAATTTTGTGATATTTTTTATTAAAATGGTGTATAAGGGTATATATATAAATATATTTTATGCACTGTATATGAGCTGGCGATTTCTAAGTCTGTGGTTCCGAGAGGGGGTAACCAGGCTAACTAATAAAGGTCAAGCCACTTGGCTGCCAGAATGCCCTGCTTCAGCACAGACCAGAAAGGCATTGTGATAAGCGTATCCCCGGTATAGTCAGGGGTTAATGGGAGTCGTCCCCGCCCCCCCAGTATACGGCCAGAACCATGGACCCGGTACTTGTGGTTCGGACTGTCTCCAACCAGCCATAATGTTGTGAGAGTGAAATTATGTCTAAGTCCAGCTTTGGTACATTAGAAGCAACTCTGAAACTTAACCTAAGCGTTTTTCGAAGCTACTTTTTGGCTAACTTCTTATAGGAAGGTCTAGGAGCTCTGAAAATGAACGTGCGCGTCTTTCACTCTTCCCGAGGGACTTAGAAGAATTTTGTGATATTTTTTATTAAAATGGTGAATAAGGTTATATATATAAATATATTTTATGCACTGTATATGAGCTGGCGATTTCTAAGTCTGTGGTTCCGAGAGGGGGTAACCAGGCTCACTAATAAAGGTCAAGCCACTTGGCTGCCAGAATGCCCTGCTTCAGCACAGACCAGAAAGGCATTGTGATAAGCGTATCCCCGGTATAGTCAGGGGTTAATGGGAGTCGTCCCCGTCCCCCCAGTATACGGCCAGAACCATGGACCCGGTACTTGTGGTTCAGACTGTCTCCAACCAGCCATAATGTTGTGAGAGTGAAATTATGTCTAAGTCCAGCTTTGGTACATTAGAAGCAACTCTGAAACTTAACCTAAGCGTTTTTCGAAGCTACTTTTTGGCTAACTTCTTATAGGAAGGTCTAGGAGCTCTGAAAATGAACGTGCGCGTCTTTCACTCTTCCCGAGGGACTTAGAAGAATTTTGTGATATTTTTTATTAAAATGGTGTATAAGGGTATATATATAAATATATTTTATGCACTGTATATGAGCTGGCGATTTCTAAGTCTGTGGTTCCGAGAGGGGGTAACCAGGCTCACTAATAAAGGTCAAGCCACTTGGCTGCCAGAATGCCCTGCTTCAGCACAGACCAGAAAGGCATTGTGATAAGCGTATCCCCGGTATAGTCAGGGGTTAATGGGAGTCGTCCCCATCCCCCCAGTATACGGCCAGAACCATGGACCCGGTACTTGTGGTTCGGACTGTCTCCAACCAGCCATAATGTTGTGAGAGTGAAATTATGTCTAAGTCCAGCTTTGGTACATTAGAAGCAACTCTGAAACTTAACCTAAGCGTTTTTCGAAGCTACTTTTTGGCTAACTTCTTATAGGAAGGTTTAGGAGCTCTGAAAATGAACGTGCGCGTCTTTCACTCTTCCCGAGGGACTTAGAAGAATTTTGTGATATTTTTTATTAAAATGGTGTATAAGGGTATATATATAAATATATTTTATGCACTGTATATGAGCTGGCGATTTCTAAGTCTGTGGTTCCGAGAGGGGGTAACCAGGCTAACTAATAAAGGTCAAGCCACTTGGCTGCCAGAATGCCCTGCTTCAGCACAGACCAGAAAGGCATTGTGATAAGCGTATCCCCGGTATAGTCAGGGGTTAATGGGAGTCGTCCCCGCCCCCCCAGTATACGGCCAGAACCATGGACCCGGTACTTGTGGTTCGGACTGTCTCCAACCAGCCATAATGTTGTGAGAGTGAAATTATGTCTAAGTCCAGCTTTGGTACATTAGAAGCAACTCTGAAACTTAACCTAAGCGTTTTTCGAAGCTACTTTTTGGCTAACTTCTTATAGGAAGGTCTAGGAGCTCTGAAAATGAACGTGCGCGTCTTTCACTCTTCCCGAGGGACTTAGAAGAATTTTGTGATATTTTTTATTAAAATGGTGAATAAGGTTATATATATAAATATATTTTATGCACTGTATATGAGCTGGCGATTTCTAAGTCTGTGGTTCCGAGAGGGGGTAACCAGGCTCACTAATAAAGGTCAAGCCACTTGGCTGCCAGAATGCCCTGCTTCAGCACAGACCAGAAAGGCATTGTGATAAGCGTATCCCCGGTATAGTCAGGGGTTAATGGGAGTCGTCCCCGTCCCCCCAGTATACGGCCAGAACCATGGACCCGGTACTTGTGGTTCAGACTGTCTCCAACCAGCCATAATGTTGTGAGAGTGAAATTATGTCTAAGTCCAGCTTTGGTACATTAGAAGCAACTCTGAAACTTAACCTAAGCGTTTTTCGAAGCTACTTTTTGGCTAACTTCTTATAGGAAGGTCTAGGAGCTCTGAAAATGAACGTGCGCGTCTTTCACTCTTCCCGAGGGACTTAGAAGAATTTTGTGATATTTTTTATTAAAATGGTGTATAAGGGTATATATATAAATATATTTTATGCACTGTATATGAGCTGGCGATTTCTAAGTCTGTGGTTCCGAGAGGGGGTAACCAGGCTCACTAATAAAGGTCAAGCCACTTGGCTGCCAGAATGCCCTGCTTCAGCACAGACCAGAAAGGCATTGTGATAAGCGTATCCCCGGTATAGTCAGGGGTTAATGGGAGTCGTCCCCATCCCCCCAGTATACGGCCAGAACCATGGACCCGGTACTTGTGGTTCGGACTGTCTCCAACCAGCCATAATGTTGTGAGAGTGAAATTATGTCTAAGTCCAGCTTTGGTACATTAGAAGCAACTCTGAAACTTAACCTAAGCGTTTTTCGAAGCTACTTTTTGGCTAACTTCTTATAGGAAGGTTTAGGAGCTCTGAAAATGAACGTGCGCGTCTTTCACTCTTCCCGAGGGACTTAGAAGAATTTTGTGATATTTTTTATTAAAATGGTGTATAAGGGTATATATATAAATATATTTTATGCACTGTATATGAGCTGGCGATTTCTAAGTCTGTGGTTCCGAGAGGGGGTAACCAGGCTAACTAATAAAGGTCAAGCCACTTGGCTGCCAGAATGCCCTGCTTCAGCACAGACCAGAAAGGCATTGTGATAAGCGTATCCCCGGTATAGTCAGGGGTTAATGGGAGTCGTCCCCGCCCCCCCAGTATACGGCCAGAACCATGGACCCGGTACTTGTGGTTCGGACTGTCTCCAACCAGCCATAATGTTGTGAGAGTGAAATTATGTCTAAGTCCAGCTTTGGTACATTAGAAGCAACTCTGAAACTTAACCTAAGCGTTTTTCGAAGCTGCTTTTTGGCTAACTTCTTATAAGAAGGTGTAGGAGCTCTGAAAATGAACGTGCGCGTCTTTCACTCTTCCAGAGGGACTTAGAAGAATTTTGTGATATTTTTTATTAAAATGGTGTATAAGGGTATATATATAAATATATTTTATGCACTGTATATGAGCTGGCGATTTCTAAGTCTGTGGTTCCGAGAGGGGGTAACCAGGCTCACTAATAAAGGTCAAGCCACTTGGCTGCCAGAATGCCCTGCTTCAGCACAGACCAGAAAGGCATTGTGATAAGCGTATCCCCGGTATAGTTAGGGGTTAATGGGAGTCGTCCCCGTCCCCCCAGTATACGGCCAGAACCATGGACCCGGTACTTGTGGTTCGGACTGTCTCCAACCAGCCATAATGTTGTGAGAGTGAAATTATGTCTAAGTCCAGCTTTGGTACATTAGAAGCAACTCTGAAACTTAACCTAAGCGTTTTTCGAAGCTACTTTTTGGCTAACTTCTTATAGGAAGGTCTAGGAGCTCTGAAAATGAACGTGCGCGTCTTTCACTCTTCCCGAGGGACTTAGAAGAATTTTGTGATATTTTTTATTAAAATGGTGTATAAGGTTATATATATAAATATATTTTATGCACTGTATATGAGCTGGCGATTTCTAAGTCTGTGGTTCCGAGAGGGGGTAACCAGGCTCACTAATAAAGGTCAAGCCACTTGGCTGCCAGAATGCCCTGCTTCAGCACAGACCAGAAAGGCATTGTGATAAGCGTATCCCCGGTATAGTCAGGGGTTAATGGGAGTCGTCCCCGTCCCCCCAGTATACGGCCAGAACCATGGACCCGGTACTTGTGGTTCAGACTGTCTCCAACCAGCCATAATGTTGTGAGAGTGAAATTATGTCTAAGTCCAGCTTTGGTACATTAGAAGCAACTCTGAAACTTAACCTAAGCGTTTTTCGAAGCTGCTTTTTGGCTAACTTCTTATAGGAAGGTGTAGGAGCTCTGAAAATGAACGTGCGCGTCTTTCACTCTTCCAGAGGGACTTAGAAGAATTTTGTGATATTTTTTATTAAAATGGTGTATAAGGGTATATATATAAATATATTTTATGCACTGTATATGAGCTGGCGATTTCTAAGTCTGTGGTTCCGAGAGGGGGTAACCAGGCTCACTAATAAAGGTCAAGCCACTTGGCTGCCAGAATGCCCTGCTTCAGCACAGACCAGAAAGGCATTGTGATAAGCGTATCCCCGGTATAGTTAGGGGTTAATGGGAGTCGTCCCCGTCCCCCCAGTATACGGCCAGAACCATGGACCCGGTACTTGTGGTTCGGACTGTCTCCAACCAGCCATAATGTTGTGAGAGTGAAATTATGTCTAAGTCCAGCTTTGGTACATTAGAAGCAACTCTGAAACTTAACCTAAGCGTTTTTCGAAGCTACTTTTTGGCTAACTTCTTATAGGAAGGTCTAGGAGCTCTGAAAATGAACGTGCGCGTCTTTCACTCTTCCCGAGGGACTTAGAAGAATTTTGTGATATTTTTTATTAAAATGGTGTATAAGGTTATATATATAAATATATTTTATGCACTGTATATGAGCTGGCGATTTCTAAGTCTGTGGTTCCGAGAGGGGGTAACCAGGCTCACTAATAAAGGTCAAGCCACTTGGCTGCCAGAATGCCCTGCTTCAGCACAGACCAGAAAGGCATTGTGATAAGCGTATCCCCGGTATAGTCAGGGGTTAATGGGAGTCGTCCCCGTCCCCCCAGTATACGGCCAGAACCATGGACCCGGTACTTGTGGTTCAGACTGTCTCCAACCAGCCATAATGTTATGAGAGTGAAATTATGTCTAAGTCCAGCTTTGGTACATTAGAAGCAACTCTGAAACTTAACCTAAGCGTTTTTCGAAGCTACTTTTTGGCTAACTTCTTATAGGAAGGTCTAGGAGCTTTCAAAATGAACGTGCGCGTCTTTCACTCTTCCCGAGGGACTTAGAAGAATTTTGTGATATTTTTTATTAAAATGGTGTATAAGGGTATATATATAAATATATTTTATGCACTGTATATGAGCTGGCGATTTCTAAGTCTGTGGTTCCGAGAGGGGGTAACCAGGCTCACTAATAAAGGTCAAGCCACTTGGCTGCCAGAATGCCCTGCTTCAGCACAGACCAGAAAGGCATTGTGATAAGCGTATCCCCGGTATAGTCAGGGGTTAATGGGAGTCGTCCCCGTCCCCCCAGTATACGGCCAGAACCATGGACCCGGTACTTGTGGTTCGGACTGTCTCCAACCAGCCATAATGTTGTGAGAGTGAAATTATGTCTAAGTCCAGCTTTGGTACATTAGAAGCAACTCTGAAACTTAACCTAAGCGTTTTTCGAAGCTACTTTTTGGCTAACTTCTTATAGGAAGGTCTAGGAGCTCTGAAAATGAACGTGCGCGTCTTTCACTCTTCCCGAGGGACTTAGAAGAATTTTGTGATATTTTTTATTAAAATGGTGTATAAGGGTATATATATAAATATATTTTATGCACTGTATATGAGCTGGCGATTTCTAAGTCTGTGGTTCCGAGAGGGGGTAACCAGGCTCACTAATAAAGGTCAAGCCACTTGGCTGCCAGAATGCCCTGCTTCAGCACAGACCAGAAAGGCATTGTGATAAGCGTATCCCCGGTATAGTCAGGGGTTAATGGGAGTCGTCCCCGTCCCCCCAGTATACGGCCAGAACCATGGACCCGGTACTTGTGGTTCAGACTGTCTCCAACCAGCCATAATGTTGTGAGAGTGAAATTATGTCTAAGTCCAGCTTTGGTACATTAGAAGCAACTCTGAAACTTAACCTAAGCGTTTTTCGAAGCTACTTTTTGGCTAACTTCTTATAGGAAGGTCTAGGAGCTTTCAAAATGAACGTGCGCGTCTTTCACTCTTCCAGAGGGACTTAGAAGAATTTTGTGATATTTTTTATTAAAATGGTGTATAAGGGTATATTTTTAAATATATTTTATGCACTGTATATGAGCTGGCGATTTCTAAGTCTGTGGTTCCGAGAGGGGGTAACCAGGCTCACTAATAAAGTTCAAGCCACTTGGCTGCCAGAATGCCCTGCTTCAGCACAGACCAGAAAGGCATTGTGATAAGCGTATCCCCGGTATAGTCAGGGGTTAATGGGAGTCGTCCCCGTCCCCCCAGTATACGGCCAGAACCATGGACCCGGTACTTGTGGTTCGGACTGTCTCCAACCAGCCATAATGTTGTGAGAGTGAAATTATGTCTAAGTCCAGCTTTGGTACATTAGAAGCAACTCTGAAACTTAACCTAAGCGTTTTTCGAAGCTACTTTTTGGCTAACTTCTTATAGGAAGGTCTAGGAGCTCTGAAAATGAACGTGCGCGTCTTTCACTCTTCCCGAGGGACTTAGAAGAATTTTGTGATATTTTTTATTAAAATGGTGTATAAGGGTATATATATAAATATATTTTATGCACTGTATATGAGCTGGCGATTTCTAAGTCTGTGGTTCCGAGAGGGGGTAACCAGGCTCACTAATAAAGGTCAAGCCACTTGGCTGCCAGAATGCCCTGCTTCAGCACAGACCAGAAAGGCATTGTGATAAGCGTATCCCCGGTATAGTCAGGGGTTAATGGGAGTCGTCCCTGTCCCCCCAGTATACGGCCAGAACCATGGACCCGGTACTTGTGGTTCGGACTGTCTCCAACCAGCCATAATGTTGTGAGAGTGAAATTATGTCTAAGTCCAGCTTTGGTACATTAGAAGCAACTCTGAAACTTAACCTAAGCGTTTTTCGAAGCTGCTTTTTGGCTAACTTCTTATAGGAAGGTCTAGGAGCTCTGAAAATGAACATGCGCGTCTTTCACTCTTCCCGAGGGACTTAGAAGAATTTTGTGATATTTTTTATTAAAATGGTGTATAAGGGTATATATATAAATATATTTTATGCACTGTATATGAGCTGGCGATTTCTAAGTCTGTGGTTCCGAGAGGGGGTAACCAGGCTCACTAATAAAGGTCAAGCCACTTGGCTGCCAGAATGCCCTGCTTCAGCACAGACCAGAAAGGCATTGTGATAAGCGTATCCCCGGTATAGTCAGGGGTTAATGGGAGTCGTCCCCATCCTCCCAGTATACGGCCAGAACCATGGACCCGGTACTTGTGGTTCGGACTGTCTCCAACCAGCCATAATGTTGTGAGAGTGAAATTATGTCTAAGTCCAGCTTTGGTACATTAGAAGCAACTCTGAAACTTAACCTAAGCGTTTTTCGAAGCTACTTTTTGGCTAACTTCTTATAGGAAGGTTTAGGAGCTCTGAAAATGAACGTGCGCGTCTTTCACTCTTCCCGAGGGACTTAGAAGAATTTTGTGATATTTTTTATTAAAATGGTGTATAAGGGTATATATATAAATATATTTTATGCACTGTATATGAGCTGGCGATTTCTAAGTCTGTGGTTCCGAGAGGGGGTAACCAGGCTAACTAATAAAGGTCAAGCCACTTGGCTGCCAGAATGCCCTGCTTCAGCACAGACCAGAAAGGCATTGTGATAAGCGTATCCCCGGTATAGTCAGGGGTTAATGGGAGTCGTCCCTGTCCCCCCAGTATACGGCCAGAACCATGGACCCGGTACTTGTGGTTCGGACTGTCTCCAACCAGCCATAATGTTGTGAGAGTGAAATTATGTCTAAGTCCAGCTTTGGTACATTAGAAGCAACTCTGAAACTTAACCTAAGCGTTTTTCGAAGCTGCTTTTTGGCTAACTTCTTATAGGAAGGTCTAGGAGCTCTGAAAATGAACATGCGCGTCTTTCACTCTTCCCGAGGGACTTAGAAGAATTTTGTGATATTTTTTATTAAAATGGTGTATAAGGGTATATATATAAATATATTTTATGCACTGTATATGAGCTGGCGATTTCTAAGTCTGTGGTTCCGAGAGGGGGTAACCAGGCTCACTAATAAAGGTCAAGCCACTTGGCTGCCAGAATGCCCTGCTTCAGCACAGACCAGAAAGGCATTGTGATAAGCGTATCCCCGGTATAGTCAGGGGTTAATGGGAGTCGTCCCCATCCTCTCAGTATACGGCCAGAACCATGGACCCGGTACTTGTGGTTCGGACTGTCTCCAACCAGCCATAATGTTGTGAGAGTGAAATTATGTCTAAGTCCAGCTTTGGTACATTAGAAGCAACTCTGAAACTTAACCTAAGCGTTTTTCGAAGCTACTTTTTGGCTAACTTCTTATAGGAAGGTTTAGGAGCTCTGAAAATGAACGTGCGCGTCTTTCACTCTTCCCGAGGGACTTAGAAGAATTTTGTGATATTTTTTATTAAAATGGTGTATAAGGGTATACTGTATATATAAATATATTTTATGCACTGTATATGAGCTGGCGATTTCTAAGTCTGTGGTTCCGAGAGGGGGTAACCAGGCTAACTAATAAAGGTCAAGCCACTTGGCTGCCAGAATGCCCTGCTTCAGCACAGACCAGAAAGGCATTGTGATAAGCGTATCCCCGGTATAGTCAGGGGTTAATGGGAGTCGTCCCCGCCCCCCCAGTATACGGCCAGAACCATGGACCCGGTACTTGTGGTTCGGACTGTCTCCAACCAGCCATAATGTTGTGAGAGTGAAATTATGTCTAAGTCCAGCTTTGGTACATTAGAAGCAACTCTGAAACTTAACCTAAGCGTTTTTCGAAGCTGCTTTTTGGCTAACTTCTTATAGGAAGGTCTAGGAGCTCTGAAAATGAACGTGCGCGTCTTTCACTCTTCCCGAGGGACTTAGAAGAATTTTGTGATATTTTTTATTAAAATGGTGTATAAGGGTATATATATAAATATATTTTATGCACTGTATATGAGCTGGCGATTTCTAAGTCTGTGGTTCCGAGAGGGGGTAACCAGGCTCACTAATAAAGGTCAAGCCACTTGGCTGCCAGAATGCCCTGCTTCAGCACAGACCAGAAAGGCATTGTGATAAGCGTATCCCCGGTATAGTCAGGGGTTAATGGGAGTCGTCCCCGTCCCCCCAGTATACGGCCAGAACCATGGACCCGGTACTTGTGGTTCGGACTGTCTCCAACCAGCCATAATGTTGTGAGAGTGAAATTATGTCTAAGTCCAGCTTTGGTACATTAGAAGCAACTCTGAAACTTAACCTAAGCGTTTTTCGAAGCTGCTTTTTGGCTAACTTCTTATAGGAAGGTCTAGGAGCTCTGAAAATGAACATGCGCGTCTTTCACTCTTCCAGAGGGACTTAGAAGAATTTTGTGATATTTTTTTTTAAAATGGTGTATAAGGGTATATATATAAATATATTTTATGCACTGTATATGAGCTGGCGATTTCTAAGTCTGTGGTTCCGAGAGGGGGTAACCAGGCTCACTAATAAAGGTCAAGCCACTTGGCTGCCAGAATGCCCTGCTTCAGCACAGACCAGAAAGGCATTGTGATAAGCGTATCCCCGGTATAGTCAGGGGTTAATGGGAGTCGTCCCCATACCCCCAGTATACGGCCAGAACCATGGACCCGGTACTTGTGGTTCGGACTGTCTCCAACCAGCCATAATGTTGTGAGAGTGAAATTATGTCTAAGTCCAGCTTTGGTACATTAGAAGCAACTCTGAAACTTAACCTAAGCGTTTTTCGAAGCTACTTTTTGGCTAACTTCTTATAGGAAGGTTTAGGAGCTCTGAAAATGAACGTGCGCGTCTTTCACTCTTCCCGAGGGACTTAGAAGAATTTTGTGATATTTTTTATTAAAATGGTGTATAAGGGTATATATATAAATATATTTTATGCACTGTATATGAGCTGGCGATTTCTAAGTCTGTGGTTCCGAGAGGGGGTAACCAGGCTAACTAATAAAGGTCAAGCCACTTGGCTGCCAGAATGCCCTGCTTCAGCACAGACCAGAAAGGCATTGTGATAAGCGTATCCCCGGTATAGTCAGGGGTTAATGGGAGTCGTCCCCGCCCCCCCAGTATACGGCCAGAACCATGGACCCGGTACTTGTGGTTCGGACTGTCTCCAACCAGCCATAATGTTGTGAGAGTGAAATTATGTCTAAGTCCAGCTTTGGTACATTAGAAGCAACTCTGAAACTTAACCTAAGCGTTTTTCGAAGCTGCTTTTTGGCTAACTTCTTATAGGAAGGTCTAGGAGCTCTGAAAATGAACGTGCGCGTCTTTCACTCTTCCAGAGGGACTTAGAAGAATTTTGTGATATTTTTTATTAAAATGGTGTATAAGGGTATATATATAAATATATTTTATGCACTGTATATGAGCTGGCGATTTCTAAGTCTGTGGTTCCGAGAGGGGGTAACCAGGCTCACTAATAAAGGTCAAGCCACTTGGCTGCCAGAATGCCCTGCTTCAGCACAGACCAGAAAGGCATTGTGATAAGCGTATCCCCGGTATAGTTAGGGGTTAATGGGAGTCGTCCCCGTCCCCCCAGTATACGGCCAGAACCATGGACCCGGTACTTGTGGTTCGGACTGTCTCCAACCAGCCATAATGTTGTGAGAGTGAAATTATGTCTAAGTCCAGCTTTGGTACATTAGAAGCAACTCTGAAACTTAACCTAAGCGTTTTTCGAAGCTACTTTTTGGCTAACTTCTTATAGGAAGGTCTAGGAGCTCTGAAAATGAACGTGCGCGTCTTTCACTCTTCCCGAGGGACTTAGAAGAATTTTGTGATAATTTTTATTAAAATGGTGTATAAGGGTATATATATAAATATATTTTATGCACTGTATATGAGCTGGCGATTTCTAAGGCTGTGGTTCCGAGAGGGGGTAACCAGGCTCACTAATAAAGGTCAAGCCACTTGGCTGCCAGAATGCCCTGCTTCAGCACAGACCAGAAAGGCATTGTGATAAGCGTATCCCCGGTATAGTCAGGGGTTAATGGGAGTCGTCCCCATCCCCCCAGTATACGGCCAGAACCATGGACCCGGTACTTGTGGTTCGGACTGTCTCCAACCAGCCATAATGTTGTGAGAGTGAAATTATGTCTAAGTCCAGCTTTGGTACATTAGAAGCAACTCTGAAACTTAACCTAAGCGTTTTTCGAAGCTACTTTTTGGCTAACTTCTTATAGGAAGGTTTAGGAGCTCTGAAAATGAACGTACGCGTCTTTCACTCTTCCCGAGGGACTTAGAAGAATTTTGTGATATTTTTTATTAAAATGGTGTATAAGGGTATATATATAAATATATTTTATGCACTGTATATGAGCTGGCGATTTCTAAGTCTGTGGTTCCGAGAGGGGGTAACCAGGCTAACTAATAAAGGTCAAGCCACTTGGCTGCCAGAATGCCCTGCTTCAGCACAAACCAGAAAGGCATTGTGATAAGCGTATCCCCGGTATAGTCAGGGGTTAATGGGAGTCGTCCCCGCCCCCCCAGTATACGGCCAGAACCATGGACCCGGTACTTGTGGTTCGGACTGTCTCCAACCAGCCATAATGTTGTGAGAGTGAAATTATGTCTAAGTCCAGCTTTGGTACATTAGAAGCAACTCTGAAACTTAACCTAAGCGTTTTTCGAAGCTGCTTTTTGGCTAACTTCTTATAGGAAGGTCTAGGAGCTCTGAAAATGAACGTGCGCGTCTTTCACTCTTCCAGAGGGACTTAGAAGAATTTTGTGATATTTTTTATTAAAATGGTGTATAAGGGTATATATATAAATATATTTTATGCACTGTATATGAGCTGGCGATTTCTAAGTCTGTGGTTCCGAGAGGGGGTAACCAGGCTCACTAATAAAGGTCAAGCCACTTGGCTGCCAGAATGCCCTGCTTCAGCACAGACCAGAAAGGCATTGTGATAAGCGTATCCCCGGTATAGTTAGGGGTTAATGGGAGTCGTCCCCGTCCCCCCAGTATACGGCCAGAACCATGGACCCGGTACTTGTGGTTCGGACTGTCTCCAACCAGCCATAATGTTGTGAGAGTGAAATTATGTCTAAGTCCAGCTTTGGTACATTAGAAGCAACTCTGAAACTTAACCTAAGCGTTTTTCGAAGCTACTTTTTGGCTAACTTCTTATAGGAAGGTCTAGGAGCTCTGAAAATGAACGTGCGCGTCTTTCACTCTTCCCGAGGGACTTAGAAGAATTTTGTGATATTTTTTATTAAAATGGTGTATAAGGGTATATATATAAATATATTTTATGCACTGTATATGAGCTGGCGATTTCTAAGTCTGTGGTTCCGAGAGGGGGTAACCAGGCTAACTAATAAAGGTCAAGCCACTTGGCTGCCAGAATGCCCTGCTTCAGCACAGACCAGAAAGGCATTGTGATAAGCGTATCCCCGGTATAGTCAGGGGTTAATGGGAGTCGTCCCCGCCCCCCCATTATACGGCCAGAACCATGGACCCGGTACTTGTGGTTCGGACTGTCTCCAACCAGCCATAATGTTGTGAGAGTGAAATTATGTCTAAGTCCAGCTTTGGTACATTAGAAGCAACTCTGAAACTTAACCTAAGCGTTTTTCGAAGCTACTTTTTGGCTAACTTCTTATAGGAAGGTTTAGGAGCTCTGAAAATGAACGTGCGCGTCTTTCACTCTTCCCGAGGGACTTAGAAGAATTTTGTGATATTTTTTATTAAAATGGTGTATAAGGGTATATATATAAATATATTTTATGCACTGTATATGAGCTGGCGATTTCTAAGTCTGTGGTTCCGAGAGGGGGTAACCAGGCTAACTAATAAAGGTCAAGCCACTTGGCTGCCAGAATGCCCTGCTTCAGCACAGACCAGAAAGGCATTGTGATAAGCGTATCCCCGGTATAGTCAGGGGTTAATGGGAGTCGTCCCCGCCCCCCCAGTATACGGCCAGAACCATGGACCCGGTACTTGTGGTTCGGACTGTCTCCAACCAGCCATAATGTTGTGAGAGTGAAATTATGTCTAAGTCCAGCTTTGGTACATTAGAAGCAACTCTGAAACTTAACCTAAGCGTTTTTCGAAGCTGCTTTTTGGCTAACTTCTTATAGGAAGGTCTAGGAGCTCTGAAAATGAACGTGCGCGTCTTTCACTCTTCCAGAGGGACTTAGAAGAATTTTGTGATATTTTTTATTAAAATGGTGTATAAGGGTATATATATAAATATATTTTATGCACTGTATATGAGCTGGCGATTTCTAAGTCTGTGGTTCCGAGAGGGGGTAACCAGGCTCACTAATAAAGGTCAAGCCACTTGGCTGCCAGAATGCCCTGCTTCAGCACAGACCAGAAAGTCATTGTGATAAGCGTATCCCCGGTATAGTTAGGGGTTAATGGGAGTCGTCCCCGTCCCCCCAGTATACGGCCAGAACCATGGACCCGGTACTTGTGGTTCGGACTGTCTCCAACCAGCCATAATGTTGTGAGAGTGAAATTATGTCTAAGTCCAGCTTTGGTACATTAGAAGCAACTCTGAAACTTAACCTAAGCGTTTTTCGAAGCTACTTTTTGGCTAACTTCTTATAGGAAGGTTTAGGAGCTCTGAAAATGAACGTGCGCGTCTTTCACTCTTCCCGAGGGACTTAGAAGAATTTTGTGATATTTTTTATTAAAATGGTGTATAAGGGTATATATATAAATATATTTTATGCACTGTATATGAGCTGGCGATTTCTAAGTCTGTGGTTCCGAGAGGGGGTAACCAGGCTAACTAATAAAGGTCAAGCCACTTGGCTGCCAGAATGCCCTGCTTCAGCACAGACCAGAAAGGCATTGTGATAAGCTAATCCCCGGTATAGTCAGGGATTAATGGGAGTCGTCCCCGCCCCCCCAGTATACGGCCAGAACCATGGACCCGGTACTTGTGGTTCGGACTGTCTCCAACCAGCCATAATGTTGTGAGAGTGAAATTATGTCTAAGTCCAGCTTTGGTACATTAGAAGCAACTCTGAAACTTAACCTAAGCGTTTTTCGAAGCTACTTTTTGGCTAACTTCTTATAGGAAGGTCTAGGAGCTCTGAAAATGAACGTGCGCGTCTTTCACTCTTCCCGAGGGACTTAGAAGAATTTTGTGATATTTTTTATTAAAATGGTGTATAAGGGTATATATATAAATATATTTTATGCACTGTATATGAGCTGGCGATTTCTAAGTCTGTGGTTCCGAGAGGGGGTAACCAGGCTAACTAATAAAGGTCAAGCCACTTGGCTGCCAGAATGCCCTGCTTCAGCACAGACCAGAAAGGCATTGTGATAAGCGTATCCCCGGTATAGTCAGGGGTTAATGGGAGTCGTCCCCGCCCCCCCATTATACGGCCAGAACCATGGACCCGGTACTTGTGGTTCGGACTGTCTCCAACCAGCCATAATGTTGTGAGAGTGAAATTATGTCTAAGTCCAGCTTTGGTACATTAGAAGCAACTCTGAAACTTAACCTAAGCGTTTTTCGAAGCTACTTTTTGGCTAACTTCTTATAGGAAGGTTTAGGAGCTCTGAAAATGAACGTGCGCGTCTTTCACTCTTCCCGAGGGACTTAGAAGAATTTTGTGATATTTTTTATTAAAATGGTGTATAAGGGTATATATATAAATATATTTTATGCACTGTATATGAGCTGGCGATTTCTAAGTCTGTGGTTCCGAGAGGGGGTAACCAGGCTAACTAATAAAGGTCAAGCCACTTGGCTGCCAGAATGCCCTGCTTCAGCACAGACCAGAAAGGCATTGTGATAAGCGTATCCCCGGTATAGTCAGGGGTTAATGGGAGTCGTCCCCGCCCCCCCAGTATACGGCCAGAACCATGGACCCGGTACTTGTGGTTCGGACTGTCTCCAACCAGCCATAATGTTGTGAGAGTGAAATTATGTCTAAGTCCAGCTTTGGTACATTAGAAGCAACTCTGAAACTTAACCTAAGCGTTTTTCGAAGCTGCTTTTTGGCTAACTTCTTATAGGAAGGTCTAGGAGCTCTGAAAATGAACGTGCGCGTCTTTCACTCTTCCAGAGGGACTTAGAAGAATTTTGTGATATTTTTTATTAAAATGGTGTATAAGGGTATATATATAAATATATTTTATGCACTGTATATGAGCTGGCGATTTCTAAGTCTGTGGTTCCGAGAGGGGGTAACCAGGCTCACTAATAAAGGTCAAGCCACTTGGCTGCCAGAATGCCCTGCTTCAGCACAGACCAGAAAGTCATTGTGATAAGCGTATCCCCGGTGTAGTTAGGGGTTAATGGGAGTCGTCCCCGTCCCCCCAGTATACGGCCAGAACCATGGACCCGGTACTTGTGGTTCGGACTGTCTCCAACCAGCCATAATGTTGTGAGAGTGAAATTATGTCTAAGTCCAGCTTTGGTACATTAGAAGCAACTCTGAAACTTAACCTAAGCGTTTTTCGAAGCTACTTTTTGGCTAACTTCTTATAGGAAGGTTTAGGAGCTCTGAAAATGAACGTGCGCGTCTTTCACTCTTCCCGAGGGACTTAGAAGAATTTTGTGATATTTTTTATTAAAATGGTGTATAAGGGTATATATATAAATATATTTTATGCACTGTATATGAGCTGGCGATTTCTAAGTCTGTGGTTCCGAGAGGGGGTAACCAGGCTAACTAATAAAGGTCAAGCCACTTGGCTGCCAGAATGCCCTGCTTCAGCACAGACCAGAAAGGCATTGTGATAAGCGTATCCCCGGTATAGTCAGGGATTAATGGGAGTCGTCCCCGCCCCCCCAGTATACGGCCAGAACCATGGACCCGGTACTTGTGGTTCGGACTGTCTCCAACCAGCCATAATGTTGTGAGAGTGAAATTATGTCTAAGTCCAGCTTTGGTACATTAGAAGCAACTCTGAAACTTAACCTAAGCGTTTTTCGAAGCTACTTTTTGGCTAACTTCTTATAGGAAGGTCTAGGAGCTCTGAAAATGAACGTGCGCGTCTTTCACTCTTCCCGAGGGACTTAGAAGAATTTTGTGATATTTTTTATTAAAATGGTGTATAAGGGTATATATATAAATATATTTTATGCACTGTATATGAGCTGGCGATTTCTAAGTCTGTGGTTCCGAGAGGGGGTAACCAGGCTAACTAATAAAGGTCAAGCCACTTGGCTGCCAGAATGCCCTGCTTCAGCACAGACCAGAAAGGCATTGTGATAAGCGTATCCCCGGTATAGTCAGGGGTTAATGGGAGTCGTCCCCGCCCCCCCATTATACGGCCAGAACCATGGACCCGGTACTTGTGGTTCGGACTGTCTCCAACCAGCCATAATGTTGTGAGAGTGAAATTATGTCTAAGTCCAGCTTTGGTACATTAGAAGCAACTCTGAAACTTAACCTAAGCGTTTTTCGAAGCTACTTTTTGGCTAACTTCTTATAGGAAGGTTTAGGAGCTCTGAAAATGAACGTGCGCGTCTTTCACTCTTCCCGAGGGACTTAGAAGAATTTTGTGATATTTTTTATTAAAATGGTGTATAAGGGTATATATATAAATATATTTTATGCACTGTATATGAGCTGGCGATTTCTAAGTCTGTGGTTCCGAGAGGGGGTAACCAGGCTAACTAATAAAGGTCAAGCCACTTGGCTGCCAGAATGCCCTGCTTCAGCACAGACCAGAAAGGCATTGTGATAAGCGTATCCCCGGTATAGTCAGGGGTTAATGGGAGTCGTCCCCGCCCCCCCAGTATACGGCCAGAACCATGGACCCGGTACTTGTGGTTCGGACTGTCTCCAACCAGCCATAATGTTGTGAGAGTGAAATTATGTCTAAGTCCAGCTTTGGTACATTAGAAGCAACTCTGAAACTTAACCTAAGCGTTTTTCGAAGCTACTTTTTGGCTAACTTCTTATAGGAAGGTTTAGGAGCTCTGAAAATGAACGTGCGCGTCTTTCACTCTTCCCGAGGGACTTAGAAGAATTTTGTGATATTTTTTATTAAAATGGTGTATAAGGGTATATATATAAATATATTTTATGCACTGTATATGAGCTGGCGATTTCTAAGTCTGTGGTTCCGAGAGGGGGTAACCAGGCTAACTAATAAAGGTCAAGCCACTTGGCTGCCAGAATGCCCTGCTTCAGCACAGACCAGAAAGGCATTGTGATAAGCGTATCCCCGGTATAGTCAGGGATTAATGGGAGACGTCCCCGCCCCCCCAGTATACGGCCAGAACCATGGACCCGGTACTTGTGGTTCGGACTGTCTCCAACCAGCCATAATGTTGTGAGAGTGAAATTATGTCTAAGTCCAGCTTTGGTACATTAGAAGCAACTCTGAAACTTAACCTAAGCGTTTTTCGAAGCTGCTTTTTGGCTAACTTCTTATAGGAAGGTCTAGGAGCTCTGAAAATGAACGTGCGCGTCTTTCACTCTTCCAGAGGGACTTAGAAGAATTTTGTGATATTTTTTATTAAAATGGTGTATAAGGGTATATATATAAATATATTTTATGCACTGTATATGAGCTGGCGATTTCTAAGTCTGTGGTTCCGAGAGGGGGTAACCAGGCTCACTAATAAAGGTCAAGCCACTTGGCTGCCAGAATGCCCTGCTTCAGCACAGACCAGAAAGGCATTGTGATAAGCGTATCCCCGGTATAGTTAGGGGTTAATGGGAGTCGTCCCCGTCCCCCCAGTATACGGCCAGAACCATGGACCCGGTACTTGTGGTTCGGATTGTCTCCAACCAGCCATAATGTTGTGAGAGTGAAATTATGTCTAAGTCCAGCTTTGGTACATTAGAAGCAACTCTGAAACTTAACCTAAGCGTTTTTCGAAGCTACTTTTTGGCTAACTTCTTATAGGAAGGTCTAGGAGCTCTGAAAATGAACGTGCGCGTCTTTCACTCTTCCCGAGGGACTTAGAAGAATTTTGTGATATTTTTTATTAAAATGGTGTATAAGGGTATATATATAAATATATTTTATGCACTGTATATGAGCTGGCGATTTCTAAGTCTGTGGTTCCGAGAGGGGGTAACCAGGCTAACTAATAAAGGTCAAGCCACTTGGCTGCCAGAATGCCCTGCTTCAGCACAGACCAGAAAGGCATTGTGATAAGCGTATCCCCGGTATAGTCAGGGGTTAATGGGAGTCGTCCCCGCCCCCCCATTATACGGCCAGAACCATGGACCCGGTACTTGTGGTTCGGACTGTCTCCAACCAGCCATAATGTTGTGAGAGTGAAATTATGTCTAAGTCCAGCTTTGGTACATTAGAAGCAACTCTGAAACTTAACCTAAGCGTTTTTCGAAGCTACTTTTTGGCTAACTTCTTATAGGAAGGTTTAGGAGCTCTGAAAATGAACGTGCGCGTCTTTCACTCTTCCCGAGGGACTTAGAAGAATTTTGTGATATTTTTTATTAAAATGGTGTATAAGGGTATATATATAAATATATTTTATGCACTGTATATGAGCTGGCGATTTCTAAGTCTGTGGTTCCGAGAGGGGGTAACCAGGCTAACTAATAAAGGTCAAGCCACTTGGCTGCCAGAATGCCCTGCTTCAGCACAGACCAGAAAGGCATTGTGATAAGCGTATCCCCGGTATAGTCAGGGGTTAATGGGAGTCGTCCCCGCCCCCCCAGTATACGGCCAGAACCATGGACCCGGTACTTGTGGTTCGGAATGTCTCCAACCAGCCATAATGTTGTGAGAGTGAAATTATGTCTAAGTCCAGCTTTGGTACATTAGAAGCAACTCTGAAACTTAACCTAAGCGTTTTTCGAAGCTGCTTTTTGGCTAACTTCTTATAGGAAGGTCTAGGAGCTCTGAAAATGAACGTGCGCGTCTTTCACTCTTCCAGAGGGACTTAGAAGAATTTTGTGATATTTTTTATTAAAATGGTGTATAAGGGTATATATATAAATATATTTTATGCACTGTATATGAGCTGGCGATTTCTAAGTCTGTGGTTCCGAGAGGGGGTAACCAGGCTCACTAATAAAGGTCAAGCCACTTGGCTGCCAGAATGCCCTGCTTCAGCACAGACCAGAAAGTCATTGTGATAAGCGTATCCCCGGTATAGTTAGGGGTTAATGGGAGTCGTCCCCTTCCCCCCAGTATACGGCCAGAACCATGGACCCGGTACTTGTGGTTCGGACTGTCTCCAACCAGCCATAATGTTGTGAGAGTGAAATTATGTCTAAGTCCAGCTTTGGTACATTAGAAGCAACTCTGAAACTTAACCTAAGCGTTTTTCGAAGCTACTTTTTGGCTAACTTCTTATAGGAAGGTCTAGGAGCTCTGAAAATGAACGTGCGCGTCTTTCACTCTTCCCGAGGGACTTAGAAGAATTTTGTGATATTTTTTATTAAAATGGTGTATAAGGGTATATATATAAATATATTTTATGCACTGTATATGAGCTGGCGATTTCTAAGTCTGTGGTTCCGAGAGGGGGTAACCAGGCTAACTAATAAAGGTCAAGCCACTTGGCTGCCAGAATGCCCTGCTTCAGCACAGACCAGAAAGGCATTGTGATAAGCGTATCCCCGGTATAGTCAGGGGTTAATGGGAGTCGTCCCCGCCCCCCCATTATACGGCCAGAACCATGGACCCGGTACTTGTGGTTCGGACTGTCTCCAACCAGCCATAATGTTGTGAGAGTGAAATTATGTCTAAGTCCAGCTTTGGTACATTAGAAGCAACTCTGAAACTTAACCTAAGCGTTTTTCGAAGCTACTTTTTGGCTAACTTCTTATAGGAAGGTTTAGGAGCTCTGAAAATGAACGTGCGCGTCTTTCACTCTTCCCGAGGGACTTAGAAGAATTTTGTGATATTTTTTATTAAAATGGTGTATAAGGGTATATATATAAATATATTTTATGCACTGTATATGAGCTGGCGATTTCTAAGTCTGTGGTTCCGAGAGGGGGTAACCAGGCTAACTAATAAAGGTCAAGCCACTTGGCTGCCAGAATGCCCTGCTTCAGCACAGACCAGAAAGGCATTGTGATAAGCGTATCCCCGGTATAGTCAGGGATTAATGGGAGACGTCCCCGCCCCCCCAGTATACGGCCAGAACCATGGACCCGGTACTTGTGGTTCGGACTGTCTCCAACCAGCCATAATGTTGTGAGAGTGAAATTATGTCTAAGTCCAGCTTTGGTACATTAGAAGCAACTCTGAAACTTAACCTAAGCGTTTTTCGAAGCTGCTTTTTGGCTAACTTCTTATAGGAAGGTCTAGGAGCTCTGAAAATGAACGTGCGCGTCTTTCACTCTTCCAGAGGGACTTAGAAGAATTTTGTGATATTTTTTATTAAAATGGTGTATAAGGGTATATATATAAATATATTTTATGCACTGTATATGAGCTGGCGATTTCTAAGTCTGTGGTTCCGAGAGGGGGTAACCAGGCTCACTAATAAAGGTCAAGCCACTTGGCTGCCAGAATGCCCTGCTTCAGCACAGACCAGAAAGGCATTGTGATAAGCGTATCCCCGGTATAGTTAGGGGTTAATGGGAGTCGTCCCCGTCCCCCCAGTATACGGCCAGAACCATGGACCCGGTACTTGTGGTTCGGATTGTCTCCAACCAGCCATAATGTTGTGAGAGTGAAATTATGTCTAAGTCCAGCTTTGGTACATTAGAAGCAACTCTGAAACTTAACCTAAGCGTTTTTCGAAGCTACTTTTTGGCTAACTTCTTATAGGAAGGTCTAGGAGCTCTGAAAATGAACGTGCGCGTCTTTCACTCTTCCCGAGGGACTTAGAAGAATTTTGTGATATTTTTTATTAAAATGGTGTATAAGGGTATATATATAAATATATTTTATGCACTGTATATGAGCTGGCGATTTCTAAGTCTGTGGTTCCGAGAGGGGGTAACCAGGCTAACTAATAAAGGTCAAGCCACTTGGCTGCCAGAATGCCCTGCTTCAGCACAGACCAGAAAGGCATTGTGATAAGCGTATCCCCGGTATAGTCAGGGGTTAATGGGAGTCGTCCCCGCCCCCCCATTATACGGCCAGAACCATGGACCCGGTACTTGTGGTTCGGACTGTCTCCAACCAGCCATAATGTTGTGAGAGTGAAATTATGTCTAAGTCCAGCTTTGGTACATTAGAAGCAACTCTGAAACTTAACCTAAGCGTTTTTCGAAGCTACTTTTTGGCTAACTTCTTATAGGAAGGTTTAGGAGCTCTGAAAATGAACGTGCGCGTCTTTCACTCTTCCCGAGGGACTTAGAAGAATTTTGTGATATTTTTTATTAAAATGGTGTATAAGGGTATATATATAAATATATTTTATGCACTGTATATGAGCTGGCGATTTCTAAGTCTGTGGTTCCGAGAGGGGGTAACCAGGCTAACTAATAAAGGTCAAGCCACTTGGCTGCCAGAATGCCCTGCTTCAGCACAGACCAGAAAGGCATTGTGATAAGCGTATCCCCGGTATAGTCAGGGGTTAATGGGAGTCGTCCCCGCCCCCCCAGTATACGGCCAGAACCATGGACCCGGTACTTGTGGTTCGGAATGTCTCCAACCAGCCATAATGTTGTGAGAGTGAAATTATGTCTAAGTCCAGCTTTGGTACATTAGAAGCAACTCTGAAACTTAACCTAAGCGTTTTTCGAAGCTGCTTTTTGGCTAACTTCTTATAGGAAGGTCTAGGAGCTCTGAAAATGAACGTGCGCGTCTTTCACTCTTCCAGAGGGACTTAGAAGAATTTTGTGATATTTTTTATTAAAATGGTGTATAAGGGTATATATATAAATATATTTTATGCACTGTATATGAGCTGGCGATTTCTAAGTCTGTGGTTCCGAGAGGGGGTAACCAGGCTCACTAATAAAGGTCAAGCCACTTGGCTGCCAGAATGCCCTGCTTCAGCACAGACCAGAAAGTCATTGTGATAAGCGTATCCCCGGTATAGTTAGGGGTTAATGGGAGTCGTCCCCTTCCCCCCAGTATACGGCCAGAACCATGGACCCGGTACTTGTGGTTCGGACTGTCTCCAACCAGCCATAATGTTGTGAGAGTGAAATTATGTCTAAGTCCAGCTTTGGTACATTAGAAGCAACTCTGAAACTTAACCTAAGCGTTTTTCGAAGCTACTTTTTGGCTAACTTCTTATAGGAAGGTCTAGGAGCTCTGAAAATGAACGTGCGCGTCTTTCACTCTTCCCGAGGGACTTAGAAGAATTTTGTGATATTTTTTATTAAAATGGTGTATAAGGGTATATATATAAATATATTTTATGCACTGTATATGAGCTGGCGATTTCTAAGTCTGTGGTTCCGAGAGGGGGTAACCAGGCTAACTAATAAAGGTCAAGCCACTTGGCTGCCAGAATGCCCTGCTTCAGCACAGACCAGAAAGGCATTGTGATAAGCGTATCCCCGGTATAGTCAGGGATTAATGGGAGTCGTCCCCGCCCCCCCAGTATACGGCCAGAACCATGGACCCGGTACTTGTGGTTCGGACTGTCTCCAACCAGCCATAATGTTGTGAGAGTGAAATTATGTCTAAGTCCAGCTTTGGTACATTAGAAGCAACTCTGAAACTTAACCTAAGCGTTTTTCGAAGCTACTTTTTGGCTAACTTCTTATAGGAAGGTCTAGGAGCTCTGAAAATGAACGTGCGCGTCTTTCACTCTTCCCGAGGGACTTAGAAGAATTTTGTGATATTTTTTATTAAAATGGTGTATAAGGGTATATATATAAATATATTTTATGCACTGTATATGAGCTGGCGATTTCTAAGTCTGTGGTTCCGAGAGGGGGTAACCAGGCTAACTAATAAAGGTCAAGCCACTTGGCTGCCAGAATGCCCTGCTTCAGCACAGACCAGAAAGGCATTGTGATAAGCGTATCCCCGGTATAGTCAGGGGTTAATGGGAGTCGTCCCCGCCCCCCCATTATACGGCCAGAACCATGGACCCGGTACTTGTGGTTCGGACTGTCTCCAACCAGCCATAATGTTGTGAGAGTGAAATTATGTCTAAGTCCAGCTTTGGTACATTAGAAGCAACTCTGAAACTTAACCTAAGCGTTTTTCGAAGCTACTTTTTGGCTAACTTCTTATAGGAAGGTTTAGGAGCTCTGAAAATGAACGTGCGCGTCTTTCACTCTTCCCGAGGGACTTAGAAGAATTTTGTGATATTTTTTATTAAAATGGTGTATAAGGGTATATATATAAATATATTTTATGCACTGTATATGAGCTGGCGATTTCTAAGTCTGTGGTTCCGAGAGGGGGTAACCAGGCTAACTAATAAAGGTCAAGCCACTTGGCTGCCAGAATGCCCTGCTTCAGCACAGACCAGAAAGGCATTGTGATAAGCGTATCCCCGGTATAGTCAGGGGTTAATGGGAGTCGTCCCCGCCCCCCCAGTATACGGCCAGAACCATGGACCCGGTACTTGTGGTTCGGACTGTCTCCAACCAGCCATAATGTTGTGAGAGTGAAATTATGTCTAAGTCCAGCTTTGGTACATTAGAAGCAACTCTGAAACTTAACCTAAGCGTTTTTCGAAGCTACTTTTTGGCTAACTTCTTATAGGAAGGTTTAGGAGCTCTGAAAATGAACGTGCGCGTCTTTCACTCTTCCCGAGGGACTTAGAAGAATTTTGTGATATTTTTTATTAAAATGGTGTATAAGGGTATATATATAAATATATTTTATGCACTGTATATGAGCTGGCGATTTCTAAGTCTGTGGTTCCGAGAGGGGGTAACCAGGCTAACTAATAAAGGTCAAGCCACTTGGCTGCCAGAATGCCCTGCTTCAGCACAGACCAGAAAGGCATTGTGATAAGCGTATCCCCGGTATAGTCAGGGATTAATGGGAGACGTCCCCGCCCCCCCAGTATACGGCCAGAACCATGGACCCGGTACTTGTGGTTCGGACTGTCTCCAACCAGCCATAATGTTGTGAGAGTGAAATTATGTCTAAGTCCAGCTTTGGTACATTAGAAGCAACTCTGAAACTTAACCTAAGCGTTTTTCGAAGCTGCTTTTTGGCTAACTTCTTATAGGAAGGTCTAGGAGCTCTGAAAATGAACGTGCGCGTCTTTCACTCTTCCAGAGGGACTTAGAAGAATTTTGTGATATTTTTTATTAAAATGGTGTATAAGGGTATATATATAAATATATTTTATGCACTGTATATGAGCTGGCGATTTCTAAGTCTGTGGTTCCGAGAGGGGGTAACCAGGCTCACTAATAAAGGTCAAGCCACTTGGCTGCCAGAATGCCCTGCTTCAGCACAGACCAGAAAGGCATTGTGATAAGCGTATCCCCGGTATAGTTAGGGGTTAATGGGAGTCGTCCCCGTCCCCCCAGTATACGGCCAGAACCATGGACCCGGTACTTGTGGTTCGGACTGTCTCCAACCAGCCATAATGTTGTGAGAGTGAAATTATGTCTAAGTCCAGCTTTGGTACATTAGAAGCAACTCTGAAACTTAACCTAAGCGTTTTTCGAAGCTACTTTTTGGCTAACTTCTTATAGGAAGGTCTAGGAGCTCTGAAAATGAACGTGCGCGTCTTTCACTCTTCCAGAGGGACTTAGAAGAATTTTGTGATATTTTTTATTAAAATGGTGTATAAGGGTATATATATAAATATATTTTATGCACTGTATATGAGCTGGCGATTTCTAAGTCTGTGGTTCCGAGAGGGGGTAACCAGGCTAACTAATAAAGGTCAAGCCACTTGGCTGCCAGAATGCCCTGCTTCAGCACAGACCAGAAAGGCATTGTGATAAGCGTATCCCCGGTATAGTCAGGGGTTAATGGGAGTCGTCCCCGCCCCCCCATTATACGGCCAGAACCATGGACCCGGTACTTGTGGTTCGGACTGTCTCCAACCAGCCATAATGTTGTGAGAGTGAAATTATGTCTAAGTCCAGCTTTGGTACATTAGAAGCAACTCTGAAACTTAACCTAAGCGTTTTTCGAAGCTACTTTTTGGCTAACTTCTTATAGGAAGGTTTAGGAGCTCTGAAAATGAACGTGCGCGTCTTTCACTCTTCCCGAGGGACTTAGAAGAATTTTGTGATATTTTTTATTAAAATGGTGTATAAGGGTATATATATAAATATATTTTATGCACTGTATATGAGCTGGCGATTTCTAAGTCTGTGGTTCCGAGAGGGGGTAACCAGGCTAACTAATAAAGGTCAAGCCACTTGGCTGCCAGAATGCCCTGCTTCAGCACAGACCAGAAAGGCATTGTGATAAGCGTATCCCCGGTATAGTCAGGGGTTAATGGGAGTCGTCCCCGCCCCCCCAGTATACGGCCAGAACCATGGACCCGGTACTTGTGGTTCGGACTGTCTCCAACCAGCCATAATGTTGTGAGAGTGAAATTATGTCTAAGTCCAGCTTTGGTACATTAGAAGCAACTCTGAAACTTAACCTAAGCGTTTTTCGAAGCTGCTTTTTGGCTAACTTCTTATAGGAAGGTCTAGGAGCTCTGAAAATGAACGTGCGCGTCTTTCACTCTTCCAGAGGGACTTAGAAGAATTTTGTGATATTTTTTATTAAAATGGTGTATAAGGGTATATATATAAATATATTTTATGCACTGTATATGAGCTGGCGATTTCTAAGTCTGTGGTTCCGAGAGGGGGTAACCAGGCTCACTAATAAAGGTCAAGCCACTTGGCTGCCAGAATGCCCTGCTTCAGCACAGACCAGAAAGTCATTGTGATAAGCGTATCCCCGGTATAGTTAGGGGTTAATGGGAGTCGTCCCCTTCCCCCCAGTATACGGCCAGAACCATGGACCCGGTACTTGTGGTTCGGACTGTCTCCAACCAGCCATAATGTTGTGAGAGTGAAATTATGTCTAAGTCCAGCTTTGGTACATTAGAAGCAACTCTGAAACTTAACCTAAGCGTTTTTCGAAGCTACTTTTTGGCTAACTTCTTATAGGAAGGTCTAGGAGCTCTGAAAATGAACGTGCGCGTCTTTCACTCTTCCCGAGGGACTTAGAAGAATTTTGTGATATTTTTTATTAAAATGGTGTATAAGGGTATATATAAATATATTTTATGCACTGTATATGAGCTGGCGATTTCTAAGTCTGTGGTTCCGAGAGGGGGTAACCAGGCTCACTAATAAAGGTCAAGCCACTTGGCTGCCAGAATGCCCTGCTTCAGCACAGACCAGAAAGGCATTGTGATAAGCGTATCCCCGGTATAGTCAGGGGTTAATGGGAGTCGTCCCCGTCCCCCCAGTTTACGGCCAGAACCATGGACCCGGTACTTGTGGTTCGGACTGTCTCCAACCAGCCATAATGTTGTGAGAGTGAAATTATGTCTAAGTCCAGCTTTGGTACATTAGAAGCAACTCTGAAACTTAACCTAAGCGTTATTCGAAGCTGCTTTTTGGCTAACTTCTTATAGGAAGGTCTAAGAGCTCTGAAAATGAACGTGCGCGTCTTTCACTCTTCCCGAGGGACTTAGAAGAATTTTGTGATATTTTTTATTAAAATGGTGTATAAGGGTATATATATAAATATATTTTATGCACTGTATATGAGCTGGCGATTTCTAAGTCTGTGGTTCCGAGAGGGGGTAACCATGCTCACTAATAAAGGTCAAGCCACTTGGCTGCCAGAATGCCCTGCTTCAGCACAGACCAGAAAGGCATTGTGATAAGCGTATCCCCGGTATAGTCAGGGGTTAATGGGAGTCGTCCCCGTCCCCCCAGTATACGGCCAGAACCATGGACCCGGTACTTGTGGTTCGGACTGTCTCCAACCAGCCATAATGTTGTGAGAGTGAAATTATGTCTAAGTCCAGCTTTGGTACATTAGAAGCAACTCTGAAACTTAACCTAAGCGTTTTTCGAAGCTACTTTTTGGCTAACTTCTTATAGGAAGGTCTAGGAGCTCTGAAAATGAACGTGCGCGTCTTTCACTCTTCCCGAGGGACTTAGAAGAATTTTGTGATATTTTTTATTAAAATGGTGTATAAGGGTATATATATAAATATATTTTATGCACTGTATATGAGCTGGCGATTTCTAAGTCTGTGGTTCCGAGAGGGGGTAACCAGGCTAACTAATAAAGGTCAAGCCACTTGGCTGCCAGAATGCCCTGCTTCAGCACAGACCAGAAAGGCATTGTGATAAGCGTATCCCCGGTATAGTCAGGGGTTAATGGGAGTCGTCCCCGCCCCCCCATTATACGGCCAGAACCATGGACCCGGTACTTGTGGTTCGGACTGTCTCCAACCAGCCATAATGTTGTGAGAGTGAAATTATGTCTAAGTCCAGCTTTGGTACATTAGAAGCAACTCTGAAACTTAACCTAAGCGTTTTTCGAAGCTACTTTTTGGCTAACTTCTTATAGGAAGGTTTAGGAGCTCTGAAAATGAACGTGCGCGTCTTTCACTCTTCCCGAGGGACTTAGAAGAATTTTGTGATATTTTTTATTAAAATGGTGTATAAGGGTATATATATAAATATATTTTATGCACTGTATATGAGCTGGCGATTTCTAAGTCTGTGGTTCCGAGAGGGGGTAACCAGGCTAACTAATAAAGGTCAAGCCACTTGGCTGCCAGAATGCCCTGCTTCAGCACAGACCAGAAAGGCATTGTGATAAGCGTATCCCCGGTATAGTCAGGGGTTAATGGGAGTCGTCCCCGCCCCCCCAGTATACGGCCAGAACCATGGACCCGGTACTTGTGGTTCGGACTGTCTCCAACCAGCCATAATGTTGTGAGAGTGAAATTATGTCTAAGTCCAGCTTTGGTACATTAGAAGCAACTCTGAAACTTAACCTAAGCGTTTTTCGAAGCTGCTTTTTGGCTAACTTCTTATAGGAAGGTCTAGGAGCTCTGAAAATGAACGTGCGCGTCTTTCACTCTTCCAGAGGGACTTAGAAGAATTTTGTGATATTTTTTATTAAAATGGTGTATAAGGGTATATATATAAATATATTTTATGCACTGTATATGAGCTGGCGATTTCTAAGTCTGTGGTTCCGAGAGGGGGTAACCAGGCTCACTAATAAAGGTCAAGCCACTTGGCTGCCAGAATGCCCTGCTTCAGCACAGACCAGAAAGTCATTGTGATAAGCGTATCCCCGGTATAGTTAGGGGTTAATGGGAGTCGTCCCCTTCCCCCCAGTATACGGCCAGAACCATGGACCCGGTACTTGTGGTTCGGACTGTCTCCAACCAGCCATAATGTTGTGAGAGTGAAATTATGTCTAAGTCCAGCTTTGGTACATTAGAAGCAACTCTGAAACTTAACCTAAGCGTTATTCGAAGCTGCTTTTTGGCTAACTTCTTATAGGAAGGTCTAAGAGCTCTGAAAATGAACGTGCGCGTCTTTCACTCTTCCCGAGGGACTTAGAAGAATTTTGTGATATTTTTTATTAAAATGGTGTATAAGGGTATATATATAAATATATTTTATGCACTGTATATGAGCTGGCGATTTCTAAGTCTGTGGTTCCGAGAGGGGGTAACCATGCTCACTAATAAAGGTCAAGCCACTTGGCTGCCAGAATGCCCTGCTTCAGCACAGACCAGAAAGGCATTGTGATAAGCGTATCCCCGGTATAGTCAGGGGTTAATGGGAGTCGTCCCCGTCCCCCCAGTATACGGCCAGAACCATGGACCCGGTACTTGTGGTTCGGACTGTCTCCAACCAGCCATAATGTTGTGAGAGTGAAATTATGTCTAAGTCCAGCTTTGGTACATTAGAAGCAACTCTGAAACTTAACCTAAGCGTTTTTCGAAGCTACTTTTTGGCTAACTTCTTATAGGAAGGTCTAGGAGCTCTGAAAATGAACGTGCGCGTCTTTCCCTCTTCCCGAGGGACTTAGAAGAATTTTGTGATATTTTTTATTAAAATGGTGTATAAGGGTATATATATAAATATATTTTATGCACTGTATATGAGCTGGCGATTTCTAAGTCTGTGGTTCCGAGAGGGGGTAACCAGGCTCACTAATAAAGGTCAAGCCACTTGGCTGCCAGAATGCCCTGCTTCAGCACAGACCAGAAAGGCATTGTGATAAGCGTATCCCCGGTATAGTCAGGGGTTAATGGGAGTCGTCCCCGTCCCCCCAGTATACGGCCAGAACCATGGACCCGGTACTTGTGGTTCGGACTGTCTCCAACCAGCCATAATGTTGTGAGAGTGAAATTATGTCTAAGTCCAGCTTTGGTACATTAGAAGCAACTCTGAAACTTAACCTAAGCGTTTTTCGAAGCTGCTTTTTGGCTAACTTCTTATAGGAAGGTCTAGGAGCTCTGAAAATGAACATGCGCGTCTTTCACTCTTCCAGAGGGACTTAGAAGAATTTTGTGATATTTTTTATTAAAATGGTGTATAAGGGTATATATATAAATATATTTTATGCACTGTATATGAGCTGGCGATTTCTAAGTCTGTGGTTCCGAGAGGGGGTAACCAGGCTCACTAATAAAGGTCAAGCCACTTGGCTGCCAGAATGCCCTGCTTCAGCACAGACCAGAAAGGCATTGTGATAAGCGTATCCCCGGTATAGTCAGGGGTTAATGGGAGTCGTCCCCATCCCCCCAGTATACGGCCAGAACCATGGACCCGGTACTTGTGGTTCGGACTGTCTCCAACCAGCCATAATGTTGTGAGAGTGAAATTATGTCTAAGTCCAGCTTTGGTACATTAGAAGCAACTCTGAAACTTAACCTAAGCGTTATTCGAAGCTGCTTTTTGGCTAACTTCTTATAGGAAGGTCTAAGAGCTCTGAAAATGAACGTGCGCGTCTTTCACTCTTCCCGAGGGACTTAGAAGAATTTTGTGATATTTTTTATTAAAATGGTGTATAAGGGTATATATATAAATATATTTTATGCACTGTATATGAGCTGGCGATTTCTAAGTCTGTGGTTCCGAGAGGGGGTAACCATGCTCACTAATAAAGGTCAAGCCACTTGGCTGCCAGAATGCCCTGCTTCAGCACAGACCAGAAAGGCATTGTGATAAGCGTATCCCCGGTATAGTCAGGGGTTAATGGGAGTCGTCCCCGTCCCCCCAGTATACGGCCAGAACCATGGACCCGGTACTTGTGGTTCGGACTGTCTCCAACCAGCCATAATGTTGTGAGAGTGAAATTATGTCTAAGTCCAGCTTTGGTACATTAGAAGCAACTCTGAAATTTAACCTAAGCGTTTTTCGAAGCTACTTTTTGGCTAACTTCTTATAGGAAGGTCTAGGAGCTCTGAAAATGAACGTGCGCGTCTTTCCCTCTTCCCGAGGGACTTAGAAGAATTTTGTGATATTTTTTATTAAAATGGTGTATAAGGGTATATATATAAATATATTTTATGCACTGTATATGAGCTGGCGATTTCTAAGTCTGTGGTTCCGAGAGGGGGTAACCAGGCTCACTAATAAAGGTCAAGCCACTTGGCTGCCAGAATGCCCTGCTTCAGCACAGACCAGAAAGGCATTGTGATAAGCGTATCCCCGGTATAGTCAGGGGTTAATGGGAGTCGTCCCCGTCCCCCCAGTATACGGCCAGAACCATGGACCCGGTACTTGTGGTTCGGACTGTCTCCAACCAGCCATAATGTTGTGAGAGTGAAATTATGTCTAAGTCCAGCTTTGGTACATTAGAAGCAACTCTGAAACTTAACCTAAGCGTTTTTCGAAGCTGCTTTTTGGCTAACTTCTTATAGGAAGGTCTAGGAGCTCTGAAAATGAACATGCGCGTCTTTCACTCTTCCAGAGGGACTTAGAAGAATTTTGTGATATTTTTTATTAAAATGGTGTATAAGGGTATATATATAAATATATTTTATGCACTGTATATGAGCTGGCGATTTCTAAGTCTGTGGTTCCGAGAGGGGGTAACCAGGCTCACTAATAAAGGTCAAGCCACTTGGCTGCCAGAATGCCCTGCTTCAGCACAGACCAGAAAGGCATTGTGATAAGCGTATCCCCGGTATAGTCAGGGGTTAATGGGAGTCGTCCCCATCCCCCCAGTATACGGCCAGAACCATGGACCCGGTACTTGTGGTTCGGACTGTCTCCAACCAGCCATAATGTTGTGAGAGTGAAATTATGTCTAAGTCCAGCTTTGGTACATTAGAAGCAACTCTGAAACTTAACCTAAGCGTTTTTCGAAGCTACTTTTTGGCTAACTTCTTATAGGAAGGTTTAGGAGTTCTGAAAATGAACGTGCGCGTCTTTCACTCTTCCCGAGGGACTTAGAAGAATTTTGTGATATTTTTTATTAAAATGGTGTATAAGGGTATATATATAAATATATTTTATGCACTGTATATGAGCTGGCGATTTCTAAGTCTGTGGTTCCGAGAGGGGGTAACCAGGCTAACTAATAAAGGTCAAGCCACTTGGCTGCCAGAATGCCCTGCTTCAGCACAGACCAGAAAGGCATTGTGATAAGCGTATCCCCGGTATAGTCAGGGGTTAATGGGAGTCGTCCCCGCCCCCCCAGTATACGGCCAGAACCATGGACCCGGTACTTGTGGTTCGGACTGTCTCCAACCAGCCATAATGTTGTGAGAGTGAAATTATGTCTAAGTCCAGCTTTGGTACATTAGAAGCAACTCTGAAACTTAACCTAAGCGTTTTTCGAAGCTGCTTTTTGGCTAACTTCTTATAGGAAGGTCTAGGAGCTCTGAAAATGAACGTGCGCGTCTTTCACTCTTCCAGAGGGACTTAGAAGAATTTTGTGATATTTTTTATTAAAATGGTGTATAAGGGTATATATATAAATATATTTTATGCACTGTATATGAGCTGGCGATTTCTAAGTCTGTGGTTCCGAGAGGGGGTAACCAGGCTCACTAATAAAGGTCAAGCCACTTGGCTGCCAGAATGCCCTGCTTCAGCACAGACCAGAAAGTCATTGTGATAAGCGTATCCCCGGTATAGTTAGGGGTTAATGGGAGTCGTCCCCGTCCCCCCAGTATACGGCCAGAACCATGGACCCGGTACTTGTGGTTCGGACTGTCTCCAACCAGCCATAATGTTGTGAGAGTGAAATTATGTCTAAGTCCAGCTTTGGTACATTAGAAGCAACTCTGAAACTTAACCTAAGCGTTTTTCGAAGCTACTTTTTGGCTAACTTCTTATAGGAAGGTCTAGGAGCTCTGAAAATGAACGTGCGCGTCTTTCACTCTTCCCGAGGGACTTAGAAGAATTTTGTGATATTTTTTATTAAAATGGTGTATAAGGGTATATATATAAATATATTTTATGCACTGTATATGAGCTGGCGATTTCTAAGTCTGTGGTTCCGAGAGGGGGTAACCAGGCTCACTAATAAAGGTCAAGCCACTTGGCTGCCAGAATGCCCTGCTTCAGCACAGACCAGAAAGGCATTGTGATAAGCGTATCCCCGGTATAGTCAGGGGTTAATGGGAGTCGTCCCCGTCCCCCCAGTATACGGCCAGAACCATGGACCCGGTACTTGTGGTTCGGACTGTCTCCAACCAGCCATAATGTTGTGAGAGTGAAATTATGTCTAAGTCCAGCTTTGGTACATTAGAAGCAACTCTGAAACTTAACCTAAGCGTTTTTCGAAGCTGCTTTTTGGCTAACTTCTTATAGGAAGGTCTATGAGCTCTGAAAATGAACATGCGCGTCTTTCACTCTTCCAGAGGGACTTAGAAGAATTTTGTGATATTTTTTATTAAAATGGTGTATAAGGGTATATATATAAATATATTTTATGCACTGTATATGAGCTGGCGATTTCTAAGTCTGTGGTTCCGAGAGGGGGTAACCAGGCTCACTAATAAAGGTCAAGCCACTTGGCTGCCAGAATGCCCTGCTTCAGCACAGACCAGAAAGGCATTGTGATAAGCGTATCCCCGGTATAGTCAGGGGTTAATGGGAGTCGTCCCCATCCCCCCAGTATACGGCCAGAACCATGGACCCGGTACTTGTGGTTCGGACTGTCTCCAACCAGCCATAATGTTGTGAGAGTGAAATTATGTCTAAGTCCAGCTTTGGTACATTAGAAGCAACTCTGAAACTTAACCTAAGCGTTTTTCGAAGCTACTTTTTGGCTAACTTCTTATAGGAAGGTTTAGGAGCTCTGAAAATGAACGTGCGCGTCTTTCACTCTTCCCGAGGGACTTAGAAGAATTTTGTGATATTTTTTATTAAAATGGTGTATAAGGGTATATATATAAATATATTTTATGCACTGTATATGAGCTGGCGATTTCTAAGTCTGTGGTTCCGAGAGGGGGTAACCAGGCTAACTAATAAAGGTCAAGCCACTTGGCTTCCAGAATGCCCTGCTTCAGCACAGACCAGAAAGGCATTGTGATAAGCGTATCCCCGGTATAGTCAGGGGTTAATGGGAGTCGTCCCCGCCCCCCCAGTATACGGCCAGAACCATGGACCCGGTACTTGTGGTTCGGACTGTCTCCAACCAGCCATAATGTTGTGAGAGTGAAATTATGTCTAAGTCCAGCTTTGGTACATTAGAAGCAACTCTGAAACTTAACCTAAGCGTTTTTCGAAGCTACTTTTTGGCTAACTTCTTATAGGAAGGTCTAGGAGCTCTGAAAATGAACGTGCGCGTCTTTCACTCTTCCCGAGGAACTTAGAAGAATTTTGTGATATTTTTTATTAAAATGGTGTATAAGGGTATATATATAAATATATTTTATGCACTGTATATGAGCTGGCGATTTCTAAGTCTGTGGTTCCGAGAGGGGGTAACCAGGCTAACTAATAAAGGTCAAGCCACTTGGCTGCCAGAATACCCTGCTTCAGCACAGACCAGAAAGGCATTGTGATAAGCGTATCCCCGGTATAGTCAGGGGTTAATGGGAGTCGTCCCCATCCCCCCAGTATACGGCCAGAACCATGGACCCGGTACTTGTGGTTCGGACTGTCTCCAACCAGCCATAATGTTGTGAGAGTGAAATTATGTCTAAGTCCAGCTTTGGTACATTAGAAGCAACTCTGAAACTTAACCTAAGCGTTTTTCGAAGCTACTTTTTGGCTAACTTCTTATAGGAAGGTTTAGGAGCTCTGAAAATGAACGTGCGCGTCTTTCACTCTTCCCGACGGACTTAGAAGAATTTTGTGATATTTTTTATTAAAATGGTGTATAAGGGTATATATATAAATATATTTTATGCACTGTATATGAGCTGGCGATTTCTAAGTCTGTGGTTCCGAGAGGGGGTAACCAGGCTAACTAATAAAGGTCAAGCCACTTGGCTTCCAGAATGCCCTGCTTCAGCACAGACCAGAAAGGCATTGTGATAAGCGTATCCCCGGTATAGTCAGGGGTTAATGGGAGTCGTCCCCGCCCCCCCAGTATACGGCCAGAACCATGGACCCGGTACTTGTGGTTCGGACTGTCTCCAACCAGCCATAATGTTGTGAGAGTGAAATTATGTCTAAGTCCAGCTTTGGTACATTAGAAGCAACTCTGAAACTTAACCTAAGCGTTTTTCGAAGCTACTTTTTGGCTAACTTCTTATAGGAAGGTCTAGGAGCTCTGAAAATGAACGTGCGCGTCTTTCACTCTTCCCGAGGAACTTAGAAGAATTTTGTGATATTTTTTATTAAAATGGTGTATAAGGGTATATATATAAATATATTTTATGCACTGTATATGAGCTGGCGATTTCTAAGTCTGTGGTTCCGAGAGGGGGTAACCAGGCTAACTAATAAAGGTCAAGCCACTTGGCTTCCAGAATGCCCTGCTTCAGCACAGACCAGAAAGGCATTGTGATAAGCGTATCCCCGGTATAGTCAGGGGTTAATGGGAGTCGTCCCCGCCCCCCCAGTATACGGCCAGAACCATGGACCCGGTACTTGTGGTTCGGACTGTCTCCAACCAGCCATAATGTTGTGAGAGTGAAATTATGTCTAAGTCCAGCTTTGGTACATTAGAAGCAACTCTGAAACTTAACCTAAGCGTTTTTCGAAGCTACTTTTTGGCTAACTTCTTATAGGAAGGTCTAGGAGCTCTGAAAATGAACGTGCGCGTCTTTCACTCTTCCCGAGGAACTTAGAAGAATTTTGTGATATTTTTTATTAAAATGGTGTATAAGGGTATATATATAAATATATTTTATGCACTGTATATGAGCTGGCGATTTCTAAGTCTGTGGTTCCGAGAGGGGGTAACCAGGCTAACTAATAAAGGTCAAGCCACTTGGCTGCCAGAATACCCTGCTTCAGCACAGACCAGAAAGGCATTGTGATAAGCGTATCCCCGGTATAGTCAGGGGTCAATGGGAGTCGTCCCCATCCCCCCAGTATACGGCCAGAACCATGGACCCGGTACTTGTGGTTCGGACTGTCTCCAACCAGCCATAATGTTGTGAGAGTGAAATTATGTCTAAGTCCAGCTTTGGTACATTAGAAGCAACTCTGAAACTTAACCTAAGCGTTTTTCGAAGCTACTTTTTGGCTAACTTCTTATAGGAAGGTTTAGGAGCTCTGAAAATGAACGTGCGCGTCTTTCACTCTTCCCGAGGGACTTAGAAGAATTTTGTGATATTTTTTATTAAAATGGTGTATAAGGGTATATATATAAATATATTTTATGCACTGTATATGAGCTGGCGATTTCTAAGTCTGTGGTTCCGAGAGGGGGTAACCAGGCTAACTAATAAAGGTCAAGCCACTTGGCTTCCAGAATGCCCTGCTTCAGCACAGACCAGAAAGGCATTGTGATAAGCGTATCCCCGGTATAGTCAGGGGTTAATGGGAGTCGTCCCCGCCCCCCCAGTATACGGCCAGAACCATGGACCCGGTACTTGTGGTTCGGACTGTCTCCAACCAGCCATAATGTTGTGAGAGTGAAATTATGTCTAAGTCCAGCTTTGGTACATTAGAAGCAACTCTGAAACTTAACCTAAGCGTTTTTCGAAGCTACTTTTTGGCTAACTTCTTATAGGAAGGTCTAGGAGCTCTGAAAATGAACGTGCGCGTCTTTCACTCTTCCCGAGGAACTTAGAAGAATTTTGTGATATTTTTTATTAAAATGGTGTATAAGGGTATATATATAAATATATTTTATGCACTGTATATGAGCTGGCGATTTCTAAGTCTGTGGTTCCGAGAGGGGGTAACCAGGCTAACTAATAAAGGTCAAGCCACTTGGCTGCCAGAATGCCCTGCTTCAGCACAGACCAGAAAGGCATTGTGATAAGCGTATCCCCGGTATAGTCAGGGGTTAATGGGAGTCGTCCCCGTCCCCCCAGTATACGGCCAGAACCATGGACCCGGTACTTGTGGTTCGGACTGTCTCCAACCAGCCATAATGTTGTGAGAGTGAAATTATGTCTAAGTCCAGCTTTGGTACATTAGAAGCAACTCTGAAACTTAACCTAAGCGTTTTTCGAAGCTACTTTTTGGCTAACTTCTTATAGGAAGGTCTAGGAGCTCTGAAAATGAACGTGCGCGTCTTTCACTCTTCCCGAGGGACTTAGAAGAATTTTGTGATATTTTTTATTAAAATGGTGTATAAGGGTATATATATAAATATATTTTATGCACTGTATATGAGCTGGCGATTTCTAAGTCTGTGGTTCCGAGAGGGGGTAACCAGGCTCACTAATAAAGGTCAAGCCACTTGGCTGCCAGAATGCCCTGCTTCAGCACAGACCAGAAAGGCATTGTGATAAGCGTATCCCCGGTATAGTCAGGGGTTAATGGGAGTCGTCCCCGTCCCCCCAGTATACGGCCAGAACCATGGACCCGGTACTTGTGGTTCGGACTGTCTCCAACCAGCCATAATGTTGTGAGAGTGAAATTATGTCTAAGTCCAGCTTTGGTACATTAGAAGCAACTCTGAAACTTAACCTAAGCGTTTTTCGAAGCTGCTTTTTGGCTAACTTCTTATAGGAAGGTCTAGGAGCTCTGAAAATGAACATGCGCGTCTTTCACTCTTCCAGAGGGACTTAGAAGAATTTTGTGATATTTTTTATTAAAATGGTGTATAAGGGTATATATAAATATATTTTATGCACTGTATATGAGCTGGCGATTTCTAAGTCTGTGGTTCCGAGAGGGGGTAACCAGGCTCACTAATAAAGGTCAAGCCACTTGGCTGCCAGAATACCCTGCTTCAGCACAGACCAGAAAGGCATTGTGATAAGCGTATCCCCGGTATAGTCAGGGGTTAATGGGAGTCGTCCCCGCCCCCCCATTATACGGCCAGAACCATGGACCCGGTACTTGTGGTTCGGACTGTCTCCAACCAGCCATAATGTTGTGAGAGTGAAATTATGTCTAAGTCCAGCTTTGGTACATTAGAAGCAACTCTGAAACTTAACCTAAGCGTTTTTCGAAGCTACTTTTTGGCTAACTTCTTATAGGAAGGTCTAACAGCTCTGAAAATGAACGTGCGCGTCTTTCACTCTTCCAGAGGGACTTAGAAGAATTTTGTGATATTTTTTATTAAAATGGTGTATAAGGGTATATATATAAATATATTTTATGCACTGTATATGAGCTGGCGATTTCTAAGTCTGTGGTTCCGAGAGGGGGTAACCAGGCTAACTAATAAAGGTCAAGCCACTTGGCTTCCAGAATGCCCTGCTTCAGCATAGACCATAAAGGCATTGTGATAAGCGTATCCCCGGTATAGTCAGGGGTTAATGGGAGTCGTCCCCGCCCCCCCAGTATACGGCCAGAACCATGGACCCGGTACTTGTGGTTCGGACTGTCTCCAACCAGCCATAATGTTGTGAGAGTGAAATTATGTCTAAGTCCAGCTTTGGTACATTAGAAGCAACTCTGAAACTTAACCTAAGCGTTTTTCGAAGCTACTTTTTGGCTAACTTCTTATAGGAAGGTCTAGGAGCTCTGAAAATGAACGTGCGCGTCTTTCACTCTTCCCGAGGAACTTAGAAGAATTTTGTGATATTTTTTATTAAAATGGTGTATAAGGGTATATATATAAATATATTTTATGCACTGTATATGAGCTGGCGATTTCTAAGTCTGTGGTTCCGAGAGGGGGTAACCAGGCTAACTAATAAAGGTCAAGCCACTTGGCTTCCAGAATGCCCTGCTTCAGCACAGACCAGAAAGGCATTGTGATAAGCGTATCCCCGGTATAGTCAGGGGTTAATGGGAGTCGTCCCCGCCCCCCCAGTATACGGCCAGAACCATGGACCCGGTACTTGTGGTTCGGACTGTCTCCAACCAGCCATAATGTTGTGAGAGTGAAATTATGTCTAAGTCCAGCTTTGGTACATTAGAAGCAACTCTGAAACTTAACCTAAGCGTTTTTCGAAGCTACTTTTTGGCTAACTTCTTATAGGAAGGTCTAGGAGCTCTGAAAATGAACGTGCGCGTCTTTCACTCTTCCCGAGGAACTTAGAAGAATTTTGTGATATTTTTTATTAAAATGGTGTATAAGGGTATATATATAAATATATTTTATGCACTGTATATGAGCTGGCGATTTCTAAGTCTGTGGTTCCGAGAGGGGGTAACCAGGCTAACTAATAAAGGTCAAGCCACTTGGCTGCCAGAATACCCTGCTTCAGCACAGACCAGAAAGGCATTGTGATAAGCGTATCCCCGGTATAGTCAGGGGTTAATGGGAGTCGTCCCCATCCCCCCAGTATACGGCCAGAACCATGGACCCGGTACTTGTGGTTCGGACTGTCTCCAACCAGCCATAATGTTGTGAGAGTGAAATTATGTCTAAGTCCAGCTTTGGTACATTAGAAGCAACTCTGAAACTTAACCTAAGCGTTTTTCGAAGCTACTTTTTGGCTAACTTCTTATAGGAAGGTTTAGGAGCTCTGAAAATGAACGTGCGCGTCTTTCACTCTTCCCGAGGGACTTAGAAGAATTTTGTGATATTTTTTATTAAAATGGTGTATAAGGGTATATATATAAATATATTTTATGCACTGTATATGAGCTGGCGATTTCTAAGTCTGTGGTTCCGAGAGGGGGTAACCAGGCTAACTAATAAAGGTCAAGCCACTTGGCTTCCAGAATGCCCTGCTTCAGCACAGACCAGAAAGGCATTGTGATAAGCGTATCCCCGGTATAGTCAGGGGTTAATGGGAGTCGTCCCCGCCCCCCCAGTATACGGCCAGAACCATGGACCCGGTACTTGTGGTTCGGACTGTCTCCAACCAGCCATAATGTTGTGAGAGTGAAATTATGTCTAAGTCCAGCTTTGGTACATTAGAAGCAACTCTGAAACTTAACCTAAGCGTTTTTCGAAGCTACTTTTTGGCTAACTTCTTATAGGAAGGTCTAGGAGCTCTGAAAATGAACGTGCGCGTCTTTCACTCTTCCCGAGGAACTTAGAAGAATTTTGTGATATTTTTTATTAAAATGGTGTATAAGGGTATATATATAAATATATTTTATGCACTGTATATGAGCTGGCGATTTCTAAGTCTGTGGTTCCGAGAGGGGGTAACCAGGCTAACTAATAAAGGTCAAGCCACTTGGCTGCCAGAATACCCTGCTTCAGCACAGACCAGAAAGGCATTGTGATAAGCGTATCCCCGGTATAGTCAGGGGTTAATGGGAGTCGTCCCCGCCCCCCCATTATACGGCCAGAACCATGGACCCGGTACTTGTGGTTCGGACTGTCTCCAACCAGCCATAATGTTGTGAGAGTGAAATTATGTCTAAGTCCAGCTTTGGTACATTAGAAGCAACTCTGAAACTTAACCTAAGCGTTTTTCGAAGCTACTTTTTGGCTAACTTCTTATAGGAAGGTCTAAGAGCTCTGAAAATGAACGTGCGCGTCTTTCACTCTTCCAGAGGGACTTAGAAGAATTTTGTGATATTTTTTATTAAAATGGTGTATAAGGTTATATATATAAATATATTTTATGCACTGTATATGAGCTGGCGATTTCTAAGTCTGTGGTTCCGATAGGGGGTAACCAGGCTCACTAATAAAGGTCAAGCCACTTGGCTGCCAGAATGCCCTGCTTCAGCACAGACCAGAAAGGCATTGTGATAAGCGTATCCCCGGTATAGTCAGGGGTTAATTGGAGTCGTCCCCGTCCCCCCAGTATACGGCCAGAACCATGGACCCGGTACTTGTGGTTCAGACTGTCTCCAACCAGCCATAATGTTGTGAGAGTGAAATTATGTCTAAGTCCAGCTTTGGTACATTAGAAGCAACTCTGAAACTTAACCTAAGCGTTTTTCGAAGCTACTTTTTGGCTAACTTCTTATAGGAAGGTCTAGGAGCTTTCAAAATGAACGTGCGCGTCTTTCACTCTTCCCGAGGGACTTAGAAGAATTTTGTGATATTTTTTATTAAAATGGTGTATAAGGGTATATATATAAATATATTTTATGCACTGTATATGAGCTGGCTATTTCTAAGTCTGTGGTTCCGAGAGGGGGTAACCAGGCTCACTAATAAAGGTCAAGCCACTTGGCTGCCAGAATGCCCTGCTTCAGCACAGACCAGAAAGGCATTGTGATAAGCGTATCCCCGGTATAGTCAGGGGTTAATGGGAGTCGTCCCCGTCCCCCCAGTATACGGCCAGAACCATGGACCCGGTACTTGTGGTTCGGACTGTCTCCAACCAGCCATAATGTTGTGAGAGTGAAATTATGTCTAAGTCCAGCTTTGGTACATTAGAAGCAACTCTGAAACTTAACCTAAGCGTTTTTCGAAGCTACTTTTTGGCTAACTTCTTATAGGAAGGTCTAGGAGCTCTGAAAATGAACGTGCGCGTCTTTCACTCTTCCCGAGGGACTTAGAAGAATTTTGTGATATTTTTTATTAAAATGGTGTATAAGGGTATATATATAAATATATTTTATGCACTGTATATGAGCTGGCGATTTCTAAGTCTGTGGTTCCGAGAGGGGGTAACCAGGCTCACTAATAAAGGTCAAGCCACTTGGCTGCCAGAATGCCCTGCTTCAGCACAGACCAGAAAGGCATTGTGATAAGCGTATCCCCGGTATAGTCAGGGGTTAATGGGAGTCGTCCCCGTCCCCCCAGTATACGGCCAGAACCATGGACCCGGTACTTGTGGTTCGGACTGTCTCCAACCAGCCATAATGTTGTGAGAGTGAAATTATGTCTAAGTCCAGCTTTGGTACATTAGAAGCAACTCTGAAACTTAACCTAAGCGTTTTTCGAAGCTGCTTTTTGGCTAACTTCTTATAGGAAGGTCTAGGAGCTCTGAAAATGAACATGCGCGTCTTTCACTCTTCCAGAGGGACTTAGAAGAATTTTGTGATATTTTTTATTAAAATGGTGTATAAGGGTATATATAAATATATTTTATGCACTGTATATGAGCTGGCGATTTCTAAGTCTGTGGTTCCGAGAGGGGGTAACCAGGCTCACTAATAAAGGTCAAGCCACTTGGCTGCCAGAATACCCTGCTTCAGCACAGACCAGAAAGGCATTGTGATAAGCGTATCCCCGGTATAGTCAGGGGTTAATGGGAGTCGTCCCCGCCCCCCCATTATACGGCCAGAACCATGGACCCGGTACTTGTGGTTCGGACTGTCTCCAACCAGCCATAATGTTGTGAGAGTGAAATTATGTCTAAGTCCAGCTTTGGTACATTAGAAGCAACTCTGAAACTTAACCTAAGCGTTTTTCGAAGCTACTTTTTGGCTAACTTCTTATAGGAAGGTCTAGGAGCTCTGAAAATGAACGTGCGCGTCTTTCACTCTTCCCGAGGAACTTAGAAGAATTTTGTGATATTTTTTATTAAAATGGTGTATAAGGGTATATATATAAATATATTTTATGCACTGTATATGAGCTGGCGATTTCTAAGTCTGTGGTTCCGAGAGGGGGTAACCAGGCTAACTAATAAAGGTCAAGCCACTTGGCTGCCAGAATACCCTGCTTCAGCACAGACCAGAAAGGCATTGTGATAAGCGTATCCCCGGTATAGTCAGGGGTTAATGGGAGTCGTCCCCGCCCCCCCATTATACGGCCAGAACCATGGACCCGGTACTTGTGGTTCGGACTGTCTCCAACCAGCCATAATGTTGTGAGAGTGAAATTATGTCTAAGTCCAGCTTTGGTACATTAGAAGCAACTCTGAAACTTAACCTAAGCGTTTTTCGAAGCTACTTTTTGGCTAACTTCTTATAGGAAGGTCTAAGAGCTCTGAAAATGAACGTGCGCGTCTTTCACTCTTCCAGAGGGACTTAGAAGAATTTTGTGATATTTTTTATTAAAATGGTGTATAAGGTTATATATATAAATATATTTTATGCACTGTATATGAGCTGGCGATTTCTAAGTCTGTGGTTCCGATAGGGGGTAACCAGGCTCACTAATAAAGGTCAAGCCACTTGGCTGCCAGAATGCCCTGCTTCAGCACAGACCAGAAAGGCATTGTGATAAGCGTATCCCCGGTATAGTCAGGGGTTAATTGGAGTCGTCCCCGTCCCCCCAGTATACGGCCAGAACCATGGACCCGGTACTTGTGGTTCAGACTGTCTCCAACCAGCCATAATGTTGTGAGAGTGAAATTATGTCTAAGTCCAGCTTTGGTACATTAGAAGCAACTCTGAAACTTAACCTAAGCGTTTTTCGAAGCTACTTTTTGGCTAACTTCTTATAGGAAGGTCTAGGAGCTTTCAAAATGAACGTGCGCGTCTTTCACTCTTCCCGAGGGACTTAGAAGAATTTTGTGATATTTTTTATTAAAATGGTGTATAAGGGTATATATATAAATATATTTTATGCACTGTATATGAGCTGGCTATTTCTAAGTCTGTGGTTCCGAGAGGGGGTAACCAGGCTCACTAATAAAGGTCAAGCCACTTGGCTGCCAGAATGCCCTGCTTCAGCACAGACCAGAAAGGCATTGTGATAAGCGTATCCCCGGTATAGTCAGGGGTTAATGGGAGTCGTCCCCGTCCCCCCAGTATACGGCCAGAACCATGGACCCGGTACTTGTGGTTCGGACTGTCTCCAACCAGCCATAATGTTGTGAGAGTGAAATTATGTCTAAGTCCAGCTTTGGTACATTAGAAGCAACTCTGAAACTTAACCTAAGCGTTTTTCGAAGCTACTTTTTGGCTAACTTCTTATAGGAAGGTCTAGGAGCTCTGAAAATGAACGTGCGCGTCTTTCACTCTTCCCGAGGGACTTAGAAGAATTTTGTGATATTTTTTATTAAAATGGTGTATAAGGGTATATATATAAATATATTTTATGCACTGTATATGAGCTGGCGATTTCTAAGTCTGTGGTTCCGAGAGGGGGTAACCAGGCTCACTAATAAAGGTCAAGCCACTTGGCTGCCAGAATGCCCTGCTTCAGCACAGACCAGAAAGGCATTGTGATAAGCGTATCCCCGGTATAGTCAGGGGTTAATGGGAGTCGTCCCCGTCCCCCCAGTATACGGCCAGAACCATGGACCCGGTACTTGTGGTTCGGACTGTCTCCAACCAGCCATAATGTTGTGAGAGTGAAATTATGTCTAAGTCCAGCTTTGGTACATTAGAAGCAACTCTGAAACTTAACCTAAGCGTTTTTCGAAGCTGCTTTTTGGCTAACTTCTTATAGGAAGGTCTAGGAGCTCTGAAAATGAACATGCGCGTCTTTCACTCTTCCAGAGGGACTTAGAAGAATTTTGTGATATTTTTTATTAAAATGGTGTATAAGGGTATATATAAATATATTTTATGCACTGTATATGAGCTGGCGATTTCTAAGTCTGTGGTTCCGAGAGGGGGTAACCAGGCTCACTAATAAAGGTCAAGCCACTTGGCTGCCAGAATACCCTGCTTCAGCACAGACCAGAAAGGCATTGTGATAAGCGTATCCCCGGTATAGTCAGGGGTTAATGGGAGTCGTCCCCGCCCCCCCATTATACGGCCAGAACCATGGACCCGGTACTTGTGGTTCGGACTGTCTCCAACCAGCCATAATGTTGTGAGAGTGAAATTATGTCTAAGTCCAGCTTTGGTACATTAGAAGCAACTCTGAAACTTAACCTAAGCGTTTTTCGAAGCTACTTTTTGGCTAACTTCTTATAGGAAGGTCTAACAGCTCTGAAAATGAACGTGCGCGTCTTTCACTCTTCCAGAGGGACTTAGAAGAATTTTGTGATATTTTTTATTAAAATGGTGTATAAGGTTATATATATAAATATATTTTATGCACTGTATATGAGCTGGCGATTTCTAAGTCTGTGGTTCCGATAGGGGGTAACCAGGCTCACTAATAAAGGTCAAGCCACTTGGCTGCCAGAATGCCCTGCTTCAGCACAGACCAGAAAGGCATTGTGATAAGCGTATCCCCGGTATAGTCAGGGGTTAATTGGAGTCGTCCCCGTCCCCCCAGTATACGGCCAGAACCATGGACCCGGTACTTGTGGTTCGGACTGTCTCCAACCAGCCATAATGTTGTGAGAGTGAAATTATGTCTAAGTCCAGCTTTGGTACATTAGAAGCAACTCTGAAACTTAACCTAAGCGTTTTTCGAAGCTACTTTTTGGCTAACTTCTTATAGGAAGGTCTAGGAGCTCTGAAAATGAACGTGCGCGTCTTTCACTCTTCCCGAGGGACTTAGAAGAATTTTGTGATATTTTTTATTAAAATGGTGTATAAGGGTATATATATAAATATATTTTATGCACTGTATATGAGCTGGCGATTTCTAAGTCTGTGGTTCCGAGAGGGGGTAACCAGGCTCACTAATAAAGGTCAAGCCACTTGGCTGCCAGAATGCCCTGCTTCAGCACAGACCAGAAAGGCATTGTGATAAGCGTATCCCCGGTATAGTCAGGGGTTAATGGGAGTCGTCCCCGTCCCCCCAGTATACGGCCAGAACCATGGACCCGGTACTTGTGGTTCGGACTGTCTCCAACCAGCCATAATGTTGTGAGAGTGAAATTATGTCTAAGTCCAGCTTTGGTACATTAGAAGCAACTCTGAAACTTAACCTAAGCGTTTTTCGAAGCTGCTTTTTGGCTAACTTCTTATAGGAAGGTCTAGGAGCTCTGAAAATGAACATGCGCGTCTTTCACTCTTCCAGAGGGACTTAGAAGAATTTTGTGATATTTTTTATTAAAATGGTGTATAAGGGTATATATAAATATATTTTATGCACTGTATATGAGCTGGCGATTTCTAAGTCTGTGGTTCCGAGAGGGGGTAACCAGGCTCACTAATAAAGGTCAAGCCACTTGGCTGCCAGAATACCCTGCTTCAGCACAGACCAGAAAGGCATTGTGATAAGCGTATCCCCGGTATAGTCAGGGGTTAATGGGAGTCGTCCCCGCCCCCCCATTATACGGCCAGAACCATGGACCCGGTACTTGTGGTTCGGACTGTCTCCAACCAGCCATAATGTTGTGAGAGTGAAATTATGTCTAAGTCCAGCTTTGGTACATTAGAAGCAACTCTGAAACTTAACCTAAGCGTTTTTCGAAGCTACTTTTTGGCTAACTTCTTATAGGAAGGTCTAAGAGCTCTGAAAATGAACGTGCGCGTCTTTCACTCTTCCAGAGGGACTTAGAAGAATTTTGTGATATTTTTTATTAAAATGGTGTATAAGGTTATATATATAAATATATTTTATGCACTGTATATGAGCTGGCGATTTCTAAGTCTGTGGTTCCGATAGGGGGTAACCAGGCTCACTAATAAAGGTCAAGCCACTTGGCTGCCAGAATGCCCTGCTTCAGCACAGACCAGAAAGGCATTGTGATAAGCGTATCCCCGGTATAGTCAGGGGTTAATTGGAGTCGTCCCCGTCCCCCCAGTATACGGCCAGAACCATGGACCCGGTACTTGTGGTTCAGACTGTCTCCAACCAGCCATAATGTTGTGAGAGTGAAATTATGTCTAAGTCCAGCTTTGGTACATTAGAAGCAACTCTGAAACTTAACCTAAGCGTTTTTCGAAGCTACTTTTTGGCTAACTTCTTATAGGAAGGTCTAGGAGCTTTCAAAATGAACGTGCGCGTCTTTCACTCTTCCCGAGGGACTTAGAAGAATTTTGTGATATTTTTTATTAAAATGGTGTATAAGGGTATATATATAAATATATTTTATGCACTGTATATGAGCTGGCTATTTCTAAGTCTGTGGTTCCGAGAGGGGGTAACCAGGCTCACTAATAAAGGTCAAGCCACTTGGCTGCCAGAATGCCCTGCTTCAGCACAGACCAGAAAGGCATTGTGATAAGCGTATCCCCGGTATAGTCAGGGGTTAATGGGAGTCGTCCCCGTCCCCCCAGTATACGGCCAGAACCATGGACCCGGTACTTGTGGTTCGGACTGTCTCCAACCAGCCATAATGTTGTGAGAGTGAAATTATGTCTAAGTCCAGCTTTGGTACATTAGAAGCAACTCTGAAACTTAACCTAAGCGTTTTTCGAAGCTACTTTTTGGCTAACTTCTTA